>NC_143575.1:64552279-64866029 GCF_048544385.1 Mastigoproctus giganteus
GGTTGCTGACAAACTAAATGAGTATTTTGCATCTACATTCACTAATGAGAAATTATTTAGGGAAGCATATGCCAGATGTTTATCAGAATCTAACAGGGAGGTAAATGATTTTGTAATAACAGAGGAAAGTGGAAGAGAAATTGTTGAAGTTAAACATAAGAAATGCACCTTGGTCTATACAATTATATTAAGGGACGCAATGAAGGAAATAAGTCTTCGCATATTTCCTTCACGTAGCCATAATTATGAGAGCATCTTTGAATTCAGGTGAGGTCCCTGTGGACTGCAGATGTGCGTATATATCCCTAGTTCACAAAAGAAAGTCAAACGGTGACAGGAATAATTACAGACCTGTTAGTTTAACTTCTGTTCCAGAGAAAATAATGGACTTGCTGGTTAAAGAAGGATACATCTAGACCACTGGTTCCCAAAATGGGTGATACCGCCTCCTAGGGGGCAGTGGAACAATTAAGGTTGGGACAGTAGCCTCGGGTGTATTTGGGGGGTGTTCAAGAAATATGTGCATTTAATGGCTTGTTGAGAATATGATACTATAAATAGGCGTCATGTATGAAATCTAGTTTAGATTGTTTTTGAATTGTGTGACAAGCAGTTAACAATAGTGCAAGTGTAATAGTATTCAATTCAAAAATTTTAATTCATATTTGATAATTTCGATATTTACGGATCACATACAAAGCAAATTGTATTGTTGTTTCAATAAAACATCAATTTACATGTGAGTATTTTTATACATTTTCTTACATACCTACTGTACGTTTCTATGGCTTCTAGTGTTTACTAATAATAGAATATTTTTATTGCATTATTAATGAAATCAGAGGAGCAAAATCATAAAAAAAAACTGTTAAACATTAATATTTATTTCTATCTATTGAATCATCTGTGTTAATTGGTAAATAAGGCATGTGTTAATAAGGAACAATTATATAAATAACGAAAAATTGAATAAAAACTATTAACCAATTCTTAATTGCATATTGATGTATTTTTTTTTAATTCATTATTTCTTGATAAATTTAGTTTGATGTTTGACAGTTTAATATCAAATAAATATATCTAATGCTGAGCAAAGAATAAAACCCAGTTTTATTAGTTTCATTAGTATTTTAGTTTTTTTTTTTTTTGCTGTCTTACTCATGAACCACTCATGTCATGGACACTATTCTAATAAGTATAACACAACTATTGCAAAGAATTTTGGTTCTGACTAGAGAAATATTAATTATATAATTTTTTTCTACAGATAATATTATGGTTGAATCTAAGAAAAAATATAGATAATATAGTATTCAATATTTGAACTATGGCTTTATTCATTCGCCTACAAACAGTATATTACCAATGAGTTTGATTTGCGAAAGAGTTTTATCAAATGAAGCTATGAAACCTTCAAGACTACGAGAACATTTGACAAAAGTTCATGCTGATAAAAAAGATAAGGATTTATTTTATTTTCAAGCACTTAAAGAAAAACGTTTGGACCAACCGACATTGGTAAAACTCTTTTCAACAGAATCCATACAAGATGACGATGGGTTGTGTGCTTCTTACAACATTTCATTACTGATTGCTAAAATGGGAAAACCGCATACTATTGGTGAAGAACTAATTGCACAAGCTGTAAGTGAGGTAATACGCACTATGCTGCACACGCCAGCATCTGATATTATCAATAAAATTTCTTTGAGCAATGCAAAGGAGAATTGATGAAATGGCTCAAGATGTTGAAGACTCATTATGTGAGTATTTAAAAACATCCCAGTTCTCTATACAGCTTGATGAGTCAACTTTGTCAGGAAATGAAGCCTTACTTTTAGCATATGTGCGATTCATAAAAGAAGAACAAATTTGAGAAGAATTATTATTTGCTAAAAATTTGAAAACTGATACTAAAGGAGAATCGATATTTCATGCATTGGAAGAATTTTTTAAAGAAAAAGAAATACCCCTGAGTAATATCTTGTTAGTTGCTACTGATGGTGCTCCAGCGATCATAGGGCGCTATAGGGGGGGTTTCTTGCATATTTAAGAAAGGCGGTGCCGAATGCATTCGCTGTACACTGTCATCCATCGTCAACATTAATTGCCAAAAATCTGAATGAATGCCTACATAGATCATTAGATTATGTCATTAAAGCACTCGACAAAATCAGAATCACTTCATCGAATGACATATTGTTTAGACAACATTGTATTGAAAACAATGAAGAATTCAATCACTTGCTGCTTCATACAGAAGTTCATTGGCTATCGAAAGGTACCTGTTTGGATCAGTTTAAAATCTCTTTAACTCCATGCTAGAGTTTCTAGAAAACAAAGATGATGCTTTACGAACCAACTTGATTGATTCCAAAAATGACATAGCTTATTTGACAGACTTGTTCAACAAATTTAATGAAACAAATATACAACTTCAAGGCGATGAGCTGAATTTAATAAAAGCAAAAGCTGTTATTTCAGAGTTTGTGGCAAAACTTCTTCTGTACAAACAAAATTTAGGACGAGGGGAATTCAGCCAGTTTCCAAATTTATCATCAGTAGAAAAATATGATGAAGACTTAACTTACCTATTGTCAGCACTTGGATGCTCTCCATTCTGACTTAAAATATCTTCAAATCAGCAATTTGAAGATATTTTAAAAATGAACATACTCGATTGGGTTCTGAATCCTTTTTCAAGTACAAACACAGAAGAATCTCCAAAATTACAAGAAGAACTGATCGATGTAACAACAAATGAAGAATTGAAATTTAAATTCAAAGGCAGCTACCAACAATTCTGGCTGCAAAAGCAGATACCTACAGTTTGTCCTGGATTATGGGCTATAATACAAAAGTTTTAATTGCATTTCCTTCATTATATTTAGTGGAATGTGGGTTTAGTGCAGTCACAAATTCGTTAACAGAAAAAAGAAACCGACTGCAAATAGCGAATCGCAGTGATTTAAGAATACTGCTGACAGAAATAGAGCCGAGGATTAATACATTGATAGCAGCGCACCAGGTTCATCCTTCTCATTAGGATCATTTTTAATGTTGTTCGTAATTTTTATTTTCATATTATCCTTCGTTATTTTAATTTTCTGTGTGTAATGCGAATGGTTACTATGGTTGATTTAACGTCTTTATTTACTATGTTTTAAGACATGGGTAGATATATAGATACATAAAAAATGCAAATTTTTTACTATATCTTTCTGTTTGTTCCATTAAAGAAGGTAGATTTCCGGGGGGGGGATGCTGAGTAATTTTTTTTCTGAAAAGGGGCCGGTAGGACAAATAAGTTTGGGAACCTATGATTTAGATAAAGCTGCAATTACACTTCAGACACAGCATTGGTTTGTTAAGGGGAAATCTTGTCTGACCAATTTTATTGGATACTACAATGCCATAACAGAGGAACTGGATCCAAAAAATAATTTTGATTAAAAATTTAAATTTAAATATTATTTAAAATATAAATTTCAATTTAAATATTAAATTGAATAAAAAAAATTGAATTTTAAAGACAATTTCTGTTGTGTGCCTCCATAGCCAGGTGGGAAGGAGCAGCAGTGCATAGCACACGCCTCTTGATTAGACCGGGGTTTGAGCCCGTCACCACCAAATACGGAGGATGCGGAAAGGTCAGGGAATGACCACCGCATATTCCCGGAGCAATATGGCCTTAGTTGCTAATACTCCTAAAAATCAAATATTTGTTGTCGTTTCTGGGCCATTTTTATTTCTCCTTGGAATATTGTTCCCACATTTGGAGCAGTGCCCCCAAAACCTCTCTCAGAAGAGATCAGTTAGGTTAATTAATGATTCCTCTCTAACAGAGTCTCTCCACTTGCTGTCTTATAGACATACTGTTTCTGCTGCATGCCTTTTTTTACAGATACTTCCACAGGCACTGTTCTTCTGAGTTGGCTTCTATAATTCCCGCTCGCTCTTTCAAAACAGTTCGAACACATGCCGCCACCAGCCAACATCCATTGACTGTCCAACTTCAAACTCACAGAACCAACATTTCATCTTCCTCGTTTATTCATTCAACTGCCGTTTTCTGGAACAACATTCCTTCATATATGTTTCCTGAAAATTATAATCTAGAGAAGTTCAAGGCTAATGTCAATAAATATCTTCTTTCATCTTCTCAACCTCCAATCCAAGCACAGTACTGAGTATTATAGGTTCTAATACCTCTCGTGTTGAAAGAAGGGAAAAAAAAAAAAAAAAAGAGAGAGGAAGAATCTCATCAGCTGTACACCTCAATGAGATCACCCTGCATTCCTAGTCTCAGGCACTGCAGTTTGCAAAACTTAAGCCTTTTTTGCTAAGAGCACCCCTTTGTTCCCCTCATCAATCTTATTGGTCTTCTCTGTACTCATTCTAGCAGCTCTACATCCTTTTTAAAACGAGGCTTCCAGACCTGTATGGAGTACCCAAGGTGTGGTCTGACCATTCCCTTATACAGAGGGATAATTATTTCCTTATTGCTACTTTCACTGCTTAAAAAACTTCATATCTGACTCCACAGTTGCACAGGTCTTTTCATTCTCTCTCACCTGTTGTAAAAATATGCAGCCTTTGTGGTTGATGTTTAGCTTTAGCTTGGCCATCTTCCTTCTGTTTTGAATTGTGTTCCAGGTGGGGATCTTTTAAATGTTGATACACTCCAAAATGTCATATATAGTCATGCTTGTTTGCAGCAGATCAACTGTCTCCACCCAGATTTGCTGAGCTTATTTCCACATGGTGTCCTGATTGCAAATGACAAATTTTGCAGCTTCAGTTATGCCTCTTCAACTGTACTACTCCATACCAGTAGTCTAAATAACATGTGCTTGTTCATTGTTATCCCATTAATAACAGGAACATTGTGTGCACACACGCACACAGGATGATCATATAAGTCCTGACAAATTTGGATAAAAACTTATAATTATTTTAAAATTATACATAATTATAAATAAACAAACAAAGAATTAATTCAAACATGTGATATAATATTATTATCTTTCTTTTCTCTTAGGAAAAGAATTAGGAATGTTAAGAAAGTTGCAAGATCTCAACATTCTCATTATCTTTGCTCAGTAGAAGCCGAACTTCAGTTTCGGCCTTTCTGGTGCTAATTCAAACAGTTAATAAGACTGCCTAGAATTCCTGTGCTGAATATCTCAAGTCTCCTCTTGGCATAGCTAACTTTTTTGCTACCCATTTTATCAAAACCCAAAAAAATGGTAAGAAAAAACTTGGATGGGTAGGAATAAAATATGGTTGCTCTCCTGAACAGCCATGTATTCCTTTCAGCTTAGTTGTTGAATCTGATACAAATAGCTGCTGCTGTGGTAGATTATTCTCACAGTTTGACTTCAATTCAGCCATTTCATGTCTTAAAGATTTCACTGCTCCTCATCCTGACACCTTCTGCAATCATTGTGAAAAGAGAAAAAAAAAAAGAAAAAAGAAAAGTAGTTCTTTTCTAGCACCAATCCTTACAGGGGCTCATATATGGGCTTGGCAGGGTTCCGAGCTGGATATCATCATTCTTCACTTTCTTGGTGATTCCTTTCTACTTCTCTCTCTCTCTCTCTCTCTCTCTCTCTCTCTCTCTCTCTCTCTCTAGGTAACTTGGGATTTTTTTTTTTTTGGCTAGTGCAGCATAAGCCTCAGGCTTCCATGCACTATATGGCTAATAATAATAATAATAACTGCCTTCTGCATGATATTTACCCTTCTGCTTTCAGAGTGACCTACATTATTCCCATATATAAAAACAGAGTAGTTGTGCTAACCTTAGCAGCTGTCATTTGCTAACACAATTGCTAATATACTTTTCTTTCCAGAAAATACACCCTTTCAGACCTATTCCCTGTTCTTGCAAACTAATTTGGACAAAGAATATCAAATAGATTCCCAATTTCACATGTCATTTTCTTTTCAAGTTTCAATTTATGCTGTGTGATTTTTTTTTTTTTTTTTTAGTGGATTTACTTGAATCATTGCTTAGTAATCAGCAACTAGCTGTAATAATAAATGAAATTTCTTCACCAAATCCATTTACTGTTTCACAAGGTGACCCTCATAGTTCACCCTTAGGACTTCTCTTTATTTTTATTATTATTATTATTATTAGACATATAGTGCAAGGAAGCCTGAGGCTTATGCTGCACCAGCTAAAAAAAAAATTTCCAAGTTACCCAGAGAGAGAGAGAGAGAGAGAGAGAGAGAGAGAGAGAGAGAGAGAGAGAGAGAGAGAGAGAGAGAGAGAGAGAGAGAGAGAGAGAGAGAGAGAGAGAGTAAAAGGGAATCACCAAGAAGAGAAAAATGATGGTATCCCGCTCAAGATCCTGGGTGTGCCAAGCCCATACTCACTAGATGTGAGCCCAATCTGTCAACTTTTTCACTCTGCTAATGTTCACTAGCAACTCTATGAAGATGATCTTAAACTTTATAATGTCATCATCTCTCTCAGCCTGACAGGAATTGA
Source organism: Mastigoproctus giganteus (assembly GCF_048544385.1). NCBI lineage: Eukaryota > Metazoa > Arthropoda > Arachnida > Uropygi > Thelyphonidae > Mastigoproctus > Mastigoproctus giganteus. Next base: position 64,558,779 of record NC_143575.1, read on the forward strand.
ACTACAATCCTGCGTTGACTTACTTTTGGTTTGGCTCAACAAAAATAACTTGTTTCTACATGCCCTGAAATGTAAATTGTGCAGTTTGACTCATAGTCATATTCAATTTGGAAGCATTTGACACCTTCAGACACTTGGGTATCTTATTCTGACCTGATCTTCATTCCTCCTGCTACATTAATCTCATAATATAAAGCTTCACAAAGTTATAATCTTTCTTAAAAATTATGAATCAGTTTGCCAATATTTCAGAATCATCTCTCTACCTTAAACAACAACTCCATGTGTTTTTTTTTTTTTTTTCAACAACTCCATGTGTTTTTTTTTAGCAATATCAAATGCTATTATTAATTTTTTTATCTTGAACAAATACTTTTAAGTGTACCTCATATGAATTCCTATCATCAAACTAATTTCTCAGTGCTTGCCCCTGATACTCATTATTTTCTTGCTGGGCAATTCTCTGTTCCATTTTGTTAGGCAGTAAGCAAAAACCAGACTGATTATATGCTTAACCAGATGGAGATTATGCGTAAGAAATTGATCTCTTTCATTAAGCCTAATTTTGTATAAATTTCAAGGTATTATACTCTAATTCTCAGCATTTTCACCTGAGCTTAGGAGAAAGTTGAGAATTGCAGAGGAAATTTACATATAAATATGTGTAAATAAATATATAAATTAATAAATGTTTACTTTAGTGTCGAAATAAAGACAGTTTCTTAGAAATGAGATTATAACTGGAACTTTCACCCTGCATATAATATACACATTCATATTTTATATGTACATTTATATTATTAAGTTTAAGATGGTAAAATTGATACTGTTGAGAGTGATTCAAATGAAAACAAAATTTTGATTGTCTAAATTTAAGTTGCATACCACTTTAGTTATAAATTTATAGATTGGTATTAGTGTTTCTTCCGAATAATAGGTATATTGACTGTCTTGTTCATCAGGAGTGACGCACAGATGCAGAGAAAGTATGGCCTTCACAGTGGAGGATATCAATCTAATAGAAATTTATCATCATATGGAAAATGTGTAAATCGCCGCAAAGGAAGAAACTGTGGAGGATAACTCTCACCCAATAGTAGTTCATGCAGTTATCACAGAAGAAAATGTTGTCTTTGTACACATGATCATCAGGGCAAATCACTGCATAACAGTTGATGACATAGCCATCAACTGTTATGCAATATCATCTCAGTTAATGATATCTCATGTTTTTGGATGACCGAAAAATGATCTGGCAGGACAAGGAAGTTAAGAAAGCCATAAAACAATAACCAAAACACTTTTATGGGTTTTGTTTATATTAGTTATCACTTTATGGTCAATTACAATCCATTACTGGTTGGAGTAGATACTCTAATTCCATGCTAATCTGTTTATTGAATATTAAACATATATGAAACATACTTCAGTAAGTTTATCAGTGACTTCACATATTAAAATAATTTACTTATTCCATTGAATATAGTATGAAATCATGATTATACAGGTGACCCCCCGCTTAACGCTGAAAATTCGTTCCGTAAAAACAGAGCGCTAAGTTCTGTAAAATCCGCACTAAGCGAGCGCTGCATTCCCAAAAGGTAACATATGAATTTGTGAGTTGCGGTCGCTGCCATAGGATATTTCCTAATCAATAATAAATGGTAGTGAAAAGATGCACAAATATCGGTCAAAATATTTAATATACAAATATTTGTACATATAAAATATTCTGCATTACATACGTATATAATTATGTGGTAACTACTTACATATCAAAATTAAACTTACAATTCCAATTAAAATCATGAATTTAATTGATCTAAATTGATTTAATTTAATTGATGAATTTAATCATAAAAATGTGTCGATTTTGGGTTGAACTTTGGCCCTCTTCCAAATAAACTAAAAGGGGTATTAATAAAAAATCCCTGCAGCGTTTACCACCCAACAATAAAGTCAACCGATACTTCGCTGCTTTGAAACCTGGCATGCTTATTTCTTCTTTCAATATGAAACTTCTTTTAAGCATTCGTTTCCACAAAAGTCCTGCTTCATCTATGTTAAAAACTTGTTGAGAAGTATAACACATAATATCCCTCTTCAATAATTTTAACAAGTTCTTTTTTGGAAGTTTCTGCACTTGTGGCTTCTCCCTGGGTTTTAAATCTATTCAACCAACCCTTACTAGTTTTAAATGGTTCCACATTTTTTTTTTTTTTTTTTTTTTTAGGTGAGTTTTCTTCAGATCATCATATTGGCTAATCTCTCTGTCTTCGTACTGCACTCAGACATTGTTGCTTTTTCATTCTTATCAGCCATTATTAACTCTTCGAAAATGTAACTGCGTTGGTTGCATTAATTATCATACAATATTCAAGTAAACTGTCCGTTTCGCATGATGGCTAATATGGTACTGAGTGATGACTAGACTTCGGATAAATGCATATAATGCAAATATTACAAGCAATATACTTGATCATTTTTTAAAATGTTGATCTCGGGACTACGTAACAAGTCACTGTACTGCAATTAAATTAGCGTGCGAGAAAATTTCACTGAGTGTGGGAAAATTTCTCAAGTCGGCGTGGGAAACGTTTTAATTCTGTTTTGCTATTCATTTTCAAGCTATCGACTCCATCAAATGAAACGATTTCGTTAAATATGCCAAAAATGCAATCTGTAAAAGAGCGTTATAGTGATTTGTAACAACGTTATAGTTAGATACAGGTTATAATATAAGAACAGCGTTATAGCGAATCAGCGTAAAGCGAACCACGTTATAACGGTGGTCTGCTGTAATATAAGCACCTTGTTTAATTTTCACTGAAACGTTAATTTTTAAGCTTAATGATAAATTTTGTAGTATTTAAATAATTTGACCTGCATTTCTTTCTCTCTCTCTCTCTCTCTCTCTCTCTCTCTCTCTCTCCACTTTTTTTGAGATCATTGTGCTTCTCAGGTCAGACTTAGATTGACAATTTTACATTGATTTTTGATGAGGATTTTCCTTTTTAAAGATTTTCTTGTTCCTTTGTATTTGTTATTTAATATATCATATTTCTCTTACTGACATAAATAAAATATTCATTTTCCATAAAACAAAGTAGCTCAATAAGATCTTTTTTTTCTACAGTTGATGGTCACAATGAATAAAATACTTCTGACAATTGAAGCTGGTGTAGGAACAAGAACTCTGCCTATGTTACTGTTGGAAACTAGCTTTCGGGCAGATATGAAGAACTGGAGTTCCAATGTATGTACTTGGCTTTTATTGTACATTTAATTTAATGAATTTAATCTATATACAGAGAACCTCAGTGTACATGGATTATATATATATATATATATATATATATATTGATCTATTTTGTTTAATTTTTTTTGTTATTTTTTGTTTAATAAAATCGATCAATATAATTTCATGGACGTATAATGTCTAATTGCCCTTTGTACAATAGCATTAACGTTGCACAACTGACAAACTCCTAGCACTGTAAAATTGACTAGATATCATTATCATAACCATCATTAAGAACACTGTGTGTGTGTGTGTGTGTGTGTGTGTGTGTGTGTGTGTGTGTGTGTGTGTGTGTGTGTGTGTGTGTGTGTACGTGCGCATCAATGGGAAATATTGCTATTTCAGGTCTTGCAATGATATATGGCATGTCAACCTGCATTCCATCTTTTTAAAATTTTTTTCCATTCTGAAATGACTAGTTGAGGATCCAACCAATAATAAAAGAAAAAAGTACCAACTAATAAGAGAATGGTTCTAAAATGATTAAGCTTGAAGAAAATGCAAAATTGTTAGCAAGGGAAATTATGATGATCAATTTACAAAATTTTCATCCATCCTAGATTAAAATTTTTGTTATGAGAGGAGCAGCAATGATGCAATTGACAGGATAACTGCTAATAATAAAATATTTTGGTGGTAGTAAATATTAAAGATGATCTTATTACTAATGTGAATACAAATTATTATCGCTACCAGTACTGAAACTTCTGGCATGTTAGTTGCAGGAAATGGTTCTTCTGATGGAATAATTCAGGAGTAGACCGATTTTCCAATTCATGATCAGTATTGTGCAACTTTCCTGAGCATGTAAGCAGTTATTAGATTTCTTAGATTTGCTGAGACATTGCAAAGAGTAAAAAATTGGCTAGGGAACCTACTTATATTAAAAATTAAAAATGGGCTGCAAAGACAAATTCTTTATTAAAGAAGTAGATTATGTTGAAAAAAGGCTAAATCCTATTCAGGTAGCCCTCGTTTTGCGCGGATTCACAATAGCGCCGGTCACTAACCACAAAGCCATTTTTATTTTTATTATTTTTATTTTTTTTCTATTTTTTTATAAATTGAAAGTTTAAAATCGTCAGACAAAATTTATGGGCATCATAACATACCATGCACTATTCACGTGATCAAGAACAAATGAACTAATCGGCAATTAATGCATCCATATCAGAAACAAGAAAACTTCCCGCCCTCAAAGTAGCCACTCATGGAAGTGGGAGGTAAAGCATTTGGTTGGTTGTTTACGCCATGTACACGTGTTGGAAATTTATTACTAATTGTTCTATTACTAAGTTAAATACATAATCATTAATAGTAGTGATAGCAGTGTGCAGCTTTTGCCAATCGTGATAGCCTTGCGCAGTTTTTGCCAATCGTGATAGCCTTGCGCAGTTTTTGCCAGTCATGTTATTAAGTTTTTTATTTAATTAGAATAAAGAGACACCATGTCTGGTAAAAGAAGTTTAATGAATACTAGTGAAAATGAAAGCACGAAAAAGGCACGTCAATCTATCACATTGGAAAATGAGATGGGGGTTATTTGGAGGATAGAAGCTGGTGAAAGTCGCCCTAATGTGTGTAGGGCTATGAATATGCTTCCATTGACTGTTACTACAATTATGAAGAATGCTGATAAAATAAAACAATTGATTCAAAGTGCTACATGAGTAAGTGCTACACAATTTAGTTACAGCAGAAATAAGCTTTTGGAAAAAAATGGCGCAATTGCTGACACTTTGGGTCAATGATTTGAACCAAAAAAACATTTTCTTGACCCAAGCTGTAATAACTGAAAAGGCTAAGTCAATTTTTGAAGACTTAAAGAAGAAAGAAAATCAGTGCAATGAAATATTTTTGGCTAGCAGGGGATGGTTCATGAGATTTAAAGCAAGAACCAAATACAGAAGTGTGAAAATTACTGGTGAGGCAGCATTTGGGGCAGCTGGCGCATTCCCTGCAGGCCATAGTACAGGAGGGTGATTACCTTTCAGATCTCATCTTCAATGTTGATGAAACAGGCCTTTATTGGAAAAAATTGCTCTCAAGAACCTTCATTGCCCATGAAGAAAAGTCGGCTCCTGGATTTAAAGCATCAAAAGACAGGTCGACACTTTTGTTGGGAGCAAATGTGTCAGGCAATTTAAAATTGAAGCCAATGTTGGTGTACCATTCAGAAACACCACATTATGAAAGGTTTAAACAAAACCGTGTTGCCTGTGTACTGGAAGTCAAACAAGAAGGCTTGGGTGACACAGGATGTCTTCTTGGATTGGTACACCAACTATTTTTCCCTACTGTTCTGAAATTCTGCAATGACAAAAATTTACCAACCAAGGCTATTCTTTTTTTGGACAATGCTCCTGGACATCCTACAAATCTGGGGGAAGTCAGAATGCCTCTTAAAGTTAATGTTGTCTACATCCCCCCTAATACAACATCAGTTTTGAAACCCATGGACCAGGGCTTTTAAGCTTATTACCTGTGGCAAACATTTACAGAAATGGTGAAAGCTTTGGATGTGTCCAACATTACCATCAGAAAATATTGGCGGTCGGTTGATGTCTTAAAGGGCATCAATCACATTAATACAGCCTGGCAAGAAGTGACTGTCAGTTGTCTAAATGGAGTGTGGCATAAACTTCTCCCAGATCTCATGAATGACTTCAGAGGATTCAAGCCACAACAGAATGTTGTAGAAGACATCAGCTGGCTTGCACAAGAGGCAGGGTTAGAAGAAGTTACAGTTGAAGATGTAACTGAGCGCTTGAAGAGTTAGCTGCAAAACTCAGCAGAAGAAGACTCTCCTCTAAAAATTATGACGACCAGTGATCTACAACTGATCCTTGCAAGTGTAGTCCCTGTCCCTCACTAATGAGCTCTGTGACATTGATCACAACTGGGAGAGGAGTGCCACAGTTAAAAGGAGTGTCACATCAACCCTGAACCTGTATTTTGAAATTCTTAAAGAAAGGAGGAAGAAATCCAGCCAATCAACACTTGATCCTTTCTTCAAAAAAAGGCAATCTTCTCAATCAGGGCCGTCAACAGCAGATCCTCAACCAGGACCTTCAAGAGGCAACTAAAACTCTGACATTACGCCAATGTCAAAATGTTTTATGTATGCATTAATTTATTTTTTTTTTACATGTACGTACTTACTATATTAATAGAGGTTAAAAATAAAACACTTTTCTAATTAAAAATGTTTATTTCTTTGCTTTAAATATACCAGTATTGAAAAGTGCAGGTAAAATTTTTGGTGCCTGGAACCTAACCCTGTGATTTCCCATTGACTATGATATAAAGGGTATTCAGACTATTTCCCCATTTGCACCTGTCCCCCCAGGAACCTAACCCAAGCGTAAATCGAGGGCTACCTGTATAAGCTATTAAAAGAGCCAAAAAAAAAAAAACAAAAATTTTCTTGAAAGGCTGGACAACAACTAGATTCTTGGCACATACTTACCAAATTTTCAAGCATTGTTATAGTTTGTCAATAACAATGCTTGCAAAGTTCCAGTTTCATTTCAATCATCAGAATATGGACTATTTCATATTCTAGTTCTATTAAAAAAAAAAAAAAAAAAAAGAATAACTTGCTAAGTTTCTTCCAACTGATTTTTGAACTTTCCCAAGCTGTCAATCTCAACCACCAATGGAAATAACATATTTCAATAATTAACAGCTTGCTGGCTAAAAGAACAAGCTTCTTACAAACAGACTAAATATCTTCCCCCATAATTTGAATTTATGCTCATAAAAAAAAAAGGTAAAGTGCAGCCATTATCAACCCACTGCAGGATGGAAGCCTCCTCAACAATTCATGCTTGAGGGGAAATGGACCATAATCTGCCACGCTTGTCCAGTGCGGGTTGGCAGATCGACCGTATTCAGCAGTCAGGGGCTTGAACCCTGTTCTACTCAAAGAGCATATGCTATGCATGCCCGACCCTGACCACTCGGCTACGGAGGCCTGTACCTAATTTGGAATAATTTATAACTGCAAATTTTGCTATCATCGATTTTACTATCTCCTCAGAGCCCTCAATCAGGTCCTCTCTAAGGTGTCTGTTTATCAAGCTATGTTAGATCACATATTCAGTCTTTTCTCATAAGGATGCCATTTTGCAGATGTCGCTGAACAATGACATCTGCAAAAGGGCATGTCCAAATAATGGAAATCACACCTAAAAAACTTTTCTTAGGTGTGGTTTTCTTTACCTGTATTCAAACACAGTATTCAAAGTGCAGTCTTACAATTGCTTTATACAGTAGGATTATGACCTCCCTGTCCCTATAAGCAAATGGTCAATAAATCATTATAGCACATAGGCCACCCTTGCTACTGATCTACACCACTCATAGAATACTTCCAATATAACTACCAAATTCCATTCTTCCTCTACTGTTTTTAATTCAACCACACAGTGTATAAGTTATTTTTGGGTTGCTAGTCCCATAGTTAAGACATTGCATTTTGCTACGTTAAAAAATATATCTGCCATTTTTGTGACCATCATTGAAGCTTGTCTAGGTCATCCTAAAAGAGCACTACTGTGTACTGATCATTAACCACTATCTTCACATCATCTACAAATTTTGAAATCATACCCTCTATTCTATCACCGACGTTGTTTAGAAAATCAAAAATGACAGTAGGACCCAGAACAATCCTTTGGGACCTGCTTTTAATGTTAGACCACTCTAAAGACTAACCATTAATTGCAACTCTCTGCCTCTCCTGCAGCCATTTTCAATCCATCCGGAAATTTTACCCGTGATCTCATCAGAATGCATCTTTTTATACAGTAACCCCTTATTATGGACTGCATCAAGTGCCCTGCTCAAATGAGAATAAACATTGCTCATGAGTGACTGTGTTAAAATAGTTAACCAGGTTAGTTATATATGATTTTTCCTTAACAAAACTGTGTTGTTACATCTTTCAGAATTCCATTCTATCTATATGTTCTTATATTGCACTCTTTATTATTGACTCCATTTTTTCTACTGCTGAAGTCAGACTAGTCAGTTTTATGTGCGCACTGCACATTCTGATTTTGTCTTTTTTTTTTTTTTTTTTTGAATGCAGGTATTTGTTAAACTATTATAGAATTATGCAAATTTCCCAGAAAACGAAGTAATTTTTTTCTGTAATCATAAATAACTATCAGTTCAGCAATATGAGCACCTGCTTTACAGTTCATGTGAATGCATAAGTTTTCTTTGATTAGCATCGGGATTGTAATTTGAAACAGAGCTGCTGTTAGCAGTGGCGTAGCTACCATGTAGGCAAGCAAGGCAATTGCCTCCAGACCCGGGCCCTTTAGGGGCCCGGCATCTTTGGCTGTCTCCTGTTTTTGCAATTTTCATTAATTAAGTAGAGGCCTGAACATGTTCTTTGCCTCCGGGCCCAAAAAAGGGTAGCTACGCTACTGGCTGTTAGGGTTCATTCCTCACTGCACTCCCCAAATGTATTATCAGTGTAGTTAAGATCACTTGTATACAAATGAATTATAAGCAGGTGAGGCTTAAATTAAATGGTGGCCATCTTTTTTTTTCTGGTGGATAAAATTATCCCCCATCAGGGTACTTGAGTACCCCATGGCAGTCTCATAAGTCAACAGTGTTTGCTTCTGAGAAAATGGGCTAAAGGAAGGGTAATAGTGTTTGGAGCATATTCTTTAAAAAATCTGACTGTTAAATGCTTAAAGAGTAATTTTACAAAATCAAAGAAATGGAACATATCTGAATGCAAACTGAAAAAGAGCTCTTTTTTGTGACAAATTGTTTAATGTATTTGCTTTTCGTATATAAATTTGTTTCTTTGGTAAGTGTACATTCTATTTGTGTGATTTCAGTAAATTTTAGTTTTGAACATTCCATTATTAAAGCTGTAAAACAAAAACAACAAAAAAAAATGTTTTAATCACTTAAAATATATATTTTTTCTTTTTCTTTTCTTTTTCTGTTACTGTTTGTGTGACAGCACTCATCATGCAGTGGAAATTAAAGATGTTGCATTAAGAATACCTTCTGAGTTATTTTTTATCACATTTCTTAAGAGCTACAGCAGATTCTTTACATTTCATGTAAAATTTATTCATTTTATTTTTTGAATTATTTTTCATATTTTTATTGTATATAATTATAATTGCCATTTTTCATTTGAGCTTTCGCTTGATTTGTATCTAAATAAATACATAGGAATCAGCTATTTTCATCAAGTATATAAATCTATTTACCCACACCTCATAATATCATGGCATTGATATTATGAGGTGTGGCACTAAAGTTCCCAGACTGATGCATTAATATTTGAAGAGATTTTGAAAATAAATGGAAATGGTATGTTATAGTTAAAACTTACTCTAATAGAAGGTGGTATAGAAATTATCCAGTAGTCTGATGGGTTGCAAGTCACAACCAGTTTCATTAGTAGTGTTAATGTTCTGTGTCACAATTTTGGCAATGGAGCAACAAATGAATATCAAAATTTGCTTTAAACTAGGAAAATCTGCAACAGAAATATATGAAATATTAAAAACTGTTTATGGTGATGAAACGTTGTCATACCAGTTTGTTGAATGGTATAAGTGGCTCAAAGACGAATGTGAGGATGTTCATGATGATCCAGGTTGACGGATGCCCAGGAAGTGGGAAGTGGGCATCCGTCAACCTCTTGCATTGAGGATAGAGTTCCAAAAGTTTGTGAAATTGTGGCAAGAGATTATCGTTTGACCATCAGAACGATGGGTAAGGAGTTGGATATGAATAAGCAGATGATTCGTCAAGATCTGCATAAAAATTTAGGGAAGATGAAGGTCCGTGAAAAATTTTTGCCCCAAAGTCTCACCAGTGAACAGAAGCAATGAAAGTGTCATCATGGCAAGACCTCATCCAGACTTGTCAAGATTAATTTCTTAAACTGTATTGTCACTGTAGATGAGTGTTCTGTTTTTCCTGCACATCTAAACACTTCACCCAGAGGTGAAGTGTTAGATGTGCAGGTAGACTTCAAAATCATCACCAAGGCCCAGAAAGTTTTGATTACAGAAGTCCTGGATCAAGATAATGCTGATCATGTTTTTTCAGAAAATGGTATGATTCCCAAGGAATTTATACCTGACAGGAGAGAATCAGTGCTGCATTTTCCATGTGAGGCCACAATTTCGAGAGAAATGCAGCTGATTCCTAATACATGGCATTCCTATTCCCCTGCCTATTCTGCACTTGTAATGAAGACATTTCTGATGAAACATGGCATTGTACAGTTCAACCATCCACCCTACTTTCTTGATCTAGTACCAGCAGACTTATCTTCTTTCCCAAGGTGAAAATTGCTCTCAAAGGAAAGAGATTTCCAGATATTGAAGACGTAAAGAAAAACATAACTGCCACAATGAACATCATCTCTCTGGATGCCTTTGCTGACTATTTTCAGAAACCTTTAGAAAGGTGCAATAAGTTCATTCAGTTAGGTGGGGATTACTTTGATCGAAAGTAAAACTGTTTTTTGAGTTCCTTTACTTTGTGTTCATTTCACTGGTCCGGGAACTTTATTGCCACAACTTTTTTTTTTTTTTTTTTTTATGGTTACATCCAAAAGAAAATGTATTAGAACCTGTAGTACTTAAGTTGGAGGCTGAGAAGACAAAAATATTTGGTGACATTTTACTTGATTTTTTGTTGATTGTAAGTTTCAGGAAATACATGTGATGGAAGTAGTTCCAAAACACAGAAGTAGACCAGTATAATATTCTAAAGGAGGATAGCATTCTACAGCCATAGAATAAATAATGCCATATGATACAAATTTCCATAAACCTATAGCTGAACCTGTTTGAAATGCAGATTTACCTTTATAATAAATTTACATAGGAACAACAAAGTATCGTGCATTTTTTTTTTTTTTTTTTTTTCATTTATAAAAAATATATATTTGTAAGTAACATATACAATGCAAAATAATCTTTTTCTTTTCCTCTAAAATGTTTTCCATTAATGATTTTATTTATTTCTCTGTAATAAATTGACTTATCTAACACATATATTAGAATGATATATAGCAGTTCTTTTGAAACCAGAAGTCCAAATTAGGGAAAAATACAAAGGTACCTATAAAATAAAAATAATATATTAAAGGTACTTAATACTGCAAATTCAATGATTTTAATGTCTTCATCAAGGGTCAGCCCTCAAAACCATGGGAAATGCAGCAAGAAGTAAGGCCTCTATTTCTAACATGGAATATACACATAGCACCTGGTATATACAAAGAAACAAAGTTATAGATAGAGCATGTATAGAAGCTAGATTAGGGGCAGCGGTAAAGAAAGGAATGCTGACATATATTTCATGGCTGACCCGGCAGAGGCAGAGATAGGAAAAGGTGGGAAAAAATAAATGCAAGAAGTAAGATATAATAAAATTAAGTGAGGAGCCAAAGCAGAGGGTCAGAGATGCCACTTACTGTTGTACTGTGTGGTAGTAGACCATCACACAACGTTGGAAGAGACAAAAGGAATACCGGCCTCTTGTCAGAATAAATATATAGTATGTTATAGCATCCTCAAGTGTTGAAATGCAGTAAGTCGTACAAGATTAAGATTGCTAGGTGTGATGGGAGGATCACCATTAAATGCAGTGAAGCAGTAGTCCTGGGATAGTAGAATAAAGATAAACTGACAAAGTAGCATAATCTAGAGGCTGAACTTTGTATAAGGTGAAAAAAGCAAATTATAGCAGAAAAATGGCATGTTGATATTGCGTTCGTAAAACTAATGGCTCACAAGAAATAATATGTAAGGTACTGAAACGGTGGAAATTGATATGAAGAAGAGGTGTGCTAGGGCAGTCCTGGATTGTGAAACCCATTCCTATAGTAGGACCCTGAACCTTTATGGTCGTTGGGTTCTTTCTACTATATATAGTAGTAATCCAGGCGTATAATCCTTCGTGAATATCTATTTTAAATATGTTAGTAACCTCTCTTTACTTGCCTCTTACTATTATAATTCTTAAATAAATATATAATATCGGTGTAAATACACCATAGTTAACCCATAGATTTGAGCTACGATTGTAGCGTAGAAGGCATCGTTTTAATTTTATCTCATAATGTGGTTGCCTTCACAACAAGATAGCTACTATTGAATTACTTCAAATAAATAACGCTTCTCTAGAATTTACAGCGATATTATATAGTTAATTATCAAAACCCATAAGGATTATGCCTAGTGCATTTAATTTTCCAAATTAAATAAATATATACAGGTGAACCTGATTAATTGAAAATGAGGAAGTAAGAGGTAGTCCAAATACGTGACAATTCTGAATTGTAGAAAATAATTATACAGCAGACTCTCGATTTACTGGGATCGGATTTACCAGGACACTCCACAATTCCAAATTAAAAAAAAAAAAAAAAACAGAAATCATAAAATTCAAATAATAAAAAGAATAGGTATAAATAGATGTTTTGCAAGTCATAAGTAAAGAAATAACAAGAAGCGCCATTATAAGTCATCATTGGGAGATCAGTATACCTATTATCTTGCAACCCCCACTGTTTTCACATCCACCGCTCAAAAAGAAAAAAAAAGAGACCAGGTGTTTAGTTTGTTTTAGTGCACCGCGTTGTTTGTTGTGTTTCATCGCACCACAAAAAGACAGATTTTGTTTTGTTGTGTCAAGGATGTCAGAATTTTTTAAAATTTTTTATAGTAACTACTTTTTTATTATTTTTTGTTTAGAAATTGCAAAAATGATGGGCAAACATGAGTTGTGCTTTCAATTAAGCAAAAACTTAAAATTATTCAAAAGTTTGAAAGCGTGTTAAATCTCTAAGGAACCTTTATAATTTTGTTGATCAAATCATACATGACATTGTAAAAAATAAAGAGAAGCATTGTATTGGACATGCATGTAGTGCATGACAAGTTTTTTATCTATTGCCATACTTTTACGTAGTTTGCTGAACATTTTTCGATACAGTAAATCCCCGACTTAAGTAGCTTTGGACTTATGTTACGTTATTTATATTTTTTTTATATGACTGAATATTGCAGTGAAGGGGACACACATTTCACAATAATAATGTAAAAAAACCCACAGAATTCCAGCTATAGGTATTATCACAATTGCAATTAGATCGAGTTTACTACCCATTTATAATTAATTGCACTAACAGAAAAGCCCAATAAATCAGAAAGTGTGAATTTTTTTTTATTGTTTTATGGGAGTGGCATCCAGAAATGTGCTTTAGTAAAATGTGAGCTCGCGTGTAGTGATAATAATGAGTTTTCACCTTAACCTTGTGAAGTTCTTTACAGAAAATTTTAATTTTGACCGTTATCACGAAGATATCATCAAGAAAAGGGAAGCAGTCAAGTTGGATCAGAAAATTAAAATAATAAGGACGTATGAAAATGGCCAAACATTAATAACATGTATCGTGCGGAATTCAGATTTTTCAGTGGCAACGGTGAACAATATAATGGAGAAAGACAATACGAGAAGTGGTCGGCACCAATGAAGGTCAACTATAATAATAACGAAGGCTACAAAATACATATCAGTTTTTACAGTTAAATAACGTGCATTTTTTTCTTCCTTTTATGGTTTCTTTTCTTACGTGCCACTCCGGCTACTTCACTGCTGTCCCCAGATAAAGTTTTTAATTGAACTAATTAATAATATATAACTATTTTTCTTCATACTTCTGAGGATATTATGTGTTGTTTTTTTTTTTTTTTTTTTTAATTTTGGCAGATCGGGGATATAGTAGCAATATTTTATTAGTCATTCCCGGGTTATGTGAAACTCGACTTATGTAAGAAGTCCTGGAACATATCTCTTACGTGTGTCGGGGCTTACTGTATTTTTGGATTAACCGGGAAATCGATTATCCGGGAATATTTTTTTTTACCATCTATCTTGGAAAATCAAGAGTCTACTGCATTCATATATTTTCAAATTGTAGTTTGTAAAAACAAATTTATTTTAAATTCAGCACATTTATTAATTTAGATAGCATTAGGCTACAAATGTGACAAAAAGAAAAGGAAAATTTAATGAAAATATTGCAATCTCGATATAAGCAGCATGTTAGAGAGGCGACAAGAGAGAGTAACACTCTTGATCTGATTATCAACAGTGATTATTCATGCATTAAGATTTTGCAGACAAAGGAACCACTAGGTACAGGGCTGTGACAACCCTATGTTCGAGTGTGCGACGAACATAGGCGGCCAAATCCAAGGGCAGCCGAAATGATGCAGAATCTAAGTATAATTTGAATAAAGAAAATATAAATAAAGAAATTCTTGTCATAATAAACTAACATAAAAATAATAGGCAGCCAAACACATATCAAAGCAGTGTTGTTCTTGATAGTTGTTCTGTAAGTGTAGTCTTTATTTGTTGACTCGGTATTTGTCGGTTTTTAACTTGGCCTCTCAGCGAACGACTATGGATATCAATGTATGCATACTATGCATTTCTTAAATTTCATTTATTTAGACATCCAATAAATAGCTCAATACTTAACAAAAAAAGCAATTTTTAAAAATGATTAGATAGTGAACGTGTAACTTTTTTTATTCTTTATATATCAGTAGTTGTTGAGAGCCCATTATACAGTATTACCTTTTTTAACGATAGGGACGCATTCGCTGAGACAATTGAATCAAATTTAGAGGAATTACTCATCCGTACCTAGTCGCCACCAACTAAAAACTTTTGTCAGTTACATTATAGCGAGTATCGTTTACAAAGGTTACGAACTGAAATTTAACATTTAATAGTTTTATTTTAAAGTGCAGCGTATTACATAAGATAAAAAAATAAATTTAATAAATATTATCAGCGTTAAGTTTATTATAAATTAAATATTTACTTAAATTAAATATTGATGTCAAACTACTCTGCAGCAGCTGAGTTTTCGTAACTGAAAAATGTATGTATGTTATTTATTTATAATAGTAATAGAAAATATTTTTTTTATATTCAGCCATGCCTAAAGACAGCCAGACTTACTGAAAAACAAAAAGATTTTCCGGTGCGCAATATCGTAAAAAAAGAAAAATAAAAGATGAAGAAAATCAAAAAATCAAAAGGTGCTATTTTAAAATACTTTCAAAGTCTCGAAGAACCATCAACATCTTCGTGTCCATTAACCGTAGCAAAAAGTAGTTAAAGTCGGTCACTTGATCAATTAAATAATTCATCTAATTACTTACAAAATAAACAATCTGATACTGGGTTTTTAGAGTTTTTAAATGAATAAAACAGTTAGCTGAAATATTGGAAACCTAAACTAATTTCCTGATGTCTCACTTATACGTTGACTTAAAAAGAAAATTCAATTTGAATCATTTGGTTATGAAAATCCAGATGAAGGTATAAACAGTATGCAGTTAAATTTTAAAATTAAATTTTATTTTTTGATACTAGACACAACAATAAATTCTCTTAAAGACAGCTTTGATTTATTAATAACATATAGTGATGATTTCTATTTTTTATATGATATACATAATTTTAAAGCATATAACCAATCAAGAAATTCTAAAATGTTGTAAAGATTTGCAAAATAAATTAACAGATGATATCAAGAAAAAAAGGATATCAATGCCATCGAAATGACCGATGAATTAAAGATACTTAAAAATATTTTTAAACCAGATTTGAGAGCAACAGAAGTATTAGAGAATATTTTTGAAAATAATTTATTAATTTTTCCAAACATAATGGTTGCTCTAAGAATAATTCTTACATTGCCAGTGAGTGTAGCTACCGAGGAAAGATAATTTTCCAAATTAAAAATAATTAATAATTATCTTTGTAGTACAGTGTCCCAAGACAGATTGGATAACTTAGCACCAGTCTTGATGATTTAGCTGGAAGTTTAGATATGCGTGATAAAAAGATTTTCAAAACTGAAAGCCCGAAAAATTCAATTTAGCATTAGCATTTTAGCATTAGCATTAGTAGAGGCATTTGATGCAAGAAAGCAAGCTTATGCAGCATCAGCCAAAAAAAAAAAAAAAAAAAACCACTCCCACTTCACCTCTCTGTTCGTTCAAAATACCTGTCCAGCTGAGCCTTAAACTTATTTAGGCTATCAACCTCCACCACAAGGGATGGAAGTCTGTTCCACCAACCAACCACCCGCTGGCTAAAGGCAAATTTCCGCACGTCTATCCTACATCTGTCTTTACTCAATTTGAATTTATGCTGTCTCAGGTTATTTTTCTGAGCTAGAGGAAGAATCCCATCAGTATTGAGCATGCTTAAACCATTCAAGGCTTTATACACCTCTGTCAGATCACCTCGCTGGTGCCTAGTCTCCAGACACTGTAATTTGCAAAACTTAAGCCTTTCTTCGTAAGAGCACCCCTTTGTTCCATTCACTAATCTTGTTGCCCTTCTCTGTACTCGTTCCAGCAGCTCTACATCCTTCTTGAAATGAGGCCTCCAGACCTGTATACAGTACTCTAGGTGTGGCCTGACCATTGCCTTATACAATGGAATAATCACCTCCTTATCCCTGCTGGAAAAATTCCTGTATATCATTGACAATACTCCATGAGCTACTCTTGCAGCCCGTCTGCACTGCTCAGAGAACTTCATATCTGCCTGCACAACCACCCCCAAGTCCCTTTCATTCTCTACCACTGTCAGTGTAGTACCACAGAGTTGATACGTTGCTCTGGGGTTGCTGTTTCCCATGTGTAGTACTTTACATTTGTCAATGTTAAACTTCATTTGCCACCTCTCAGCCCATCTGCTCAACCTTTCCAGATCCTTTTGCAGCAGCATAGTGTCAGTAGTGTCCTTGAAAACCCTGCCAACCTTTGTATCGTCTGCAAACTTGGACATTAAGCTTGATATACCATCATCAATATCATTTATAAATACAGAAAACAATAATGGACCCAACACTGAGCCCTGAGGGACTCCACTAATAACATTAGTCCAAGATGAGCAGTGTCCATTGATTACCACTCTCTGTCTTCTCCCCCTCAACCACCCCTTTATCCATAGCAGCAATTTGCCTCCAATGTCACACTGCTCCAATTTGTGTAGCAGTCTTCCATGTGCAACAGTATCAAAAGCCTTTCTAAGATCCAAGTATATAATATCAAAGTTATTCCCTGCATCCAGTTCTTTTGTGACTGCATCATAGTATCCAATCAAGTTGGTCAGGCAAGACTTCCCCTTAACAAAACCATGCTGTGTCTGAGCTATAACTGAAGTCTTGTCTAAATGATCCTGCAGTGCTTCTTTAACCAGTGCCTCCATTAATTTTCCTGGAACAGAAGTTAAGCTCACAGGTCTATAATTACTTGTGTCAGCCTTTGATCCTCCTTTGTGAATTGGGGTCACATTTGCACATTTCCAGTCTATGGGTACCTCCCCTGAGTCCAAGGAAGCTCTCATAATTATGGCTAAGGGTTTGCTTACTACCTTTGCTGCCTCCTTTAATATAACTGGATAGATCCCATCCACCCTGGGTGCCTTTCTTGTGTTTATCTTCAACAGTTTCTCCTCCACTTTACTCCCAGTTATTTCAAGATTCTGTAGCTTACTGCTAGAGTTGAATACACCTCTGCTATTCCCTTTGCTGAATAACTCCTCATGTGTGAATGTCGATGCAAAATATTCATTTAGTTTGTTAGCTACCTGAGCAGGATCATCAACAGTTGACCCATCAATATCAAGTGGACCAATCTGATTCATCCCCTTCCTTCTAGAGTTTACATAAGTAAAGAACTCTTTGCTGTTTTTCTTTGCATCCCTTGCCAAGGATTTCTCGTAATCTGCCTTCGCCTGCCTAACCTCCTTTGTAACTTGGTTGCATATCAACTTGTATCTATCATAGGCTTCTGTGTCATGTGTTAATTTGTAAGTATCCCATGCATTTTTCTTCTCTGCCATATGCCTCATTAGTTCATCTGACATCCAATTTGGCCTAAACCTTGAACAATATTTTTTAGTTGGTATGTAAAGCCTAGTAGCTTCCAAGATAAGTTCTTTGAATGCTTCCCATTTTGAATTTGCTGTTGGTAACATCATCAGTTGGTCCCACTGTATAGAATTTAAATACTGTCTCAGTTCATCATAGTCGCCTTTACGGAAGCAATAACCCTTCCCTTTACCCCTAATGGTAGTTACCTCTTTGAGTAAATCCCACTTCAGCACACTGTGATCACTGCCACCTAGTGGTTCATTTATCTGCAGATTCTTAATGCATGAAGAATCACTGCTGATAATCAAATCAAGAGTATTACTCCCTCTAGTTGCCTCCCGAACATGCTGATGTAGAAACAATCATCCAATAAATCCACAAAAGCCCTGCTAGTGCATGAGTAACCAGCCCCCAAATTCCAGTCAATATCTGGGAAATTAAAATCTCCCATTATAAGACTCTCTGATTTACTGGCCCACTCTATTTCCCTGTACAGTTCCTTATTATACTCATCAGAGTCATTAGGCCTATAGCACACTCCTACTCTCAATTTTGATCTCCCAATGCTTATGTCACACCAAACTGACTGAACACTGCACTGTCCAGCAATGTCGACTGGCTTCACTTCCTTGGTTTTTATGTGTTTCTTAACTAATAGCATAACCCCTCCCCCCTTCCTATCCTGTCTATTTTTTCTGTAGACGTTGTACTCCCCAAATTGCAGTTCTGCATCCCTTATATCTGTGTGACACCACGACTGATATCCCAACAATATCTGCCTTTGATGTTTTGAGCAATACCTCAAATTCATCAAATTTATTTACTAAACTCCTAGCATTGGTGTACACACAAGTATACCTACACCTGTTTCTATTCTTAGCTACCCTAACACAACCCATGTGTTTACTTGTACCGTAATGGCTCCCAGCAGTCTCTGAAATACCATGCATCTTGTTTTTCAGGCTTCTGCTCATTCTAATAGAAGCAGTGCAAGAATCTCTTTCACCTCTGCCAGTGGCTACTGTCAATCTATTGGTCTTTGTCTCCCCCCCAAGCTAGCAGTTTTCTGACCCACCTAACCTAATTTATTTAATGTCTAGTCATTTTCAATTTCTTTTATAAGTTAAATATGAAATAATACATGAATTAAACTTTATACATGTAATTATATTTAGGTATAAGTAAAGATTATTATTATATATTTATGTATTTTTATAACAATTATTAATATCTGTTTTCATGATTTTTTTTTTTTTTTCAAAACTAAGTGATATTATTTAAAACATACATATAAAATTTCGATACAATTTATTCCAGAAAGCTGTATTAATTTTATGTTCCATTTTCATGTTGAAATACGTGTAGCATGATAAAGAAATAAAAAATGTAAATATTATTTATAAATTCTAATATTGATAAAATATTATTACAAAAAATGTTATTTATTTGTGGGGGGGTTACAATGTTCCGGGGTGGCATATTTTTCCTTTGAACAAGGGCAGCCAATATGTATGGCGTGGCCCTGACTAGGTAGCAGTGAACACAGTGTACTGATGTGGGATTTACTTAAAGATGTAACTATCATCAGGGGTAAAGGGAAGAGTTTTTGCTTTCGAAAAGGTGACTACAGCAGTCTCAGAGATTTTTTAGGTTCTGTACAGTGGGACCAACTGATGATGTGTTACCAACAGAAAATTCTAAATGGGAAGCATTCAAGGAAGTAATCTTGGAAGCTACTAGGCTTTTTGTTCCTACTAAGAAATACTACTCTAGGTTCAGGCTCAAATGGATGTCACATGAACTAATAAGACACGTGGCAGAGAAGAAATATACATGGGATGCACATAAATTGTTAGGTGACACAAAAGCCTATGGTAGATACAAGCTAGTCTTCAGTCAAGTCACTAAGGAGGTTAGGCAAGCGAAGGCAGATTATGAAAAATCTTTGACAAAGGATCCAAAGAAAAACAGAAAAGACTTCTTTACTTTTATAAACTCAAAAAGAAGGGGATGAATCAGATTGGTCCACTTGATATCAGTGGTTTGACTGTAGATGATCATTCTCAGATAGCTGCCGAACTAAATGAGTATTTTGCTTCTACATTCACACGAGTTATTCAAGGAGGAGAGGGCCAGATTTTTATCAAACTCTAAGAGGGAGTTAAATGAGTTTATAATCTGAGAGCAAAGTGGAGGAGAAATTGTTGAAGTTAAACATAAGAAAGGCACCTTGGGTGGATGGTATCCATCCAGTTATATTAAAGGAGGCAGCAACGGAAGTAAGCAAACCCTTAGCCATAATTATGAGAGCATCCTTGGACTCTGGACAAGTCTCCATGGACTGGAGATGTGCAAATGTATCTCCAATTCACAAAGGGTGTCACAATTAATTACCGACCTGTTAGTTGACTTCTGTTCCAGGGAAAATAATGGAGTCACTGGTTAAAGAAGCATTACAGGATCGTTTAGAAAAACTACAGCAATAATTCAGACACAGCATGGGTTTTTCAAGGGGAAGTCTTGTCTGACTAATTTGATTGGATACTAGGATGTGATCACAAAGGAACTGAATGCAAAAAATAATTTTCATATCATATACTTGGATTTCAGGAAAGTTTTTGTTACTGTTGCACATGGAAGACTACTGTACAAATTGGAGCAGTATGGCATTAAGGGAAAGTTGCTACAATGAATAAAAGGATGGTTGAGTGGGAGATGACAGAGAGTGGTGGTCAGTGGGTGAACTAATGGACTAGTGTTATTAGTGGTGTCCCTCAGGGTTCGGTGTTGGGCCCATTGTTGTTTTGTATATTTATCATTGATATTAATGAAGGTATATCAAGCCTAATGTCAAAGTTTGCAGATGATACAATGGTTGGCAGGGTTGTTAGCAACAGTAATGACAGTATGCTGCTGCAACAGGATCTGGAAAGGTTGGGTAGATGGGCTGAGAAGTGGCAATTGAAGTTTAACATTGACAAATGCAAAGTACTGCATATGGGTAGCAGTACCAGAGAAATGTACCAACTATGTGGTGTTACACTGAGGTAGAGCTGGCTGCTAACTTTACAGGGCCCTGTGCAAGGTGAGACAAACAGTCTAGGAAGTTTGGACTGAAAAGGGGGGGGGGATTAACCAATGTTTCAAATTTTCATACTTATTATATATTTATTTCATGTAAGGAGAATATAAGAAAATAATATTATGATCAATATTTAATATACTGATAAATAATAAACAATTGACTAGAAATATCACATGCCTTCCCATTACGAAAACAAAAATAAAGAAAGAAAAATAATCAGCAATGATACAAGCAAACAGTTATCCAAAAATATCAATAAATTAGTTTTTTTTACACTCAAGATAAACAGTACCTTGTATTTCATTTATATGCATGTTTAAAGTAGTGGCTTTTGTAACAATTAAAAAAAGTAAGGAAGAGTGCAATAAAAGTTCATTATTTCACTCTTATGCACTGATTACCATAATTATGAGTCATTTTTAACCAATAATCTTCAACTTTGGGAAATAGTAATGTAAAATTGTAGAATTCAAATTATACAGTTTTCTTTAGGTTATATTTAAAGTAATGGCATTTTGATCAACGCCCGATTTCGCTCATCACTCATGGATGTCCATGCCATGAGGGGACCTGTTGCAGATCTAATCACTACCTCACCCGGGCGAAGGTGCAGCTGAAACTACGACATGCAAAAAGGTCATCTCGGTCAGCCAAACTGGACTGGAGGCAACTAATGAATGCTGCCAACAAACAGGCATATCAGATCGCCCTATCCAACCGCTTTCAGACACTGGCTGCGTCCGAGGATATAAATGATGAAGAAAAGCAGATCCCTGATGCCATCCTGGAATGTGCCAAGCCCCTATGCCCACCTGCCCGACGCCAAACACAACCATGGATATCAGATGAGTGCCTCGACCTAGTGGACATTTGAAACAGGCAAAATTGGTCAACTTTGAACGGTACCGGCAGTTAAACCAAGAAGTCTGACAGAGGATGAAAGCGGAGAGAGAAGCATACTGGAACCAAGTGGCAGACGACCTTGAAGAGGCGGCATCCAAGCATGAGTACCACACTCTCTACCGTACCCTCAGATGTCTGAGTGGAAAGACCAAATTGACTAGTGACAACATCAAGAACGCCTATGGGACCTTTGCGCGATCACCGTCCGAATGCCTGCAACGGTGGAGTGAATTCTTTAAAGCATTGTATAATCACGACCCACTTCAGGGACCACCAGCAGCCACACCACCGATCGATCCCCCTGAAGTCTCTATGGTCGATGTCGAGCCTACAGTAGAAGAAGTGAAAGCAGCCATACAATCCCTAAAGAATGGCAGGGCACCAAGAGTGGACCAAGTCACCAGAGAAGTGATCAAAGCCGGGGGAGATGTACTGCTTCGTCGACTACACTCACTCTTCAAAACCATCTGGTGCACTGAACTAATTGCACTAATGTGGAGGAAAGCCATTATCATGCCATTCCACAAGAAAGGTGATAATCAGGATTGCAAGAACTACCGTGGCATCAGTCTCCTTTTCATCATCGGAAAGGTCCTTATGTAGATCATTCAGTCAAGGCTGCAAGAACATCGTGAGCAAACCATTCGAGAAGAACAGGTGGGATTTAGACCCGGGCGAGGATGCTGTGATCAAATCTTTGCCATCCATCAACTGATGGAGGAGAGGATCCAGTGTGGACAGCAAACAGTCATTGTTTTTATTGACTTTAAGTCTGCTTTCGACTGTGTCCACCGGCCTGCCTTATGGAAATTGCTAGAGGTCCAACATGTACCTCAAAAAGTCATCACACTCCTCCAAACTGCATACAGTGGTTTAACCAGCCAGGTGCACATCCAGTATGATTTATCTGAGGAATTTACCATCCAAACTGGAGTCAGCCAAGGGGACGTGGCCTCCCCGTTGCTTTTTAACATCATGCTCGACGCCATTATGAGGCAAGCATTCAGCAACAGACGGGGTATACAATATGGCAAGGATCACTATGTGACTGACTTGATGTTTGCCGACAATAGTGCTATCTTTGCCGGAAACGACGCTGAAGCCACTGACATCCTATACGACATTGCCCCCGCCTGGCCATACGGGTTGAAGATCAATGCTGATAAGACAAAGGCCCTGACAACAGATGGGTCGAAAGCCATCATCTATCTCAAAGGCGTCCAGATCGAGCAAGTGCAGGACTTTAAATACCTTGTGTCGCTGGTCCGGGAGAAGAAAGTTGCATCCACAGTAGAATTGGACAGGCGGCCACTGCGTTCGCCTCGCTCAAATGGTGTCTGTGGAAGAGGACCAACATTTCCTCAAAGACTAAAATCAGACTCTTCCAGACTTTGATCCATTCTCCTTTACAGATCGGAAACATGGATTTGTCTCAAGCTAGATTTAAACAAACTTTAGGTATTCCAAATGCAATGCCTGCGGCAGATCCTGGGCATCTCACTTCGCAACCACATCACTATTGATACCATCGGTGCCAGATGCCAACAGCAAACAACCATCGCTGACCAAATCCAGAAGCAAAGGCTTAGATGGTTCGGCCACATATGTAGAATGGGCGCAAATAGAATACCATCCACACTCCTTTGGAGACAACGACCCACCCAATGGAGCATTCAACAGACCGCGCCTAGGAAAATGTGGGCCAAGCAAGTGGAAAATGACCTGAAGAGCCAATGTCTCGACCTTAATCAGACCAGGACTGATGCCATGAATTGTAATGCATGGAAGAACATCACAGAGCAAGTCCGAAACCCTGCGGCACCTACAGCAGCGTACTGGTTGCGTGGCCAACCGCCTCCTCCAGCCGCCAGCTAAGGACCAAAGAGAGAAGAAGAGAGAATGGCTTTTGTAATAGTTAAAAAAAGCCATTACAGATGTCAAGTATTTCTTTCAAACTGTTTTAATTATGGGCATAGAAAAAATATTATATGCAACTCAAGTAAAAAGTGATTTATTAACTCATATGAATTCGTGAAATAATGGAACACTTTTTACTCTTGTTGCATAAATAACTACAGGGTTATCAAATATTTTTGAAGTGTGCCTCCTATCATAGAAATATGACATGTGCTGCTAAGTTGATATAAATCCATTATTAATTCAGACTTATTATCATAAAAATGACTGGTAATAGTTACAGAAATAAATAAAAGAACCCTTCTAAATATACTCAGTAACCAAAATTCTAAAAGATTTAACGTACAGCCTAAGTTGAATGATAAAATTAATTTTTGACATTACTTTAATATTTGCTGTCATTTTCAGAAAGTAGTGTGGATCAACTTTAGGAAAACAGAATATTGCTTTAATAACATTGTTGATAATTTGTTGTCACATGACTATCATCCATTTATGATCACCTTGTATTTATTTATATGCCAATTATTGCACAAAAAAGGGAAATAAATAAAATCACATATACATTTTCCTCGCCCTTTTTGCCGCAAAATCACTCACTATATCATCGTAATTTATTTTATCTGCCAATTCATGCTCAATTAATATTAATGATAATGAAGTAAGCTTTTCTTGACAGGCTGATGATCTCAGGTAGTTCTTTATTAGTTTTAGTTTTGAAAACGATCTTTCACTTGAAGCTACTGTCATTATTAACAATATTAACAAGCTACAGGGCTTGTTAATATTATCCTTAAAGCTGTTGTAATATTAGGGTACAACTCCGTTAAATTCTTGGAGTATATATACTGCAGTACTTCAAGACGTGTGAAATTGATGGGTACAATGGTTCTAAACATGGCGCCTCCGTAGCCAGGTGGGAAGGAGCAGGCAGCAGTGCGTAGCACACGCTTCTTGATTAGACTGGGGTTCGAGCCTGACACCACCAAATACGAAGGATGCGGAAAGGTCAGGGAATGACCACCACATATCCCAGAGCAATATGGCCTTAGTTGCTAATGCTCCTAAAAACCAAAATAACATAACAATAACAGGTTCTAAACATTTTAATTTCCTCATAAAAATCAATTTTTTCGACATTGTATGAAATATTGAACAAAAATTTTCTAGTTGTTGTTTTAGGTCAGTTCAGGCATGACTCGCAATTTACTGGGATTGTACAAAAAACCAAAGATATCTTCTTGTTCTTTATACAATTTAAGATGTTTTTCAAATGATACTATGGCAGCATTAGCAATTAACAAAAAGAAATTGATTTTGTAAATTTCTTCTGTGTTCAATATGGGATCATCTCTACATTCATAATAAAAAAATCTTCTTTTTCGACCAACACGCCACTCCTTGAAGGAGATATCAAGGTTTAGTTCCTCACATAACCATTTAGCTGTTGCTAAACAAGAGATGTATCCATTTTCCCTATACTTTTGAAAGAAATTAACTCTTCCAAATGTCTCTCTGGTATATCTATATGCATTGTTGAACTTTGCAACAATTTACTAACAAAATTGACTTTTGTGAGTAATCCATACCAAATTAGAGACTTAAAATAAATTCAAATTCATGCATATGTTTCTCAATGCTCCTGATTTCTACTTTTAGATCATCGTCGGAAACTTTTTCTTGAATTTCATTCAGTGCTGAAAAAAATTCTACCAGTTGAAGCCATATAACTTTAACGCTATTCATATGACACTCCCATCTAGTGTGTGACAAAGGTTTTGGTGTATACTGCATTATGTGTTTTATCAATCGATCCCAACAAGATATCGATGATGAAAATAAAGTATATATTTGTTGTATTGTCTTGAAAAATTTTACTCGAAGTTCGGAAGATTTGGCAGTATTACCCAAAACAAGGTTTATATTGTGACATGCGTGTGTTCTTTAGGATTTTCCTTCAAAAACTTCGCCTGAACTCCTTTATTGATACCTTTAATGTTTGACCCATTATCGTATCCTTGTCCTCGACAGTTTTCAATTGGATTGCATAATTCTTTTAATAATGCCTTCAATCTGTCGAATAAACCCTTTCCAGTTGTATCGTTAACAGTTAAAAATGTGAAAAAATTTTCACAAATCTCAACTTTAACGTCTTTGATATACACAAACCTGAATACAACCGATAACTGTTCTTGTTGACTTACATCTGGAGTACAGTCAAGTAAACAGAATAGTATTTAGATGAGTTTATCGTGTCTACAATAGTTTGCTTTATTTTTGAACCAATTAGCTCAATTAATTCATCTTGTATTCTATGGGAAAAATATGTAATTTTTTTTTTTGCAACCAGTGCTTTATCTTTCTAAGTAATTATTTATGTGGTTTTTTAAAACAGGATCAAATTTGGAAATCAGTTCCATAAGGCAACGGAAATGTCCATTACTGGGGTTGAAAAGTTTGTCATTGTTCCTCTTAATGCAAAATTGTGCTTTGCCAAGTAGATAATTCTTCCAATAATCCTGGCAAATACTTGACATAATTCTTCCATCTTTTCTTTTATAAGTTCTTCACTTCTCGCATCTAGTGATGTTCCCTTAATTAAATTTAGTTCCCTTTTGGTTAAACTATTCCTACATTTGCAATTAACTGGTGACCGTTCATGTTCTGGAATTCTTGGATTTAGGTGAGACCAGTCATTAATCCTTTGCTACAAAAACTGATTTCTGAATAGGAAAAGAGTTTACAGCAAAACACCATGTGCTGTCCGAACTTGATGAGTATATTAACCACTGTTGTTGTTGTTGAATTTCACCATTTGGTAACTGCTTTGTATAATAATACTTAGAAAAGTATCTTCCATTGCTATTTTGTGGAAAATTATCAGATTTTATTTAAACTGGTTCTTTTTTAATTATTAATGTTCTCATTTGGTCAGATATTATATATTTTGGCCAAGTTGCTGGATCTTCAATAGCAAAATTTTCATTGGCACCAACACCGGAATAGGCTTCAGAAGCATGATTTTTGCCTTGTGCTTCATTGTGTTCTTTTTATTTCTTGATCTCCTATTTCTTCTTTTGCCACGCGTTCTTTTATTTCTTGATCTATTTCTTCTTCTTCTTCTTCTTCTTCTGTGTGCCCTTTTATTTCTTGATCTCCTATTTCTTTTTCTCTCCTGTGTCTTTTATCTCTTGACCTCCTGTTTCTTTTTTCTCCCGTGTGTTTTTATTTCTTGATCTCCTATTTCTTCTTCACTAGTAACTGCTACCATTGGCGTCATTGGCATAGTCTTGACACTGAGCTTTTCTTCATTGCTGGGTGTTTCCAAATTTGATACAGTAACGAATTTCAATATTGCAAATTGTAATTTAGATGCTTCTTCTTGTTTTTTGCCAATTTTTTACTTTTTTCAGATCCACTAAGATATTTACGATTCTGGTGTCTATCTCGCTTTCCCATTTTACTGTAAATGCAAAAAAACTTTTCTTCATATAACATATGCAATAATGTTATATGCTAATATGTTAATAATGCTAATAATATTATTAAATCTCTTGAAAATGCATTTTCGATGGTCACACTCGTGGTATAGTTGTTCACAGATTAAATAATTTATTAAACATAAACATAAAAAAACAATTTAATTTACTAAATTATGACTATCTATAGAAGAAATATAGGTGGGACAAGGCAACCATCATAAGAGGAGCCACACTGGTACAAGAGAAAATTTAATTAAGCACTATTAATAAATAAAGAAAGACGGGTATTTAGTAAACCAAGCACAAAAATTTAAGCCATTTTGGAAGAGTTGCTTAAGACACTAAATATTCTTCAAAAGACACCATCAGCTGAGCTGATGCATGAAAAGTAGACCAATCAGGGCATTGGTCACATGTCAGTAAGCACCAATTAGCAATTACCACATAGCCGACACGTCGACCAGTCAGAGACTGCCACATCAAACAAGAACAATTCCTTCATTTCTTGTTAATTTTATGCAAAACAAACTGATATAATAATTACTTCCAAACAAAATGATATAATAATTACTTCCAAACTAAATGATATAATAATTACTTCATTAAACATTGTGTATTTTGCGAGCATGGGACCTGGGCTATTACCCCAGTTGCCCATGCCTCAGGCCGGCTCTGCACTCAGGGTACTGGAGAATGAAAGAGACCTTGGGGTAATTGTGCAGTCAGATTTGAAGTTTTGTGAGCAGTGCAGAGAGGCTGCCAGAATAGGTCATGGGGTCTTGTCAACAATATACAGGAATTTTGCAAGCAGAGATAAGGAGGTGATTATCCCCTTGTATAAGACGGTGGTCAGCCCACACTTTGAGTACTGCGTACAGGCCTGGAAGCCTCATTTTAGGAAGGATGTAGAGTTGCTAGAACAAGTACAGAGAAGGGCAACAAGATTGAGAGAGGAACAAAGGGGTGCCCTTACTAAGAGAGGCTTAAGTTTTGCAAGTTGCAGCTTCTGGAGACTAGGCAATTGCGAGACGATCCAGTTGAGGCCTTGAATGGAATGAGCAGGCTCAAGGTTGATGAGATTCTTCCTCTTGCTCAGATTACAAACTTGAGGGGCATGGATTCAAACTGAGGAAAGACACTTGTAGAATAGATATGCAGAAGTTTGCCTTTAGCCAGCGGAAAGTTGATTGCTGGAACAAACTTCTATCTGTTGTTGTTGTGGAAGTTTGATAACTTAAATCAATTCAGGGCAGAACTAGACAAATATTTGGAGCGAATGGATCAGTGAAATGGGAAGGGTGTTTTTTTTTTTTTTTTTTGGCTGATGCTGTATAAGCTTGCTTTTTGCATCATGTGCCTCTAATAATGCTAATAATGTGGGTGTCAGAGTATAACTTTAACCCTTGTATTTAAAGCAAAGTGCATTACAGCCGCAAATAAAATTTAACTAGTTTTTTAAAAAAATTTTGACACGAACACACAATGATTAAAAATATGACTTGCTTAGCAAGCATTCTTGTAAGCAAATTCCATTTTGCAATTTATTTTTTTCCTGTTAGTTTTTACTATTTTACCAATAGCGGGTTAAATGTTTTAAATGACAAATGCACAATTACTGTAGGTTTTTTTTTTTTTTTTAATAATGCTGTAGTTCCAAATGAGCCATGTTTATAGGGAATCCAGTTACAGTATTAGTAGCATTAATAGTGGCAAACTGCTCAGAGAACTTCATATCTGACTGCAAAATTACAGTGAGATTTTTTAATTTTCCATTAATCTGAGTATAGTATTATAGAGTTGGAAAATTAATTTGGGATTATTGCTACCCATGTATGGAACACTTTTCACTTCTCAATGTTAAACCTCATTTACACAACTGCCTAAATATTTTAGATCTTGGTCCAATAGCATACCTTAATTACTGTCATCAGTGATACAAAGGTTGGCAGAGTGGTTGTCATCAACCACCCTGCAAACCTTCATATCATCTGCAAACTTAGGACATCACGCCTGAT
Organism: Mastigoproctus giganteus; assembly: GCF_048544385.1. Lineage (NCBI taxonomy): Eukaryota > Metazoa > Arthropoda > Arachnida > Uropygi > Thelyphonidae > Mastigoproctus > Mastigoproctus giganteus. The sequence continues at coordinate 64,588,459 of NC_143575.1, forward strand.
ATACCTTCATCACCAATAATAAATACAAAAAACAACAGTGGGCCCAGCAACGAATCCTGGTGGACTCTACTGCATTAATCCATGATGAGTAGTGTCTATTATTAACAACCCTCTGTCTTTACCTACTCACCCATCCCTTTATCCATAGCAGTAACTATTCTTAATGTCACACTGCTCCTATTTGTACAGCAGCCTATAATGTGCAACAGTATAAAAAGCTTTTCTGAAATTCAAGTACAGGTAGATCGTGACTTTATGAATTAATTCATTCCTAATGCCCGCTCGTAAAGCAGGAAATTATTTCCCGTGTACATAATGTTAAAAACAGGTTATGTTCTCAACAATAAAATTTGACCATAGTAATGTTAAATAAAGGTCAACAAAACATTAGTTTATGCTTAAACAATGATTTATTTATCCAAAGAAATGAAAACACAGCCTTTAAAATCATGAAAAATATAATAATAAAGAAATCATTTATGTCATACAAATGTTAAAGAATGTTTATTCTTCATCATCATCAGCTTGATGGTTCATCACTTATTTTTGGCTTGGCACTCGTCGTTGGTTTGTTTGAAGCAAAAGGAATTGCCTTCTTCAGAAATACTTCAAGGGTCATTTGTTTGTTTTCTCTTTTTTTTATAAATTTCATGATAGCATTCATAAGCATTTTTTAAACCTGTAGAAAATTTTCTACTGTGCTCGAAATTTCAGTCTTGTGACTTGAAAATCTCAATTTTTTTTCTATGTATTGAAAAGCTTTGTCAAGCCCCTTGAGAGTGAAGGAACAAACAGGAGTTTCAGCTGTTAAATCATCTTCTTCCTCAGCTTCTTCACATTTTGCCATATCAAGGAGGTCTTCATTTGTGAACTCTCCATTGTGTTTGAAGCAGATCAGTGACATCAGTTGTAGAAACCTCAAGCTGTAATTGGTTAGCAATATTAACAACTGATCCTGTTTCATTTTGTATGGTCTGTGCTGGTTCTTGAAATCGTTCAAAATTATAAACACACAGATGACAAAGTTTATTCCAAACATCTTTCATGTCCTTATCCGTAATTTTGTCCCAGGCTCAGGCTCGTTTTATTATTTTCATTCATCTAAGATATTGAATTCTTTCCAAAATTCTTTGTAAGAGTTTGACCTCCCTCCTTATCTCTGTCCAAACAAATAAATGCACACACAGTAGTACTGTGTTGTATAGCTACTTCCGTGGTTTGAAATTCCATATTTATGAATGTTTAACATTTATTTATTGCAAGTAATGTTCGTATTTTCGATTCTATCAATACTTGAAAAAAAAAAATAATAACTTCATAAACCCAGGAACTCGTAAAGCAGGAACTGCTTGTATATGATATTAAAATTATTTTTGCATCCTATCCTGCTCCTTTATTACTGCATCATACTATCCAATCAAATTGGTCAGACAAGACCTTCCCCTTGACAAATCCATGCTGTGACTAAAATATAATTATACTCCTGTCTATATGGTCCTGCATTACTTTAAGTAGTGACTTCATTATTTTCCCTGATCAGATGTTAAGCTAACAGGTCTGTAATTAATCATGTCACATTTTGATCTCCCTTTGTGAAATACAGATAAATTTACACATGTGCAGTGCTTGGAGATTTCCCCTAATCTCTGGATGTGTTGTCACTGAGGATCTGCTTAATTCCTTTGCTGTCCCCTTAATATAATGAATAGATCCAGGTGCCTTTTTTACATTTAACTGCAGCAATTTCTCTTCCATTTTCCTCTAGATTATTGCAAAATCCTTTAAATCCCTTGTAGAATTTGATATACTTAATGCACCCACTCCCCAAATTCCTCATGAGTGAATGTAGATATAAAGCATTTATTTAACTTGTAGGAAAACTGAGCAGGATCATCAGCAGTTGAATCATTGATATCAAGTGGACCAATTTGATTCATGCACTTTGTTCTAGTGTTTACATAAGAAAAAAAAGTTTGCTATTTTTCTTTGCATCTTTACCAAAGCTTTCTCATAATCTGCCTTAGCTTACATAACATCATTTATGACTTGATTCTAGACTAACTTATGTATACGATAGGCCCTTAATATAACCTGATAATTTGTATTCACCCATGTGTTTTTAATCTTTGCAGTGAGTCTCATTAATTCATCTGACATCCATTTAGGTCTAAGCCTTGAATAGTATTTCTTAGTTGGAGTGAAAACCCTAGTAGCTTCTGTGATTATTTCCTTGAATGTTTCTCATTTAGAATTTGCTGATTAGCATTAGTTGAGGCATATGATGCAAGGAAGCAAGCTTATAGAGCATCAGCCAAAAAAAAAAAAAAAAAAAAAAGGCCCTTCCCATTTCACCAATCCAGTCACTCTAAATGTCTGTCTAGTTCAGCATTAAATTTATTTATAACCTATCAACTTCCACAACAACAGATAGAAGTCTGTTCCAGCAATCAACTACTCAATGGCTAAAGGGAAACTTCAGCACATCTATTCTACAACTGTCTTTCCTCAATTTGAATCTATGTCCCCTTCAGGTTCTTAATCTGAGCAAGTGGAAGTATCCCATCAGCATTGAGCCTGCTCACACCATTCAAGGCCTTGTACACCCCAATCAGATCACCTCGCAAGTGCCTAGTCTCCAGATGCTGCGTCTTACAGAATTTAAACCTCTCCTGGGAAAAGAACCCCTTTGTTCCTCTCAGTGATCTTGTTGCCCTTCTCTTACTCGTTCTAGCAACTCTACATCCTTCCTAAAATGGCGCCTCCAGACCTGTACGCAGTACTCAAGGTGTGGCCTGACTATTTTCTTATACAATGGTATAATCTCCTTGTCTCTGCTAGCAAAATTCCTATATATCACTGACAAAACTCCATGACCTACTCTGGCAGCCCATCTGTACTGATCAGAGAACTTCATATCCGACTGCACAATTATCCCCAGATCTTTTTCATTGTTCGCCTCTTTCAGTGTAGTACTGCACAGTTGGTACGTTTCTCATGGGTTACTGCTACCCATATGCAGTACTTTGCATTTATCAATATTAAACTTCAGTTGCCACTTCTCTCTCAGCCCATCTGCCTAACTTTTCTAGATCCTGTTGCAGTAGCATACTGTCTTTACTGTCATTAATAATGCTGGCAACCTTTATATCATCTGCAAACTTGGACATTAAGCCTTTATCTGCAAATACCTTCATCGATATCATTAATAAATACACAAAACAATAATGGGCCCAGCACCAAAACCTTTCAGGCATCTTTTGGGCAAGTCTGGTGCTTGTACGCATGCTTAGTCCATTCCGTTTCATGAACCTGAAGCACCAGTTGTGTCGTCCTTTGAATTCAGTACCTTCTTTTTCATCAGCAATTCTTCTTGCCTCATGCTGAACCACCTTTGTGGACACAGGAATTCCAATTGCCCTTTGCTCCTCAATCCATATCTTCAATGCCCTCTCTAAATCAGGCCATTTTGCTGACTTGCCTCTAATGGCCTTCTTCTGCCGTGGCATTTTCAGTAGGATTTCTTCTTCCCGTAGCCAGTCTCGGATTGTTTTCTCAGTTGGAGGAGGACCAAATTTACGTTCATCAGCACGATTTCCATTCACTTTTGCAAACTGGATCACTTTTAACTTGAATTCAGCACTGTACGAAAATCATTTCTGGGCAGAAGGGGACAAAATGTAACCTAATATATTGGTAACAAGTGCAAAACAATGAGCACAAAGACAACAAGTGCAAAAAAGCGGGAAATGCAAGTAAAAAAAAAAGTCTACAACCACTGTATAAGATGCACCCAGTTTTTAGACCCCAAATTTTCGAAAAAAGGTGTGTCTGATACATGGGGAAATATGGTAAGTGTTTCTCAACCCTCTAAAGCAGGCTGTCTTATTAGCAAGCACAGACTGCACTGAAAAAAATTCTCCCCAATGAGCCTTGCACAATCTCTCCAGAGCCGAATTGATTGAAAAGGCTCTCGTTATATACTCCCTCCTATCGTGTCTGGATAGAATTACAGATGCTTTCAAATTAAATCAAAATTGAATCAAAGTCAATCTGCAGATCCCTTATTCTTAAGGTCATTAGTGCCAACGTGTACAACAACATCACCTTTTATGCCCTTAAAAGATATCTGTTCTACAGTGTCATCAACTTTTGCCCCTGACAGACATACCCTGGTCCCGTTCCACCTATCCTTTTTGCATAATATATTCCCCATCTCCTTTACAATAGAGTCACCAACAATAACTAATTCCTGTAGGGACCAGCATATTTTGCTTTGGGGATTGCCGCTGTGTTGCCTGATGCAACGTTTCCCATGCCAACTTGAAAAATCTTCACACGCCCTGTGAAATTTTCTAACAGCGAAGTTCATAACACGCACGGCGTGGCACGCGTGCCAGATGTTTCCATATGTTCAGGAGAACACGTGACACTGGGCGGAGTCAGCACCCATCAATCACTGCCGTGTCGGCAAGTGTAGAGAGGGTGCACCAAGTACTAAATATTAGCCGAAGTTTCATATTGAAAGAAGAAAAACACATGCCAGGTTTCAAAGTGACGAAGCATCAGTTGACTTTATTGTTGGGTGGAAACGCTGCGGGGGATTTAAAATTAATACCCCTTTTAGTTTATTTGGAAGAATGCCAAAGTTCAATCCAAGATCGATACATTTTTCATGATTAAATTCATCAATTAAATTAAATCAATTAAAATCAATTTAGATCAATTAAATTCATGATTTTAATTGGAATTTTAAGTTTAATTTTGATACATAAATAGTTACCACATAATTATATACGTATGTAATGCAAAATATTTTATATGTACAAATATTTGAATATTAAATATTTTGACCGACATTTGTGCATCTTTTCACTACCGTTTATTATTGATTAGGAAATATCCTATGGCACCGATCGCAACTCACAAATACATATTTTACCTTATGGGAATGCGGCGCTCACTTAGCGCTCTGTTTTTCCGAAACGAATTATCAGCATTAAGCGGGGGTCACCTGTACTCTAGTATAATTTTTGAGAACCATGACTCTGGTCCATAGCATATAAACTGTTTGTCAGCTTATGCACACTTTTATTTATGCCTTTAACAGATTCTGCCATTCAAAATGTGATTTCATTCTTGAAAACAATGCACATGCTATTATTTACAGAAATCTATGGCTAAATTTATTCAGATTGAGGTGAGATAGGGAGGAACTGAACATCTAGATTAATTACTTTTAAATGACTACTGTTATTTATAAAAACTTAATTCTAATTGAGACAATATACTGCACACTTGAATATAATAGTTCAGCAGTTGACGCTTTAAAAATCATTGCAGTAGCTGGTGGTTTGTTCAGCAAACCCTATGCCACTCTGTCATGTATAGATTTTGCTTTTGGTAATTAGTATTGAAAATTAAGGTTTTGTTATAACTGCATTTTTTATGTCTCTCTTGGAACGTGTTCCGTTTCATATCATATCTGAATCTGCTGTTTAACCAAGTGTATTATATCATGGTTGCACTGCATTTAAAACAATTAAAAGAGTTTAAATCAAATAGAATACAAATAATCCCTATCAAACAAGCTTTGATTGTGTTAAATGTTAATTACTATAAATTTAATCATGAATGTGAAGTCCATCTTTAGTTGTCTTTTTTAAAGAAATTGGAAGTGGTTTTTTTTTGAGTAATGGTTCTATTGTATTGCTGTTTCATAATGTTCTTCTTCATATCTGTTAGAGCATAGAAATATTTTTAAAATACCTCATTAGAATTTTTCTATTCTGCACAAATAAAATACAAAATTTAATAAGAGTATTGAGGCAATTTTTGCATACATGTAATTTAACATTTTCTTTACTTTCCCTTTCACCTAGTTTTTCCTCTTAAAATGCTCTTCCTATTTCACTAACATTCATCCACATTCTTACCTCAGCCAAAGTATTGACTTTTTCACCAATGTTGTGTAATGCATTTTAACCTCATCTTTGATTCTACCTAAATAGGAATAATATCATAATTTAATAGCTTTTCCTTTTAATACAGTACTGTAATTTTGCTTTACTTCATTCCAACTTGCAATCCACTTGTTATAATAGCATATATTATGTTATAGTTTTTTATATTGACAACTGTCTCTTCTCTTCCTGTTCAAATCATTAAAAAGAAAAAAAAAAAAACTTTTTAATTGATTCCGTCAATATAAATGTTTATTGCCGAGTATGACTCCCTTTGCCCTAATACTGGAAGGTAAGAAAAGGCACTTGATATTGTCATCATTGCATAATAAAACTTCATCAAAAGATGTTTTAAGGGTAAGTTGCTACAAGGGATAAAAGGATGGTTAAGTGGGAGAAGACAGAGGGTGGTAATCAGTGGGTGCTGCTCTTTGTTGACTAATGTTATTAGTAGAGTCCCACAGGGTTCGGTGTTGGGTCCACTGTTGTTTTGTATATTTATCAATGATATTGATGAAGGTATATCAGGCTTAATGTCGAAGTTTGCAGATGATACAAGGGTTCGCAGGGTTAGTAATGGCAGTGTGCTACTACAACAGGATCTAGATAATTTGGCCAGATGGGCTAAGAAGTGGCAACTGAAGTTTAACCTTGACAAATGCAAAGTACTGCATATGGGCAGAAGTGTAACCCCAGAGAAACGTACCAACTGTGTGGTACTACACTTAAGGTGATAGAAAATGAAAAAGACCTGGGAGTAATTGTGCAGGCAGATATGAAGTTTTCTGAGCAATGCAGACAGGCTGCCAGGGCAGGTCATGGGGTTTTGTCAATGATATACAGGAATTTTTCTAGCAGGGAAAAGGTGAATATCCCTCTGTATAAGGTAATGGTCAGACCACGCCTTGAGTACTGTGTACAGGTCTGGAGGCCTCATTTTAGGAAGGATGTAGATTTACTTGAGCGTGTACAGAGAAGGGCAACAAGATTGGTGAGGGGAATGAAGGGATCTTCTTACCAAGAGAGGCTTAAGTTCTGCAAATTGCAGTGGCTGCAGACTAGGCACCTGCACAGTGATCTGATTGAGGTATATAAGGCCTTGAATGGGTTGAGCACCCTGAATTCTGATGGGATCCTTCCACTTGTTCAGATTACGAACCTAAGGGGGCATAAATTCAAATTAAGAAAGACAGATGTAGAATAGATGTGCGGAAATTTGCCTTTAGCCAGCGGGTGGTTAATTGCTGGAACAAACTTCCATCTGTCGTTATGGAAGTTGATAGGTTGAATAAATTTAAGGAGTAACTGGACAGTCATTTGGAGGGAATGGTGTGATTTTTTTTTTTTTTTTTTTTGGCTGATGCTGCATAAGCTCATACACATGCTTTCTTGCATTACATGCCACTACTACACTACATAATGATCGAAATACCTTATATATTTTCTAAGAGAATTAATTTTCCTCTTTTACAGTTAAAGGCAATTGAAGCCATTAAGGCATTGATGGTTTAATTTGCCTTTAGAAGAATTTTTATTATTTAGAATTTAATGATACAATTCAAAAATTCTAAAAGAATTTTGGAATTGTCTCATTTGATTCCTTTTTAAGAAAAGTCAGTGTTCTACATAAATAAAATATGTACATAAAAATAGAAAGCAGTCTGAATATGGAGGGTCTGAATTAGTGAGGTTTTATTGGGGGGGGGGTGTAATTATATGTAATTTTTTTTTAAGTTTATCCAGGACATTTCCTTGTGGAGTGCAGAGGTTTTATATTTCATTGCTGATTATTGGAGTAGTACATATTTTTTAGTTATACCCAGTTGTGGGATTCAAATAAGTTAACAACTGGTTTGCTGCCCTAATGCTTGTTCTAAGTATAAAAAAACTATATACCTAAAGGTAGTTTATTATTTCATGCAGTTAATACTTAAATAAGAACAGTAAAAGAGGTCCACAAAACTAGATTAAGTTATAAGAAAGAGTTTTAAAATATTAATGAAAAATTATTAAATAATACCTGACAAAAAACAATAAAACTGTTATTTAAGATATTTCCATATTGCTTCTTGATTGGAGTCCTCACTTGCAATTTTCTTCGCTTTTATCCGCGCATCATCGGCTGAGTGATTTATCCTTAACCATCTTTTCACTGTAGAAGTAGGATCCCATTCCTTTAGAGGTAGGCTGATTAGACTAATAGTTATTGTGTTTGATATATTAGAAACAGTTAGGCAACTTCTCTTCTCTGAACATATTATGTTCATCTTTGAAAAACTCCTTCCCACTCTGCTGAACTTAGCAGCAATTGCTCGGACAATATTTTTAGCTCTTTGAACATTTTCAGGAATTGCATAATTCCGGGAATTTTTTAATACATTTTCCACAAAAACTCAATAATCATTAATATCAATTTAGTAATTAAAAATGTCATTAAATACGAGCAATTGTTCTTCAGCTGCTTTCCATGGAACTAGTACTACTTCAATATTCCAGTAATCTGGCTCCAAAAAATTGAAAAATTAATTTTATTCCTATCTTGAAATTGGCTACAACTTGCTTTTAAATGTTCACAATCCAATTAGTCTTTTTTTCAAATTCGTTATGATGTTTTCTAAAACTCTTTCCCAAGGAAGCCCAACAAATCGATGATTTTCTACAAATTTTATATTTGTGAAGGTTTCTGAAGTAATTAATTCATCAACTTTTTTTTCGTATGGACCCTTTTCCTTTCCATGCATTTGAAATTCTTTAATAGATTTTATCACAAGTTTTTTCAGCCTTTATTATGTCTATATTTCTTGCTTTCAGTGCTTTGAAAGAAAAGAAATTTCGTTTAAATATCAATCATCAATGCAAAATCAGTTATAAAATATATATTTTCAAGATGGGCAGCCATACCTAAGTACTTGTTATTTGAATAAAAATAACAAGTAATATTTGTTGTAACAAGTAACAAAAAATAAAAAAAATAAAAATGAACATAGCTAGGGTTTACCTTAAACTATAGGCAGTCCATCTTGGTCCCAAAACTACCAATCTTTATAATTTCAATTCCAAGTTGTTCAGATATTTTGGAAAGTTCAATTTGGTTCTTATTGGATTGATGAAAAATAGTATATATCTTATCAATAAATATTTTAAAATGTTTTGCTTGCTTTATTTCCTTTATCGAATAATCTAAAACAAGATGCAGGCGATGATTTAAACAGTGCCATATTATTATGTTTCAAAAGGAAACTCTTTTGCAATCCTAGTGCTTATTCCAGATTTTCTCCCAAGCATAGCGCTGGCACCATCGGAGCAAAATCCTATTAAATTTTTTTCTAGGTAGTACTTAGTAAGCCCAGCATTATTTAAACTTTCCATAAGTGAAGAACATATTGTCTCTGCATCTTGTTTTTCCAATTCAACTAGTTCAAAGAAAATTGTTGGTGATGTAACTGAATCCTCAACTTTTAAGAAAAGTATAATAACTGGTTTGCAGGATATCGTTGAAGCTTCGTCAATAATCAAACATATTTTCAGATTATTTTCAATAATTTTATTAAATATTTCTTTTTTAATTTCCTTTGCAATGAAATCAACTACTTTCACAGCAGTTTTACGAGAAAGTGATCCTATTCCCATATCTAATCCATTTTTAATTTGCACTTCTCTCTTATCTTCTATGTCTGAAAATGGTTTACATCTTTTTGCCAGGCTGTAAACTGTATTAAATATTCTACAAATAGCACTTAAATATTTTTTATTCATCGTATCTATTACTTTTGTTATTGAATCCTGCTTATATTGTTTTAAGTTCTCTTTACAAATGTTATGAGCTTTTGATGAAAAATATTCTTTCATTTTTTTCCTTAGAGAAGCTTGTTGTACCTCTTTATTTTTCCCTGATGCCTCAATCTGAAAACATTTCCATTCTTTTGACACATGAACACTTTTCTCTTTTATAAAGTCATATTTTGCACAATACTCACAACCTAACTTTTTGTTAAAACTTACCAGTCCATCATTTTTTCTTTAAAATTGTTATATTGTTGCACTGGCCAGCATTCAGGAAGATTATTTTCAATTTTGGAGTTATTGTTTTTTATTTCAATAATTGACGTGCTGCTTTCTTCAAGTTGGAGTGGTTGTGCTTGTGACTGTTTTGTATCATCCAAGGCCAATTCTGATACAACAAATTCTGATTTTGGTTTCTTATTGAAAAAATCTGTCAAACTCTGTTGCCCTTTCATCCTTTTAAGGGCTGCTGCAAAAAATTTAAAAAATGTTTTATTTAAATATATTATAGAGCAGGAGTGGATATGTGCATGTATATTTGAATATTTTTACTGGTTCTGTCCACGTGTGGTCATATCATAAACTTTTATAAACAAAGCACTGTGTGCATACCATTGATGAACAACCATTTATATGATTTGATAAACATCAGTCAGAACATACATTTTCTTCATTTTATCGATATTAAACGAAAATTTCTTGCTGAATTAATAAATGGCATAGGCTATGCAGATTAAATACAATAGAATAATGTGTACGACAAACCTGTTTGTCATGGGAAAGTTATGATAAAAGTGTCGATTACCACGTGCACACTGGCATAAGGATTCCAACATGGAAGAACATTCTTCCACGGCTTCCGAAATGGGTGATAAGACAACCCTTGAAATCTATATTTCTGTTGGTTTGTTGTGTCCTAACTGCCTATTGTTTTTATTGATTGGGGAACACCAATGCACTCATAATATCTCGTGTGAATTTAGGGCATAACACAAAGCTGAAACAAATGACAGTGTGTCACCCTCTGGTTTTTTGGCACTTTTTCTCTTTATGTTATATGTTTGTTTACTTAAGTAACAAATGCGAGGGAATAAAAATATAGTATTTCATCAAAGGTATAATGAGTTTTATGAAATGAATAAATAAATATTACAAGCATAGTTCCGTCTAATTTTTTTCACCTATGGACGGAATGAACATTACTACGGGCAATTGGAATATGCTGTTGCGTAGATGAACGTTAAAAAAAAAAAAAAAAAGGAAGGTATGTAAATTTGTGAATTCAACATTGGGTGGCTGCCCAGGCACCCACCTTAGAGAGAACCCTGATCACAAGTGCCATTTTAACAATCAGTTCGCCGAACTCAACAAAAAATTAGGTATCGGTTCTGCCGAACTGGTGTGAACAGGCTGAATCCCATCACTGGATATACCTGTTTATTGTATATCTTATTCAACTGTTGTCAGTCCACCACTGGATGAAGATTTCTCCCATGTCTCTTCATGCTTGTCTTGCTACTGCAGCTCCCATCCATTGCAATTTTTTGAATTTCATGTCTCCCTTGCACTCTAGGCCTTCCTCTTCCTCATTTCACATCCATTTATCTCCATTCCATTAATTTTCTGGTTCATCTTTCATCACTACATCTTTGCAAATATGCAGCCCTCTGTATAAAGGAAAAAACTATATGTTTATTATGTCTGTTATCTCTGTTTTTGGCCAGGAATTACCTGTAATTCCTAGCTTGCTTCTTTCCATCTCCCATTGAGTTACTTTCAGTCTTTGTCTCAGTCTTTCTGTTAAACACCATGTTTCATTTCAGTATGTTATATTTTCTTTCCTTTGTACATCTTTCATTCTTATTATTTGCCCCAGATAGATATACAGGGTGTCCCAAAAAAAACCCTGGAAAACTTCATAAATTCACTACAAAAAGAATAACATGTTTACTGAAAAACAATTTATGACCATCAATAGAGCAACTCAAAAAATTTTTTTTTTTTTTACTTTATTAATAAATTTCCATGTGTAGTACAAACAATGTTGAAATTTATTTCCACATTGTTTGTATTACAAAGTGTGAACAATGTCTAGTTGATTTTTTTCTCTCTCTCTCTGTCTCCCCCCCCCACCCCACCAAGTACATGCCAGTAAGCCAGGATCACTAGTTACTACAGCAGCTTTGATTCTCATTTTCAATTCCATAATCAAGGTCATCATTCTGTATGCCATATCTTTCACACAACCCCACAGAAAAAAGTCTATTGGGGTAATGTCCAGTGAATACTGAATGTGCTAGCCATGATATGGCCAATCTAGTGGCTTAGAAAATGCATTTCAAATGAATTGTGTACTGTCAAAGCCAGTGTTTAATCCAGAGCATTTGCACCAAGAGGGGATGTAAACTTTGGGGAGGACATGTAGTATATGTGTAATTTATTATTCTTATTTAATATTTACGAAATTTACAACATATGCATGTGTTAAAAACAAAAGGATATATTTATTATTTAACATCTAAATACAGGAACTCCCCAACTTACTTAATACTCTTCAGGAAAGCTTTTGACACTGTTGCACATGGAAGACTATTGTACAAATTGGAGCAGAATGGTATTAAGGGTAAGTTGCTACAATGGATAAAAGGATGGTTAAGTGGGAGAAGACAGAGGGTGTTAATCAATGGGTGCTGCTCCTCGTGGACTAATGTTATTAGTGGAGTCCCACAGGGTTCGGTGTTGGGTCAACTGTTGTTTTGTATATTTATCAGGCTTAGTGTCGAAGTTTGCAGATGATACAAAGGTTGGCAGGGTTGTTAATGACAGTAATGGCAGTGTGCTACTGCAACAGGATCTAGATAATTTGGGCAGATGGACTAAGAAGTGGCAACTGAAGTTTAACCTTGACAAATGCAAAGTACTGCATATGGATAGAAGTAACCCCAGAGAAACGTACCAACTGTGTGGTACTACACTTAAGGTGATAGAAACTGAAAAAGGCCTGGGAGTAATTGTGCAGTCAGATATGAAGTTTTCTGAGCAATGCAGAAAGGCTGCCAGGGCAGATCATGGGGTTTTGTCAATGATATATAGGAATTTTGCTAGCAAGGAGAAGGAGGTGATTGTCCCTCTGTATAAGGCAAAGGTCAGGCCACGCCTTGAGTACTGCGTACAGGTCTGGAGGCCTCATTTTAGGAAGGATGTAGATTTACTTGAGCATGTACAGAGAAGGGCAACAAGATTGGTGAGGGGAATGAAGGGATCCTCTTACCAAGAGAGGCTTAAGTTCTGCAATTTGCAGTGGCTGGAGAACTAGGCACCTGCGCGCTGATCTGATTGAGGTATATAAGGCCGTGAATGGGTTGAGCTCGCTGAATTCCGATGGGATCCTTCCAGTTGTTCAGATTACAAACCTAAGGGGGCATAAATTCAAATTAAGAAAGGACAGATGTAGAATAGATGTGCGGAAATTTGCCTTTAGCCAGCAGGTGGTTAATTGCTGGAACAAACTTCCATCTGTCATTGTGGAAGTTGATAGGTTGAATAAATTTAAGGAGGGAATGGTGTAATTTTTTTTTTTTTTTTTTTTGTTGGCTGATGCTTCATAAGCTCATACACTTGCTTTCTTGCATCACATGCCACTACAACTACTCAAATTGCGGAAATTCGACTTTATGACAGTAAGTTTTTGCAGGCTGGTGCAAACTTAAAAAAATCGTTGAAACGTATTTTGCATGCTGTAGAAATAAATGAAGGTATCGTGAAAATATTGTAATGTAAACCTATTTTTTTTTTTTTTTTTTTTAATTTGTTCCAAGTCCTTGAAAGTTGACAATTTTTGCTATATTACTAAGCTATTTATCTCTCTAAAAGGTAGTAGTAGTAGTGGTATGTGATGCAAGAAAGCAAATGTATGAGCTTATACAGCATCAGCCAAGAAAAAAAAAAAAAAAAAAAATCACACCATTCCCTCCAAATGCCTGTCCAGTTCCTCCTTAAATTTATTCAACCTATCGACTTCCACAACGACAGATGGAAGTTTGTTCCAGCAATTAATCACCCGCTGGCTAAAGGCAAATTTCCGCACATCTATTCTACATCTGTCCTTTCTTAATTTGAATTTATGCCCCCTTAGGTTCGTAATCTGAACAAGTGGAAGGATCCCATCAGAATTCAGCATGCTCAACCCATTCAAGGCCTTATATACCTCAATCAGATCACCGCGCAGGCGTCTGGTCTCCAGCCACTACAATTTGCAGAACTTAAGCCTCTCTTGGTAAGAGGATCCCTTCATTCCCCTCACCAATCTTGTTGCCCTTCTCTGTACATGCTCAAGTAAATCTACATCCTTCCTAAAATGAGGCCTCCAGACCTGTACGCAGTACTCAAGGCGTGGCCTGACCATTGCCTTATACAGAGGGATAATCACCTCCTTTTCCCTGCTAGCAAAATTCCTATATATCATTGACAAAACCCCATGACCTGCCCTGGCAGCCTGTCTGCATTGCTCAGAAAACTTCATATCTGCCTGCACAATTACTCCCAGGTCTTTTTCATTTTCTACCACCTTTAGTGTAGTACCACACAGTTGGTACGTTTCTCTGGGGTTACTTATACCCATATGCAGTACTTTGCATTTGTCAAGGTTAAACTTCAGTTGCCACTTCTTAGCCCATCTGCCCAAATTATCTAGATCCTGTTGCAGTAGCACACTGCCATTACTGTCATTAACAACCCTGCCAACCTTTCTATCATCTGCAAACTTCGACATTAAGCCTGATATACCTTCATCAATATCATTGATAAACATACAAAACAACAGTGGACCTAATACCGAACCCTTTGGGACTCCACTAATAACATTAGTCCAAGAAGAGCAGCACCCATTGATTACCACCCTCTGTCTTCTCGCACTTAACCATCCTTTTATCCATTGTAGCAACTTACCCTTAATACCATTCTGCTCCAATTTGTACAATAGTCTTCCATGCGCAACAGTGTCAAAAGCTTTCCTGAAATCCAAATATATGATATCAAAATTATTTTTTGCATCCAGTTCCTTTGTAACCACATCATAATATCCTATCAAATTTGTCAGACAAGACTTTCACTTAACAAACCAATGCTGTGTCTGAATTATTGCTGCAGTCTTGTATAGATGATCCTGCAATGCATCTTTAACCAGCGACTCCATTATTTTACCCGGAACAGAAGTTATAATGGAACAGGTCATATTTATAATGGAAATTCCACTACCCTTTCATCATTATCGTATGTTCCATTATAAGAATCAATTTTGAAAGCCTTTGTGATATTTTTCTAAAGCAGATTTCTGGAGGTCACGACCAACAGACAGTAAAAACAATTTACACTTTCTGGTTTATTGGGCTTTCCTTTTTGTGCATCTAATAATAAACGGGTAACAAACTCGATCTTATTGCATTTGCGATTATCCCGATAACTGCAATTGTGTTCGGTTTTTAGGCTATTATGGTGAAATATCTTCCCTTCACTGAAATATTCTATGATATAAAAAAAAATATATTTGCAGAAACTTTTCTTCATTCCTATTTATGTGTTACATTGATGAAGGGAAAGCGACCAACGAAAAAAGTGCAAGTGGTGGTAGTGCCAGGAAATGAAACAAAATTGATTTTGAAATGAAGATGAAAATGATTAAGATGTACGAAGCAGAGCAAAGTTTGTCACCTATTGCAAGGGAATTAGATCTCATTGCTTCAACAGTGAATACTATTTTAAAGGACAGTGTGTGTATAAAAGAACATGTCAAAGAATCAATGCACTAAAGATCAACAGTGATCACAGAACAGCCTTCAGGTGCTATATCGAAGATGGAACAGCTGTTAATAATATGGATGGAAAATCAGATTCAGAAGATAGTTTCCCTGAGTCCAATGGCCATTCAAGAAAAAGCAACAAGTATTTATAAAGATATAAAGGATAAGTACAGCGAACCCCAACCCAAGTTTGTGTCAAGCAACAGGTGGATTAATAGGTTCAATCATAGTCCTGGTTTCCACAATGTTAAAGTATGCGGTAAAGTCACCAGTACCGATACTGCAGTTGCAGAGAAATTTTTTGGTGTTGGAAAAAATTATTGATGAAGGCAGCAGCAAATTTTTAATGTTAACGAGACTGCTCTGTATTGAAAAAAATGCCAGATCGAGCATACATTGCCAGAGAGGAAAAGACAATGCCAGGTTTCGAGGCATCAAAAGATAGTCCTTGAGGTTGTCATAGACATTCTCTCAGATATGCCAGACAAGCTGTACTTGCTACCTGGGAGTCTAAAATCCTGATAGAACTGATATTCAGGTGACATTCAAGTCAAGTGGACCCAATTTTGACGAAATCTGGACAGTCTGTGACAGCCAAATCCTCTGTTTGCACCTTCACAATGGTGGGACTGTTAGTAATCCTGGGTATCCTGGGTATAACCTCCATGCACAAGCACAATTTGGTTTAACACCCAGGTATAAACCAACATAAGCAAGGGTCGAGGTGTGGCGCCCACACCACATGGAGTATTGCCACCTCTCTGTGTTACCAGGCATTACTAGGTAATAAAATTTTGTATTTCTGAATTGTAATTTATCTTTAAATGCTTGTGATATATAATTTTTGTATTTTCATCTTCTCAATTTAGTTATCTATTTCTTCTCGACTGAGTATGGAAATGGCTTACTACAATGAAAAAATAGCTGTGTGGGAGCCTTTAATAGAACCAGTTGATATAGGAACAGGTCACAGACCGTGGGAATTACTGATCCAGGTAAATATAAATAGTTTTCTTTAAAAAATAATTAGTTTTTAGGATATTTATGATAAAAGTTTTTAAAATAGGTATTTATTCATTCATTTATAATTTTACAAAATTACTCTTGGTTGAACCTAGAACAGTGTACTGTAACAGGAATAGACAATACAACTTTTATGTACTGTCCTAACATTTGAGGATGCTTTGGCTAACAGGAGAACTTCCCTTGGCAGTTCCCCTACAAGTTTTTTATGCAAACAGTGCATGAGACAATTAAATGCAAATTCAGTGTTCTGATAGGCACATATGAGAGCTTGAAGAATAATAGGGTTGATGATCTTGAAAGAATTAAAATGGACCACCCAACAGTCATTCAGTTACCCAGCTCGAATTTTGAGCTGGTCTGACAAGAAGTAGCTTTACTAGTGACCGCTGTTAGGGAAATGGGAAATATACAGGGTTGCTAGATTTAAAATATCCCTATATAGAGGGATCTGGAGCGGGTTCTAAGGCTTGTACTAAAGAAAAATTTGGACAACAGGTACAATAAAGAATGCTCTCGCCATTTATTGGAAGAAAAAAAATTAGTTACAAAATTTGTCACTATATTGTGTTGTGGCAATACAAAAATCACTTCAACGGTGCTACAGTTGTTCAGTGTGTCCTCCATTTTGGTCAACAACAGTTTCCATTCAAAGAACAGCATTTTCTATAGCAAAATGTAACATATCAACTCGAATAGACAGCACATGAGCCTTGTCAATCAATTCGACCCAGAAAGATTGTGCAAGGCTCAAGGGGTAGAATTTTTTTCAGCCTGGTCTGTACTTGTTAACAGGAGAGACTGCTTCTACAGGGGTGAGATACACTTAAATGGAAAGGGTGCAAGAATATTTGCTGGTGCTATCGAGGCAGTGTTAGGTGGGTCGGAAAACTGCTAGCTTCGGTGGATACGAGAACTAATAGATTAACAGTAGCCACTTGCAGAGTTGAAAGTGATTCTTGCACTGCTTCTATTGGAATGAGCAGCGGCCTGGAAAACAAGATGCAGGGTATTTCAGAGACTGCTGGGAGTCATTGCGGTATAAGTAAGCACATGGGTTGTGTTAGGGTAGCTAAGATTGGGAACAGGTGCATGTATACTTGCGTATACACCAATGCTAGGAGTTTGGTAAATAAATTTGAAGTGTTGGTCAAAACATCAAAGGCAGATATTGTTGGGATATCAGAGATGTAGTGTCACACAGATATAAGGAATGCAGAACTTGAATTTGGGGAGTACAATGTGTAAAGGAAGGATCGGAAGGGAGGAGGGGTTATGCTATTAGTTTAGAAACACATAAAATCCAAGTAAGTGAAGCCAGTCGACATCGCTGGACACTGCAGTGTCGAGTCAGTTTGGTGTGACATAAGCATTCGGAGATTGAAATTGAGAGTAGGAGTGTGTTATAGGCCTAATGACTCTGATGAGTATAATAAGGAACTCTAAAGGGAAATAGATTGGCCCAGTAAATCAGAGAGTCTTATAATAGGGGATTTTAATTTCCAAGATATTGACTAGAATTTGTGGGTTGGTCACTCACACACTAGCAAAGCTTTTGTGGATTTATTGCATGATTGTTTTCTGCGTTAGCATGTTCAGGAGGCAACTAGAGGAAGTAATACTCTTGACCTGATTATCAGTAGCAGTTGTTCATGCGTTAAAAATCTCCAGATAAAGGAACCAATAGGTGACAGTGATCACAGTGTGCTGAAGTGGGATTTACTCAAAGAGGTAACTACCATCAGGAGTAAAGCTAAGGGTTTTTGTTTTCGTAAAGGCGACTACAGTGGTCTGAGACAGTATTTAAACTCCATACGGTGAGACCAACTGATGATGTTACCAACAGCAAATTCAAAATGGGAAGTATTCAAAGAATTAATCTTGGAAGCTACTAGACTTTACATACCTACTAAGAAATATTGTTCAAGGTTTAGGCCTAAATGGATGTCAGATGAAGTAATGAGGCATTAGCATTAGTAGAGGCGTTTGATGCAAGAAAGCAAGCTTATGGAGCAACAGCCAAAAAAAAAAAAATAAATAAATAAAATAAATAAATAAATAAATAAAAAATAACCACTTCCACTTCACCCCTCTGTTCATTTGAAATACCTGTCCAGCTGAGCCTTAAACTTACTTAGGCTATCAACTTCCACGACAAGGGATGGAAGTCTATTCCACCAACAAACCACCCGCTGGCTAAAGGCAAATTTCCTCACGTCTACCCTACATCTGTCTTTCCTCAATTTGAATTTATGCCCTCTCAGGTGATTATTCTGAGCAAGAGGAAGGATCCCATCAGCATTGAGCATACTCAAACCATTCAAGGCTTTATACACCTCTATCAGATCACCTCGCTGGTGCCTAGTCCCCAGACACTGTAATTTGCAAAACTGGAGTGCCTCCATTATCTGGAGGCCTTTCTTCATAAGAACACCCCTTTGTTCCATTCACTAATCTTGTTGCCCTTCTATGTACTCGTTCCAGCATCTCTACATCCTTCTTGAAATGAGGCCTCCAGACCTGTATACAGTACTCTAGGTGTGGCCTGACCATTGCCTTATACAAGGGAATAATCACTCACCTCCTTATGCCTGCTAGAAAAATTCCTATATATCATCGACAATACACCATGAGCTACTCTTGCAGCCTGTCTGCACTGCTCAGAAAACTTCATATCTGCCTGCACAACCACCCCCAGGTCCCTTTCATTCTTGCTCTGGGTTTGCTGTTTCCCATATGTAGTACTTTACATTTGTCAATGTTAAACTTCATTTACTACCTCTCAGCCCATCTGCTCAACCTTTCCAGATCCTGTAGCAGTAGCATAGTGTCTTGACAACCCTGCCAACTTTCGTATCATCAGCAAACTTGGACATTAAGCTTGATATACCATCATCAATATCATTTATAAATACAGAAAACAACAATGGATCCAATAGTGAACCTTGAGGGACTCCACTAAGAAGATTACTCCACGATGAGCAGTGTCTATTGATTACTACTCTGTCTTCTCCCACTCAACCATCCATTTAACCATAGCAGCAATTTGCCTCCAATGCCACACTGCTCCAATTTGTGCAGCAGTCTTCCATGTGCAACAGTATCAAAAGCCTTTCTAAGATCCAAGTATATATTATCAAAGTTATTCCCTGCATCCAGTTCTTTTGTGACTGCATCATAGTATCCAATCAAATTGGTCAGGCAAGACTTCCCCTTAACAAAACCGTGCTGTGTCGGAGCTATAACTGAAGTCTTGTCTAGATGATCCTACAGTGCTTCTTTAACCAGTGCCTCCATTAATTTTCCAGGAACAGAAGTTAAACTAACAGGTCTATAATTACTTGTGTCGCCCTTTGATCCTCCTTTGTGAATTGGGATCACATTTGCACATCTCCAGTCCATGGGTACTTCCCCTGAGTCCAAGGAAGCTCTCATAATTATGGCTAAGGGTTTGCTTACTTCCTTTGCTGCCTCCTTTAATATAACTGGATAGATCCCATCCACTCCAGGTGCCTTTCTTGTATTTATCTTCAACAATTTCTCCTCCACTTTACTCTCAGTTAATTCAAGTTTCTCTAGCTTACTGCCAGAGTTGAATACACCTCTGGCATTCCCCTCGCTGAATAACTGCTCATGTGTGAATGTCGATGCAAAATATTCATTTAGTTTGTTAGCTACCTGAGCAGGATCATCAACAGTTGACCCATCGATAATAAGTGGACCAATCTGATTCATCCCCTTCCTTCTAGAGTTTACATAAGTAAAAAACTCTTTGCTGTTTTTCTTTGCATCCCTTGCCAAAGATTTCTCGTAATCTGCCTTCACCTGCCTAACCTCCTTTGTAACTTGGTTACAGATCAACTTGTATTTATCATAGGCTTCTGTGTCACGTGTTAATTTGTATGTATCCCATGCATTTTTCTTCTCTGACATATGTCTCATTAGTTCATCTGACATCCATTTAGGCCTAAACCTTGAACAATATTTCTTAGTTGGTATGTAAAGCCTAGTAGCTTCCAAGATAAGTTCTTTGAATGCTTCCCATTTTGAATTTGCTGCTGGTAACATCATCAGTTGGTCCCACTGTATAGAATTTAAATACTGTCTCAGTCCATCGTAGTCGCCTTTACGAAAGCAATAACCCTTTCCTTTACCCCTAATGGTAGTTACCTTTTTGAGTAAATCCCACTTCAGCACACTGTGATCACTGCCACCTAGCGGTTCACTTACCTGCAGATTCTTAATGCGTGAAAAATTACTACTGATAATCAAATCAAGAGTATTACTCCCTCTAGTTGCCTCCCGAACATGATGATGTAGAAAACAATCATCCAATACATCCACAAAAGCCTTGCTAGTGTGTTAGGTTCCAGCCCCCAAATTCCAGTCAATATCTGGGAAATTAAATCCCCCATTATAAGACTCTTTGATTTACTGGCCCACTCTATTTCCCTGTACAGTTTCTTATTATACTCTTCATAGTCATTAGGCCTAAAGCACACTCCTACACTCAATTTTGATCTCACAATGCTTATGTCACATCAAACTGACTCGACACTGCACTGTCCAGCAATGTCGACTGGCTTCACTTCCTTGGATTTTATGTATTTCTTAACTAACCCCTCCTCCTTTCCTATCCTGTCTATCCTTTCTGTAGACATTGTACTCCCCAAATTCCAGCTCTGCATTCCTTATATATGTGTGACACCACATCTCTGAAATCCCCACAATATCTTCCTTTGATGTTTTGAGCAATACCTCAAATTCATCAAATTTATTTACTAAACTCCTAGCATTGGTGTGCATGCAAGTATACATGCACTTGTTTCTTTTCTTAGCTACCCTAACACAACCCATGTGTTTATTTGAACCCCAATGATTCCCAGCAGTCTCTGAAATATCCTGCATCTGATTTTCCAGGCTGCGGATCATTCCAATAGAAGCAGCGCAAGAATCACTTTCACCTCTGCCAGTGGCTACTGTTAATCTATTAGTCCTTGTGTCACCCCAATCTAGCAGTTTTCCGACCCACCTAACACTGCCTCGATAGCATCAGCAAACATTCTTGCACCCTTTCTATTTAAGTGTATCCCATCCCTGTAGAAGCAGTCTCTCTTGTTAACAAGTACAGGCCAGGCTGAAAAAAATTCTACCCCTTGAGCCTTGCACAATCTTTCCAGGGCCGAATTGATCGATAGGGCTCTCATCATATACTCCCTTCTATCATGTCTGGGCAGAATTTCAGACACTTTCAAATTCAACCCTAATTCACAGCTTTTTTTCAACAGTGACCTGTACTTGTTAAGTAATTCCGCGGTCTCCTACTCTTAATATCATTAGTGCCAATGTGTACAACTATATCAACCTTTGCCCCTGGCCGACATACAGTAGAGAAGAAAAATGCATGGGATACATATAAAATTAATGCATGACATGGAAGCTTATGATAGATATAAGCTTGTGTGTAACTAAGTCACAAAGGTGATTCAGCAGGCAAAGGCAGATTATGAGAAATCCTTTGCAAATGATGCAAAGAAAAACAACAAAGAGTTCTTTACCTATGTAAACTCTAGAAGGAAAGGGATGAATCAGATTGGTCCACTTGATATCGATGGTTCAACTGTTGATGATCCTACTCAGGTGGCTGACAAACTAAATGGGTATTTTTGCATCTACATTCACCCATGAGGAGTTATTCAGGGAGGGGAATTCCAGGCTGGCAGTGAGATAGATGATTTTGTAATAACTGAGAGGAAAGTGGAGGAGAAATAGTTGTAGATAAACATAAAAAAGGTCCCCCCGTAGTGGATGGGATCAATCCAGTTATATTAAAGGGGGCAGAAATGAGGTAAGCAAACCCTTACCCATAATTATGAGAGCTTCTTCGGACTCAGGGGAGGTACCCATGGACTGGAGATGTGCAAATGTGACCCTAATTCACTAAGGAGGATCAAAGGGTGACACAAGTAATTATAGATCTGTTAGTTTAACTTCTGTTCCAGGAAATTTAATGGAAGCACTGGTTGAAGAAAAACTGCAGAATCATCTAGACAAGACTTCAGTTGTAGCACGGACAAAGCATGGTTTTTTTAAGGGAAAGTCTTGCCTAACCAATTTGATTGGATACTATGATGTGGTCACAAAGGAACTGTATGCAGGGAATAACTTTGATATATATATCTCGATCATAGAAAGGCCTTTGATACTGTTGCACAAGGAAGACTGCTGAACAAATTGGAGCAGTGTGGCATTGGAGGCAAATTGCTGCTATGGTTAAATGGATGGTTGAGTGGGAGAAGACAGAGTAGTAATCAATAGACACTGCTCATCGTGGAGTAATCTTCTTAGTGGAGTCCCTCAAGGTTCACTATTGGATCCATTGTTGTTTTCTGTATTTATAAATGATATTGATGATGGTATATCAAGCTTAATGTCCAAGTTTGCTGATGATACGAAAGTTGGCAGGGTTGTTAAGGACACTAATGACAGTATGTGGCTGTAAAAGGATCTAGAAAAGTAGAGCAGATGGGCTGATAAGTGGAAAATGAAGTTTAATATTCACAAATGTAAAGTACTACATAATGGAAGCAGTAACGCCAGAGTGATATATCAACTCTGTGGTACTACACTGACAGTGGTAGAGAAGGAAATGGAGCTGGGGGTAATTGTGCAGGCAGATATGAAGTTTTCTGAACAGTGCAGACGGTCTGCAAGAGTAGCTCATGTTCCTGTTCAAAAAAATATGGCCCAATCACGAATGTGGTCATAAATCCACACCACACTGTACCTTTTGGAGAATGCAATGGGACTTCTTGGATAACTCGAGGGTTTTCTGTTGCCTAAATATGACAGTTTTGCGTATTCACTTGTCCATTTAAGCAGAAGTTGGCCTCATCACTCCAAATGATGTTCCATGGCCAAGTGATATCCACTGTCAATTGTGCCAGAAACTGAAGTGCATATGTGAAACAAATATCTGCATCACCATGCTTTAGCTGCTCTAGCATGTGTATCTTGTAAGGATAGTATCGCAACACTTGACGCATTATGTGCCGTACAGTGGAATATAGCATGTCTACTTCAAGAGAAACAGCTGGCACACTTGCACTGCCACATGGAGATTGACTTGATAAATTCTCAAGAGCCATAGCCACAGCTTCAACCCAAGAGGAGTCCACTCACTTTCGACCTCTACATGGGTGAGCACCAAGATGTCCTGTCGCTTCAAATTTCACAATCATTTTACCGATAGGACAAACAATCATAGGTCCACCCTTATGCACTTCTGACGGCAGAATTCTCTGATAGCCAAAGCGCATTGTTGCTGTTCTGATGGTACAGCTTCACTAATAGTGCCTTTTCCTGCAACGTTGTTGGTATTGCTGCTGTAATGCCGACAAACATCTACTGTATGATTTTGAAGAGACTGCTTTGCTTTTATACACTACAGTAGTATCTGTATTTTTGTATGGGCGGCTCCTATAACAGAAGTTCATCTCCGTCTTGTTGCTCTGTTCAGTTTTTACAGACTTTGTCAAGGTAACACCAGCATGTGTTGTGCAAAAAAAAAAAAAAAAAAAAAAAAAAAAAAATCATCCTACACAGGACAGAGGGTTCTGTACCGATTGAACTGAGATAGGGGAAAAGGAAGCAGAAGGGGGGGGGGGAGTTTTCCCTCCTGCACAGGAGAAAGTGATAGGACAGAAAACTTTTGTCTGTGAGCTTGTGTATGTGTGTGTTATTTAGTGCAGTGTTGTGTGTTGGCCTTTTGGCTACTTGATAGCAGTGATCATCTAGATTTCTGCTTCCAGGTACCTAACCTTAGTATAAATGAAGAAAGTCTCTTTTATGACTACAGTAATGTCGAATTGTATTCAACGGAAAATAAAATGACTGAATGGAATAATACTAATTGTAAGACTGCAGACAGTTGGAAAGAAGTATTTGCTCATTTTCAGAAGGAAAAAATAACCTGTAATGAAATAAAGTTACTTGTGGTCTTACTCTACCAGGATCAAATGCCTCATCAGTACATATTTTCTTACTGATGAATTCGTTATGGACTGCTGAGAAAATCTGCCTTTAGCTGGATATAGTTAAATCTGTTTTGATTATTAAAATCTATTATAAGGACGTACCGTGTTCAGAGTTTTTTTATGTTACATCCAAAGACCTAAAGCTTTTAGAAAAAGTCCATTCTTCAAATGGACTTTTTCTAAAAATGTCAGAAGTGATGAAAGCGAGAACACATATAGCAACATGTCATCCATCAACCAATCAATCATAAGAAGGAGAGAAGTTGTACAAATTAGTGTTTATAGAGTGTGGGCTGCAAAGGACGAGGAAGGGATTAATAAAAAACATGAGTGGTCGTCTAATTTTTTTTTTTTTTTTTTTAAGCATTTTTCTTGTTTATAATAGTCTCTTTGTTAATTTTCCATATGTGAATTGTCTCATTTATTTTTAGAATAGTTATTTAATTATATGTATATTTACTTCATGCAATTAACCCCAGGGGCTCACATCTGGTGAGTATAGGCCTGGCACACCTAGGGTCCTGAGCTGGATATCATAATTCTTCTCTTTCTTGGTGATTCGTTTCTATTTCTCTCTCTCTCTCTCTCTCTCATGGTAACTCGGGAATTTTTTTTGACTTGTGCAGCATAAGCCACAAGCTTCCTTGTACCTAATGGCTAATAATAATATTAATGTACACTTCTTTAAAAAGTCTATCAAAAGTATTGCACTCAAAAACACTGCGCTTTCTGTGAAGAATAATTCACTCTCTCTCTCCTCTACGCATTGGGGAGCAGACAGGTGCACATTACTACTTATTTATTGTGCACTTGTACGATCCAAACTAGATTACCGGTCCCAGGTATACTCCTCAGCCAGAGACAGGGTCCTTCGATGGCTGGACATTGTCTACCATCAGGCCATCCGTATTGCTACTGGAGCATTTTGAACATCTTCTGTCCAGAGCTTATACGTCGAAGCAAACAAACCACTGTTATTACTTCGACATAAGCAGTTGTCTTTAAACTATGCTTTAAAGTTGAAATCCCTGCCAAACCATCCTACCTGGACATCCGTTTTTGATCCATGTTGGGAAAATTTGTAGAATACCTGTCAGACTGCCAACCGATCTTTTGGTATTCATATCCAAGAGCTACTTAGAGAGTTTAACATCATGGCAGACAAGGTTGCACAAACACCAAAAGAAACTCTTTCACCCTGGCATGCTCATACCCCATCATGTGACTTTTCCCTTAAGAAATGGGTAAAGTCTGAGACTCCACTGTCTACCAGCAACTCTATTCAGCACACCAAGCTGAGCCCTCCGACTTCCTGCCAGTTTACACAGACTGCTCGAAGTCGGCATTGTGTGTAGGATCTGCTGTTGTCTTCCCAGACACTATAATATCTCAGCAGATTCTTCCTGAATCCAGCATATACACTGCAGAGCTGCATGCCATAGAGTTAGCCTTGGATCACATTCGAACTTGTCAATGCCAAAGGTCAGTAATATATTCTGATGATTCTTTGAGTATATTACAGGCTTTAATATCTTTGAGACACAACTCTCATCTAGTTCTCTGACGGGTTCAGCAGAAAATTCATTCTCTTTTCGAACACAAGTTTGATATCCACTTCTGCTGGATTCCTAGCCACATTGGGATAAGGGGAAATGATTTGGCTGACACTGCAGCCAAATCAGCAGGTCCCACTGACAATCTTTGCCTGTCAGTCCCCTATACAGACTACAGGCAAATAATATACAACAAGATATATTCCCAATGGCAAGAACTATGGCATAGAGAGGGAACAAATGAATTATACCAGATAAAGCCTGTAATAGAAACATGGCAGTGCAGTCTGCACAGGAATCGTAGTGAGGAAGTTGTTCTTGCTCAACTCTGCATAGGACACACTCATCTAACACATTCATTTCTGCTGAGGGCAGATGACCCTCCTATGTGCGAGTCTTGTGACACCATTTTATCAATAAAGCATATTTTAATAGATTGTATTAATTTTACCCATGTTTGCAATATATATTTTACCACTTTTACTCATCCATCTGGGCCTTATACATTCAGTCAAATTTTATCGGACAACTATGTGTCAGCAGTTTTTAAGTTTTTACAAGCTATTAATATATACGCACATATCTAAATTGGATAAATTACTTTTAAACTTATACTGCTTTATATATATATATATATATATATATATATATATATATATATATATAACAATTTGACGAGGTAATCTTTTTAAAGGTTACCAGAATTTATATTTGTTGACAATTTAATCTTTTTTTGGTGCAGTATAACCACAGTAATTTTTGCGCCAGTAAAATCCAAATCAAACTCAAACAGTCTCCCTTCTGTTACCATGTTCCATCATCTGGGAGGGCCTTTGCTCACCTCTAGCATTGATGAGCCGTGGTCGTCCAACACTTCGCCGGCTGTTTGTGGGTTCCCCCTCGCCGGACCCCTTTCGCTAGGTACTAACCATGGCTGACTGTGATCACCCCACCAGTCGTGCCGTTTCAGATATGCTCTGACCAATTCATTTGGCCATTACAGTTTGGCCTTTCTCAAACTCGCTTAAGTCTGCTGCCTTTCCCATCTGAAGAACAAGAGTAACTCTGATTAACAGAGCTCAGTATCAGATGTTTTTTATACCATGTCCCGACCTGCACCGTGGTTGACCTGCATTTGCTTTGATTTGCATAATGACATGCTGATCATAATGTTTTGGCTCATCGGTGTATAAGTTGCAAAAATTCATGCTATAAAATAATACTTTACATAGAAAAAAGTATTTGGAAAATTAAATGCACAGGGCATAATCCTTATGGGTTTTGATAATTAACTATATAGTATTGGTGTAAATACACCATAGTTAACCCATATATTTGAACTACGTATGTAGTGTAGAGGGCATCGTTTTAATTGTATCTATATAGTTAATTATCAAAACCCATAAGGATTATGCCCTGTGCATTTAATTTTCCAAATACATTACCACCACATCCTTTTGGCATCTCTCATAATGTGGATATAACTTCGCAACTGTGATGGCTTGTTGTATTACCTGGGTACCTGCCCACTGATGATGAAGCCGCACAGCTTCGAAACGATCGTCTGGGTGGTGGTGGTACCGCTGAAAATAAATAACAGTAGTCTTCTCTACTAGAGAAGCGTTATTTATTTGAAGTAAAGCAATAGTAGCTATCTCGTTGTGAAGGCAACCACATTATGAGATACAATTAAAACGATGCCCTCTACGCTACATACGTAGTTCAAATATATGCGTTAACTATGGTGTATTTACGCTGATACTATATAGAAAAAAGTGAAAAATATTTTCGAGCAAAATTCACTTTACTTACCCACTTTGGAATTTTGAGCTCTCCAGCCTACACTGTTTGTCATGAACAGCTTTCAGAGTTGTTAAGCTTGGCCATTCCACCCCCCCCCCCCATCAGCAGCTCACTGTTTCAAGAAGAAACCAGATCCTGGTTTCTTCTTGAAACAGTTGTTTATATGTACCTGTAGCCAAATTATACCATTATCCTACTACCAGTAGAAAAAGAAATAACTTCCTATTACAACTGTTTCCACTGTTCTGATAGGGAGTTATTATTATTAAAAACTCCTTTTTCAATTAAACTGGATCCTGAGCTTCAACAGAATATCAGATTACAATTGTTTGGCAAGTTAATTTTTAGTATATGCTTTCTCTAATATTTATCAGTGATTTAACTCCTAATAATTACAAATTATATATGATTTATATTTTTAAGAAATATCAGTTGCACTTATTAAATTTTGCAGATTTCAAAAAATTCTGATGAAGTGGATATTTCTCGGAATGATGAAACACAGGAAGAAATTGCATTTCAGGCACCTCTTATGAGTATTGCAATAATTTCAAGTGATATAATGGAATTAACAGTGAGCAAAATTGCCATGGAAGTTCTCACAAATCTAGGCCAAGTACTTGAAATTTTTTTTAATACATATTACTGTATTTGTGTTTTACTTTGTGAGTGTTAATAGTTCAAAATATGAAATTCATTACTTAACTCAAATATAACTACTGACTAGGCTTCTTTCACATTCTTTTCATTTAATAGTTATAATTATTTATAATTACTGTCATTTGGATCCACTTAATTTATATAAATTGCATTATGTATTAGTGAGTAAATTAGCCATTAAATTTTTAGCAAAGCTTATCTTAGCTTATCTTAGTATTCACCTCTAAGATCTGTATTTATTAAAATAAAAAATTACATGAAAGGGAATTATAAATGAAAACCAGGAAAAAGGTGGTGCACTCCCTTTTCTTTGGGATATGTTTTTAAATTTTAAATTTAATCAATTAATGTAATAGAACTTCACTTTTGTCCCCTTTTTACCTTCCTTTCATGTAATTTTTAATTTTAACCAATACGGATCTCAGATGTGAGTAGTCTTGAAGTCTAGTTGATTTTCCATTAAATTTTTAGCTTTGCTAAAAATTTAATGGATAATCAACAGTACTTCAAGCATTAAGCTGCAAAATTAGTCAGTCATGAGTAAATTAGCTTATTCCTGATTGCACATAATTTTATATTATTACATTTTAACAAGCTAATATATTATAAAATATATAAAATGTAAACAGTATTTAAAAGTTATAGCCAGTAGCTTTCATAATATGATTATATTCTGAAAAGTCTTTCACATATATTATACATTTCCTGATCTGATGTAATGAGGGATTTTTTAATCAGGAATAATTTTGAAGACATTAAACTAAAAATGAAACAAATGTTTATTTTCATAACTTTCTGAAACCGAAGTTCACACCTGCCAACTTCAATACAGACCTGCCAAATACTGAAGTAATGATTCATATATTATTTATATTATTTTACAGGTAATACTTATAGCAAACTAAATCCATATGTTAGCATCATGTACTGATATCTTCCCAGAATTTTTTTCCAGTGGTAAAGGCTAATGCTAGAGATAGGATGCATGAGTAATCCAAGATAGTTCTTTGCACTCATTACCCCATTGAAAGTGAAGCAGTGTTCATTGGGGAGGGGGGGGGAAGAAAATTCAAATGAACTGCTGAATTTGAATGTTACACATCAGTCACATTCCCATGATGTCACATTACATGTGCATGCTGCTCACTTAATTTATTCAAATTTTACTGAGTCATGGCAAGTTCTCTTCTCCAGGAATGCCTCCAACATTCAACAGAGTATTAGTATTTAGTATTAGTAATGGCCACATGGTGCAAGAAAACCTATGGCTTATGCTGCACAAGCCAAAAAAAAAAAAAAAAAAACGAATAAAACAATGATAAAAATAAATAAATAATAATGATTAATAAAAGAAAAAGAAATTAAACCTATCATCCTGTGTGCTTCCCTGACCCAAAGGTACTATCCTGATGATCTTTGAATTTCCCCAAACTGTCATCCTCTACCACCCATGTAGGCAACTTATTCCAGTAATTTATAACTCGCTGACTAAAATAAAACTTCCTGCAATCCAATCTAAACATTTCTCCCCATAACTTGAATTTATGTCCCCTAGTTCTAGCATCATTTATAATCTTGAAAATTTCGTCCTCATTCATTTTACTGATGCCTCTCAGAGCCTTAAACACCTCAATCAAATCTCCTCTAAAGTGGGCGCCTCCGTAGCCAGGTGGGAAGGAGCAGCAGTGCGTAGCACACGCTTCTTGATTAGACCGGGGTTCGAGCCCGTCACCACCAAATACGGAGGATGCGGAAAGGTCATTCAGGGAATGACCACCGCATATCCCGGAGCAATATGGCCTTAGTTGCTAATGCTCCTAAAAACCAAATAACAACAACCTCTAAAGTGTCTAGTTTCCAAACTCTGCAACCCACATATTCGAAGTCTTTCTTCATAAGGATGCCCTTTTGCCGATCTCAGCAGGTGAGTTGCCCGTCTTTGCACCCTTTCAAGAAGCTCGATGTCTTTCTTTAGGTGCGGTCTCAATACTTGAACACAGTATTCCAAGTGTGGTCTAACAAAAGCCTTATATAATGGATTATCACGTCCCTATCTCTACTTGCAAAAGTTCGATAGGACACCATGGACCTTCCTTGCAACCTGTTTACAATGCTCAGAGAATTTCATGTCTGACCGTATCGTAACACCCAAGTCCCTTTCCTTCAGTACTGGGTTTAGTTGAACTCCACCAAGTGAATAAATTATTTTGGGATTACTATTTCCCGGGTGTAATACCTTACACTTTGTTGGATTAAAGCATAGCTGCCATTTTTCTGACCATTCCTGAAGTCTATCTAGGTCTCTCTGAAGAAGCTCAGCTTGACAGTGATCATTAACTACTCTACCAATTTTAACATCATCTGCAAATTTAGACATCATGCCCTCTATCCCTTCATCGATGTTGTTCATGAAAATTAAAAACAACAGTAGTCCTTAATACTGATCCTTGGGGAGCCCTACTTCTTACATCAACCTAATCTGAGGAATAGCCATTTATCACAACCCTCTGCTTCCTGCCCTGAAGCCATCCTTCTATCCATCCAAGGATTTTCCCAGTGATTCCAACCTGTTCCAGTTTATAAAGCAACCGCTAATGTGGGACTGAGTCATAAGATTTGCTGAAATCTAAATAAACAATGTCGAAGTTATTCCCTGAATTCAGATCAAGATTGACCTTTTCAAAATAGCAAACCAGATTTGTTAAACATGATTTTCCCTTTACAAAACCATGCTGAGTATCCTTGAGAATTTCAGTTCGATCCAAATGATCCTGAATTCCACCCTTGATCATTGCCTCCATGATTTTCCCTACTACTGAAGTCAGACTGACAGGTCGATAATTTCCAACTTCACTTTTAGAGCCACCCTTATGTATGAGAGATACATTTGCACTTTTCCAATCCAAGGGAATCTCCCCAGAGTCTAGTGATGCTCACATAATTAGCCTCAATGGTTCAGTGCACTCACTTGCCACCTCCCTTAAGATTATAAGGTATATTCCATCAACTGCAGGAGCCTTACTGGCCTGTAGGCTCGAAAGTTTTTTCATTAAATAACCTTGCGAAATTTCAATGTCATTAATTACATATTTTTCAACTTCGTTCCCACAATTTCCCATTGCCACAAAAGGTTTTTCATTTGTAAATATCGATGCAAAATAACTGTTGAGTTCATCTGCAACAACAGCTGGTGTATTTAATACTATCCCCTTTCCCTTACGTAAAGGTCCGATCTGGTTTGTCCTACTCTTCTTGGCATTTATATATGTGAAGAATTCCTTTTCCTCCATCTTTGCTCTGTTTGCTAGTGATTTCTCATAAGCTGCCTTTGCCTGTCGAACCTTTTCTGTGGCTCTATTATAGTCATCTTGTAGCTGTTATAGGCTTCAGTACTTTTTATTGCTCTGTAACCTTTCCATGCCATCTTTTTCTGCTCAAGTAATGTGGCAACTTCACTATTCAGCCAACTTGGAGTATTTTTTAATGGTAAATACGCATTCAAGGCATCTGTGATTAATGTTTTAAAAGCATACCACAGTTCAAATGTATTCATTCTTTGCGCTATATCTACCCAGTAAATAGAGTCCATGTAGTACCTTAAGGCATCGTAATTTCCTTTTCTGAAATTAAAATCCATTCCTTTCCCTTTTACTGCTGCTACCTCTCTCATCATCATCCACCGTAGAACTCTGTGATCACTTCCTGCTACTGGTTCCTCTACTGTCAGCCCTGTTATGTCATCTGATTCATGGGTGATGATGAGGGCTAGGATATTCTTTTCTCTAATACTTTCCCTGCCATGTTGATACAAATAACAGTCATCTAGTTGATTTAAAAATTTTGTTCCCCCATGTTGAGTGTCCTTCCCATTTACTCCAATCAATTAGAGGCAAATTGAAATCACCCATAATAAGATATTGATGCTTACTTGCCCATTCGATTTGCATGTAGAGGCTTTCGTCATAATCTTCACAATCAGTGTATGAGTGTATTAGATTTTTAACATGCATGTTGGGGTTTTTTTTTGTAAGTTTTGATAAAACATAAAACAATATATGTCAAAAATAACAATAAAATATGCATGAATATTTGCACTTCTCTGTATGCTAAACATCTGATTAATACTAATGTTTGTTGTCCAAAGTGTCTCTTTCCTGGTGTTGTGGGGAGCGGATATACTGGACTGTATTAACAAAACACATATAGTGTAGATATATATTACAAACCAAATTTGGGGAGAGAAATGGTTCATTTTATTCAAAAGAACAATTCGTAAATATTCGTGGAACTTCATCAGCTAATGAAACTATTAGTTGATGGGGGCTGAAGAAGCTGAATCTCAATATAGTTGCTGGCAGAAAGAGACATTCATACTATAAGCAATGACATGCATCCCTGAAGAAGTGGCTAATACAATTCACCTAACAACTGCAGCAATCTTACATCATACTCGCCCTTTCATCTCTAATCTCAGTCGCCGACAAATCTTTACTTTCAACATATTGAAACAGGATACTTCCATTGTCGTCCTTCCAGCAGACAAAGAGCATGAAACAGTCATTTTGAACCATTCTGCCTACGAAGTGAAAGCCCTGTTACTCTTGCAAGACACCTCCGTCTACGAACCAGTAATCGTCTCTCCTGCCAAGACCCTGGAGCAATGGGAGTCCAAGGTAAACCGCCTCATCAACGGTTGTTTCAGTCAGGGAAAGTCATCAGATCCATACACAGGTGTCTGCATGTCTCCAGCTTCCAGGTTCTGCAGTTTTACAGACTACCAACAGTCCACAAGGACTTTTGGGAAAACTCTTTAGACCTATCGTCTCCTGTTGTGGCTCACCGACTTAAGAGTTATCTAAGTTCATCTCGAGCTTACTCTCTCCCCTAGTGGGCCAGACCGCCATCATCATTTCTAACAGTGGTGAGTTCCTAGATCGGATTCGTACCCTATCCATCTTGGATGATCAAGTCATGGTCTCATTTGACGTGGTGTCTCTTTTCACTTAGATCCCAGTCAAACTGGCCATCATGTGTGCCAAGGAATTTCTGGACAACGATCAGGCCCTGAGCAACAGGACATTTGTGCCGCCCTTAGACTGTGCTTGACTGGTGGGGCCATCATGTTTGGTGACTACATTTACCAACAGATACACAGCACAGCCATGGGTTCTCCCGTTAGTTCAGTTACGGCAAACATTGCCAATGGAGAAGGTGGCGAGTCGTGCATTTGTGGGTCTACCAGATGTCGTTGCCTTTTGGTGTCACTGTGTTGATGATATGTTTGTGGTATGTCATTCTCCGGGAGTCAGGCAACCAACTTTTGCACCACCTTAACTTTCTGTTGCCTTTCATTCAGTACACCATCGAACTGGTGTCAGACAATACCCTTCCATACTTGGATGCCATTGTCCGGCACGGAGGTACATGTTTGAACACAACAGTATGTCCCAAGCCGATGTGTGCTGGCCAATTCAACAAGTACCAGTCAGCACACGCACGCAGCCATCTTCTCAGCACAGCACAAGCCCTGCTAACCAATGCCTGGACCCAATCTAGTTCTGCAGATGAGAGAAGCACTGAGATTACTAGGGCTAAGACAGATCTCACGAGGTGCAGCTACCCCACAAGTGCACTAGACAGCTGTGACGTATAGGCCAGTAACCACATAGTGACCCACAGGACCATGCATAGTAATGACTCCGCCTCGACTGCCTTTATCCCATTCTACCCGAACCTATCACAACAGATTTCTAGAGTCTTAAAAACTCATGGGATAAAGTACTTACAACTCCCATGCAGGAAGTTGTGATCCCTCATCTCAAGAGTTAAGATATTGATTTCTCCCTTGCTGCAGAGCGGATTTGTCTACCATATTTCCTGACTTCACTGCACTGGCTGCTACGTAGTATTAGTGGCATGTGATGCAAGAAAACAAGCGTGTGAGCTTATGCAGCATCAGCCAAAAAAAAATAAATAAATCACACCATTCCCTCCAAATGCCTGTCCAGTTTCTCCTTAAATTTATTCAACCTATCAACTTCCACAACGACAGATGGAAGTTTGTTCCAGCAATTAACCACCCGCTGGCTAAAGGCAAATTTCCGCACATCTATTCTACATCTGTCTTTTCTTAATTTGAATTTATGCCCCCTTAGCTTCGTAATCTGAACAAGTGGAAGGATCTATCAGAATTCAGCGTGCTCAACACATTCAAGACCTTATACACCTCAATCAGATCACTGCACAGGTGCCTAGTCTCCGGCCACTGCAATTTGCAGAACTTAAGCCTCTCTTGGTAAGAGGATCCCTTCATTCCCCTCACCAATCTTGTTGTCCTTCTCCGTATATACTCAAGCAAATCGACATCCTTCCTAAAATGAGGCCTCCAGACCGGTACGCAGTACTCAAGGTGTGGCCTGACCATTGCCTTATACAGAGTGACAATCACCTCCTTTTCCCTGCTAGCAAAATTCCTATATATCATTGACAAAACCCTATGACCTGCCCTGGCAGCCTGTCTGCTCAGAAAACTTCATATCTGACTACACAATTACTTACTCCCACGTCTTTTTCATTTTCTTCTACTTTAAGTGTAGTACCACACAGTTGGTACTTTTCTTTTGGATTACTTCTACCCATATGCAGTACTTTGCATTTGTCAAGGTTAAACTTCATTTGCCACTTCTTAGCCCATCTGCCCAAATTATCTAGATCCTTTTGCAGTAGCACACTGCCATTACTGTCATTAACAACCCTGCTAACCATTGTATCATTTGCAAACTTTGACACTAAGTCTGATATACCTTCATCAATATCATTGATAAATATACAAAACTACAGTGGACCCAATACCGAACCCTGTGGGTCTCCACTAATAACATTGGTCCACGAAGAGCAGCACTCATTGATTACCACCCACTGTCTTCTCCCACTTAACCATCCTTTTATCCATTGTAGCAACTTACCCATTATACCATTCTGCTCCAATTTGTACGATAGTCTTCCATGCGCAACAGTGGCAAAAGTTTTCCTGAAATCCAAATATATGATATCAAAATTATTTTTTGCATCCAGTTCCTTTGTAACCACATCATAATAACCAATCAGATTTGTCAGACAAGACTTTCCCTTAACAAACCCATGCTGTGTCTTAACTATTACTGGAGTCTTCTGTAGATGATCCTGCAATGCATCTTTAACCAGTGACTCCATTATGTGTACCGTTGTTCTTCTGGCCATTTAGCCGCTGGGACCCTGGCGAGTCCCAACTTTGCCCTAAGCACCGTGGAGGTAGAACAGGTACACCAGTAATTTGTTTTACTCTGGCAGGCCCTGCCACCTAATTTCCTAAGATTTCAGTGGCTAGGGCCTATAAAAAAAAATTTTTGGAGAGATAACACTAGAATTGAAAAAGCCTGGTGAACGTGGTTTAATTTTGTAAAATTTAAATTTGGACATGTGCTAGTGTACGGACAGAGTATGCAGGTGCCTACTGTCCGGGTGCTGCAATTTGCAGAACTTAAACTTCTCTTCGTAAGAGCACCAATTTATTTTCCTCACCATTCTTGTTGCTCTTCTTTGTACTCATTCTAGCCACTCTACATCCTTCCCAAAATGAGGCCTCCAGACCTATACACAATACTCTAGGTGTGGCCTGACCATTGCCTTGTATAATGCAATAATCACTTCCCTGTCTCTGCTAGCAAAATTCCTATATATCATTGACAAGACTCCATGACCTACCCTGGCAGCCTGTCTACAGTGCTCAGCAGACTTCATATTTGTCTGCACAATTACACCCCCCCCCAGGTCTTTTTCACTTTCCACTTCCCTGAGTGTAGTGCCACATAGTTGTTATGTTTCTCTTTGCTTACTGCTACCCATATGGAGTACTTTGCATTTGTCAATGTTAAACTTCAGTTGCCACTTCTCAGCCCATCTGCCCAACTTTTCCAGATTCTGTTGCAGCAGCAGCATACTGTCATTACTTTATTAGCCCACTGCCAACCTTTGTATCATCTGCAAACTTGGACATTAAACCTGATATACCTTCATCAGTATCATTGATAAATATACAAATCAACAATCGGCCCAACACCGAACACTGGGGAACTCCACTAATAACATTTGTCCACGAAGAGCAGTG
This sequence comes from Mastigoproctus giganteus, assembly GCF_048544385.1. Taxonomy (NCBI): domain Eukaryota; kingdom Metazoa; phylum Arthropoda; class Arachnida; order Uropygi; family Thelyphonidae; genus Mastigoproctus; species Mastigoproctus giganteus. The sequence goes on from NC_143575.1 coordinate 64,625,221, forward strand.
TCCATTGATTACCATTCGCTGTCTTCTCCCACTCAACCATCCATTTATCAATTTTATAGCAACTTATCCTTAATGGCATACCTCTCCAATTTATACAGCAGTCTTTCATGTGCAACAGTATCAAAAGCTCTCCTGAAATCCAAGTATATGACATCAAAATTATTTTTGGCATTCGGTTCCTTTGTGATCAGACTGGTCAGACAAGACCTCCCTTTAACAAACCCATGCTGTGTCTTAACTATTACTGCAGTCTTGTCTAGATGATCCTGCAATGCTTCTTTAACCAATGAGGCCATTATTTTCCCCAGAACACAAGTTAAACTACCACGTCTGTGGTTACTTCTGTCACCTTTTGAATCTCCCCCTTTGTGAATTGGTGATCCATTTGCATACCTCCAGTCCATGGGGACCTCCACTGAGTCCAAGGAAGCTCTCAGAATTATGGCTAAGGGTTTGCTTACTTCCTTTGCTGCCTCCGTTAATATAACTGGATAGGTATCGTCCACCCCAGGTGCCTCCAAACGTTTAACTTCATCAAGTTCTCCTCCACTTTGCTCTCAGTTATTACAAAATCACTTAGCTCCCTGTTAGCATTTAATTAACTTCTGACACTCCTCTCATTGAATAACTCTTAATAACCTGAATAACCAAAATACTAATTCAGTTTATCAGCTACCTGAGCATAATCATCAATAGTCAACCCATCTATGTTAAGTGGTCCAATCTGATTCATCCCTTTACTTCTAGAGTTTACATAAGTAAAGAACTCTACTGTTTTTCTTTGCATCCTTTGCCAAAGGTTTCTCGTAATGCGCCTTCACCTGCGTAACCTCCTTTGTGACTTGATTACAGACTAGTTTATACCTGCCATAGGCTTCTGTGTCACCTGATAACTTATATGCACCCGATACAACTTTCTTCTCTGCCACGAGCCTAATTAATTCATCTGACATCTATTTAGGCCTGAACCTTGAACAATATTTCTTTGTTGGAATGAAAAGCCTAGTAGTCTTCAAGGTTATGTCCCTGAAGGCTTCCCATTTAGAATTCAACGTTGGTAACATCATCAGTTGATCCAACTGTACAGAATGTAAAAACTGTCTGAGACCTCAGTAGTCACGTTTATGAAATCAAAAGTCCTTCCTTTTAGCCTTGTTGATAGTTACATCTTTAAGTAATTCCCATGTCAATACATTGTGATCACTGTGACTGAGTGGTTTCTTTATCTACAAATTCTTAATCCATGAACTCCTGATAATGAGATAAAGAGTATTACTCCTTCTAGTTGCCTCTTGAACATGTTGCTGCAGAAAGCAGTCATCCAATAAATCCAAAAAATTCTTGCTAGTGTGCGATTGACCAACCCACAAGTTCCAGTTGATATCTGGAAAGTTAAAATCCCCAATTATAAGCCATTCTGATTTACTGGCCTACTCTATTGCACTGCACAATTGCTCATTATAGTCATCAGATTCATTAGGCCTGTGACATACACCTACTTTCATTTTTCCTTTGCCAGTGCTTATTTCACACCAAACAGACTCAACACTGCATTGTCCACCAACATCAATTGGATGCACTTCCTTAGATTTTGTGTTTCTTAACTAACAGCGTAACCCCTCCTTCCTTCCTGTACTCACAAATTCCTATTCTGCACTGCTTATATCTGTGTGACACCACGTCTCTGAAATTCCAACAGTATCTGCCCTTGATATCTTGACTAGCACTTCAAGCTCATCAAATTTATTAACTATACTCCCTCCTAATATTGGTGTACATGCAAGTATACATGCACCTGTTCCTACTCTTAGTTACCCTAACACAGCCCATGTATTTATTTGTTCCACTATGACACCCAGCAGTCCTGGAAAGCTCGATTACTTTGCTTTCCAGGCTGCTGCTCATTCTAATAGAAACAGTGCAAGAATCACTTTTGAACCCCCTTTGTGAATTGGTGATCCACAGTGGCAAAATCATGTAACTCCCTGTTTGAGGTGTCTACAGAAAGGATAGACAGGACAGGAAGGGAAGAGGGGTTATGCTGTTAGTTAAGAAACACATCATTAAATCTAAGAAAGTGCATCCAGTTGACATTGGTGGACAATGTAATGTTGAGTCAAGGTGATGTGAAATAAGCACTGGGAAAGGGAAAATGAGAGTAGATGTGTTATGGGCCTGATGAGTATAATGAGCAATTGTGCAGAGAAATAAGAGTGGGCCAGTAAATGAGATTGTCTTATAATGGGGGATTTTAACTTTCCAGATATTGACTGGAATTTGTGGATTGGTTACTCGCACGCTAGTAACACTTTTGTGATTTATTGGAGGGTGGTTTTTTACAGAAACACGTTTGAGGGACAACTAGAGGGTTAATACTCTTGATCTGATTATCAGCAGTGATGACTAATGAATTAGGAATTTGCAGATACAGGAACCACTAGATGACAGTAATCACAGTCTACTGATGTGGGATTTACTTAAACATGTATCTTACATCAGGGGTAAGGGTATAGATTTTTGCTTTTGTAAAGTTGACTGCAGTGGTCTCAGAGAGTTTCTAAATTCTATACAGTGCAATTAACTGATGATGTTACTAACATTGGAATCTAAATGGGAAGCCTTCAGGTACTTAATTTTGGAGGCTGCTAGGCTTTTCATTCCAACTAAAAAATATTGTTTAAGGTTTAGGCCTAAATGGATGTCAGATGAATTAATGAGGTTTGTGGCAGAGAAAGGAATGTATGGGACGCATATAAAGTATCAGGTGATACAAAATCCTATGGCAGGTATAAACTAGTCTGTAATCAAGTCACAAAGGAGGTTAGGCAGGCAAAGGCAGATTACAAGAAATCTTTGGCAAAGGATGCAAAGAAAAATAGCAAAGAGTTCTTTACTTATGTAAACTCTATAAGGAAAGGGATGAATCAGATTGGACCACTTAACATAGTTGGGTTGACTATTGATGATCATGCTCAGGTAGCTGATAAACTTAATGAGTATTTTGCATCGATATTTACACATGAGGAGTTATTCAAAGAGGGGAATTCCAGGAGTTTATCAAACTCAGACAGGGAGTTACATGATTTTGTAAAAACTGAGAGCAAAGTGAAGGAGAAGTTGTTGAAGTTAAATGTAAGGGAGGCACCTGGAGTGGATGGGACCTATCCAGTTATATTAAAGGAGGTGGAAAAAGGAAGTAAGCAAACCCTTAGACATAATGATGAGAACAACCTTGGACTCTGGTGAGGTCCGCATGGACTGGAGATGTGAAAATGTGTCGCCAATTCACAAGGGAGGGGGGGGAATCAAAGAGTGACACGAGAAATTACAGACCTGTTAGTTTGACTTCTGTTCCAGAGAAAATAATGCAGTCACTGGTTAAGTAAGCAACGCAGGATCATCTAGACAAGACAGAATTTATAATTCAGACACAGCATGGGTTTGTTAAGGGGAATTCTCTGACAAACCTGATTGTATACTATGATATGGTGACAAAGGAATTGGATGCAAAGAATAATTTTGATATCATTTACTTGGATTTTAGGAAAGCTTTTGATACCATCGCACATGAACGACTACTGTACAAATTGGAGCAGCATGGCATTAAGGGAAATTTGCTACAATGTATAAAAGGATGGTTAAGTGGGAGAAAACAGAGAGTGGTTATCAATGGACACTACTGTTCATGGACTAATGTTATTAGTGGAGTTACCCAGGGTTCGGTGTTGGGCCCATAGTTGTTTTCGGTATTTATTAATGATATTGATGAAGGTATATCAGGGTTAATGTCTAAGTTTGCAGATGATACGAATGTTGGCAGGGTTGTTAATGACAGTAATGATAGTACATAACTGCAACAAGTACTGGAAAAATTTGAGCAGATGGGCTGAGAGGTGGCAACTGAAGTTTAGCATTGACAAATGTGAAGTACTGCACATGGGAAGCAGTAACCCCAGAATACAGTATCCACTGGATGGTACTACATTCAGGATAGTTAAGAACGAAAAGGATCTGCGGGTAATTGTGCAGTCAGATATGACGTTTTCTGAACAGTCCTAAAAGGCTGCAAGAGAAGTTCATGGTGTCTTGTCAGTTATAAACAGGAATTTTGTCTAGCAGGGATAAGTGGATTATTGTCCTCTTGTAAAAGGCAATGGTCAGGCCACACCTTGAGTACTGTATACAGGTCTGGAGGCCCCTTTTAGGAAGTATGTAGAGCTCCTGGAATGAGTACAAGAAGGGCAACGAGATTGGCGAGTTACCAAGAAAGGCTTAAGTCCTGCTAATTGCAGCTTCTGGAGACTAGGCACCTGTGAGGTGATCTAATTGAGGTGTGTAAGACCTTGAATGGATTGAGCAGGCTCAATGCTAATGGGATTCTTCCTCTTGCTCAGATTACTCACCTGAGTAGGCATAAATTCAAATTGAGGAAAGCTAATTGTAGAATAAATGTACGAAAATTCACCTTTAGCCAGCGGGTGGTTGATAGTTTAAACAAAGTTCCATCTGTCATAGTGTAGTTCAGCAACTGAAATAAGTTCACAGCAGAACTAGACAAACATTTGGAATGATTGGATGAATGGGAAGGGTGTTTTTTTTTTTTTTTTGCTGATGCTTATTTTAAGCTTGCTTTCTTGCATCATATGCCCTACTAATGCTAATGATATGAAGGTTGACAGAGTGGTTAATGACAGTATGCTGCTGCAACAAGATCTATAAAAATTAGTAAGTTTGGCTGAGAAATGGCAGTTGAAGTTTAATATTGACAGATTCAAAGTACTTCGTACAGGTTCGGTAATACAGTTTAATCTACCAACTTTGTGACACTACCCTCACGATAGTGAAAAATGAAGAAGGCCCAAGGGTAATTCAAAAATGAAGTTCTCTGAGCATTAATCAGTGAAAAACAGTGTCTATTAATAACCATTCCCTGTCTTCTCCCACTCAACGATCCCGTTACTTTATCTATCACAGTAGATTGCCATTACTGATCCACTGCTCCAATTTGTATATCTACTTTTATATTCCAACAGTATAAAAAGCTTTTCTGAAATCTAATTACATGAAGTCAAAATTATTTTTTGCATTCAGTTCCTTTGTTATTGCATCATAGTATCCACTCAGATTGGTCTGAGAACATTGCCCTTAACCAATCCATGCTGTAACTATAGTGTGACTTTATTATTGTCTAGACGATCCTGCATTACTTCTTTAAATCAGCGACTCCATTATTTTCCCCAGAACAGAAGTCCAGCTAACAGGTTTATAATTATTCTTGTCACCCTCTGATCCTCATTTGTGAATTGGGAATATATTCACACATCTTCTATCCATATGGTTCTCCCCTAAATCCAAGGATTCCCTCCTAATCATGGCTGAAGTTTTCCTTACCTCTTTTTTGACTTCCTTAATATAAGTGGATTGATCTTATCCACTCCAGTGCCTTTTTTTATGATTAGCTTCAACAATTTCTCTTCCAATTTCCTCTCAGTTATCAAAAAATCAATTAAGTTCCTATTCGAATTTGATAAACGTCTGGCATCCCCAGTTGTTTTTACTCTTAGCAACCCTAACACAGCCCATTTATCTCTTTGTTCTGTGAGGACCCAAACAGTCCTTGAATTTCTGATCACAGACTGTTGCATGCTCCAATAGAAGCAGTGAGTGGAAGAATCACTTGTGTCACTGCCTGCAGCTGCTGTTAATCTGTTACTATGTACTTTGTGTATCCCCACTAGCTAGCAGTTTTTCTGACCCATCTAACACTACCTAATAGCATTAGCAACTGCTCTTGCACCCCTTTTTTTTAAGTGTATTGCATCCCCTAAAAGCAGTCTCTCCTGTTAACACACACACACACACACACACACACACACACACACTGAGGAAAATTGTGTCAGATGAGCCTTGCAGAGCCTCTCCATGGCCTAATTGATTGTTCAGCCCCATTAGGTACTCACTTCTATTGTTGGAGCACAATTGCAGACATCTTTTTGAATTCTGACTTGCAACTGTTTTTCAGAATTGCTCTGTTCTTGTTCATTAAATCATCAGCTCTCCTACTCTTAAAATCATTGGTACCAACGGGTGAAAAAGTTTCACCTTTTTGCACTGGAAATTTATATCTGTCCTATAACATCATCAACTTTATCTTCCAACACACATTCTCTGGTTCGGTTCCACTGTACCCTTTGCATCATTTTCTTTCCATTCCCTCACATGTGAAATATATTGGGGAAATACATAAATAATATTGGTGAAATACATTCACTAACCACAGCTGTTTGTTTTCCTTTTTAGATTCAACTTGCTTTTCAATGTAATTTATTGTTTAGATGAATTACTGTTTGAATAAGTTTTGAATCAGATCATTTTGAATTCCCATGTATTTGAAATATAACATATAATTATTCTTTCTTGTTCACTCATCATAGTTATCATTGGTTCTCAAACTTCTTACCTCATTCAGATGTAGATCACATCACAACACAACACAATTCTACATCCACCCAGACTTGATTGGTTTTTTCTAACAATGTTATTGCTTTCAGTCCAGTTTTGATGAGATGCATAATTCATCCATTCTTATGCCATCCTCCTTATCTCTTTAGTTGTACACGTTGGCACTAATGATATTAAGAGTAGGAGACAGGCGGAATTACTTAACAAGTAGAGGTCACTGTTGAAAAAAAGCCGTGAATTAGGGTTGAATTTGAAAGTGTCTGAAATTCTGCCCAGACACAATAGGAGGGAGTATATGATGAGAGCCCTGTCGATCAATTCAGCCCTGGAAAGATTGTGCAAGGTTCAAGGGGTAGAATTTTTTTCAGCCTGGTCTGTACTTGTTAACAGGAGAGACTGCTTCTACAGGGATGGGATACACTTAAATAGAAGGGTGCAAGAATAATTGCTGATGCTCTCAAGGCAGTGTTAGGTGGGTTGGAAAACTGCTAGATTCGGGGGATACAAGGACTAATAGATTAACAGTAGCCACTGGCAGAGGTGAAAGTGATTCTTGCACTGCTTCTATTGGAATGAGTTGGAATGAGCCGCAGCCTGGAAAATAAGATGCAGGATATTTCAGAGACTGCTGGGAATCATTGGGGTACAAATAAACACATAGGTTGTGTTAGGGTAGCTAAGAAAAAGAACAGGTGCATGTATATTTGCGTGTACACCAATGCTAGGAGTTTAGTAAATAAATTTGATGAATTTGAGGTATTGCTCAAAACGTCAAAGGCAGATATTGTGGGGATTTCAGAGACGTGGTGTCACACAGATATAAGGAATGCGGAACTGGAATTTGTGGAGTACAATGTTTACAGAAAGGATAGACAGGATAGACAGGCTTTTGATACTGTTGCACATGGAAGACTGCTGCATAAATTGGAGCAGTGTGGCATTGGAGGCAAATTGCTGCTATGGATAAAGGGGTGGTTGAGGGGGAGAAGACAGAGAGTGGTAATCAATGGACACTGCTCATCATGGACTAATGTTATTAGTGGAGTCCCTCAGGGTTCAGTATTGGGCCCATTATTGTTTTCTGTATTTATAAATGATATTGATGATGGTATATCAAGCTTGATGTCCAAGTTTGCAGACGATACGAAGGTTGGCAGGGTTGACAAGGACACTACTGACACTATGCTAATGCAACAGGATCTGGAAAGGTTGAGCAGATGGGCTGAGAGGTGGCAAATGAAGTTTAACATTGACAAATGTAAAGTACTACATATGGGAAACAGCAACCCCAGAGCAACGTATCAATTCTGTGGTACTACACTGACAGTGATAGAGAATGAAAGGGACGTGGGGGTGGTTGTGCAGGCAGATATGAAGTTTTCTGAACAGTGCAGACAGGCTGCAAGAGTAGCTCATGGTGTATTGTCAATGATATATAGGAATTTTTCTAGCAGGGATAAGGAGGTGATTATTCCCTTGTATAAGGCAATGGTCAGACCACACCTAGAGTACTGTATACAGGTTTGGAGGCTTCATTTCAAGAAGGATGTAGAGATGCTGGAACGAGTACAGAGAAGGGCAACAAGATTAGTGAATGGAACAAAGGGGTGCTCTTACGAAGAAAGGCTTAAGTTTTGCAAATTACAGTGTCTGGGGACTAGGCACCAGCGAGGTGATCTGATAGAGGTGTATAAAGCCTTGAATGGTTTGAGTATGCTCAATGCTGATGGGATCCTTCCTCTTGCTCAGAATAATCACCTGAGATGGCATAAATTCAAATTGAGAAAAGACAGATGTAGGACAGACGTGAGGAAATTTGCCTTTAGCCAGCTGGTGGTTGGTTGGTGGAATAGACTTCCATCCCTTGTTGTGGAAGTTGATAGCCTAAATAAGTTTAAGGCTCAGCTGGACAGGTATTTCGAACGAACAGAGGGGTGAAGTGGAAGTGGTTATTTTTTATTTATTTATTATTATTTTTTTTTTTTGGCTGATGCTGCATAAGCTTGCTTTCTTGCATCAAATGCCTCTACTAATGCTAATCTCTCCTGAATATGTTTTAATTACCATAATAGAATTCCTTGGAGGCAATTGAAGGATCTTACCTTTTCTCAGTTAATCCTACAATAATATCATCTTTAGAAGATATGAACAGGGGCCAAATTCATTTATTTTATTTATCACATGCCTGTTGTTATATAAATAGGTTAATTTATTTTATTATACATACCCTTGTAAATCTGTTATAACTGCTTAAGTAATTTTTATCTCTTCCCTTGAATATGTTTTATTGAAGTCTTTCACAAATGATCTTGAGGAGAATGCAACTGTAATACTGTTGCATGCTACCATTTCAGTTTCCAAAGTATCCCCAATCCCTCATGCTAGCAGTTTCTCTGAACCCTTAATGCTTTTTCCTCCTCCATGTCTTCAACAACGACATGGAGAGAACATTATCTAAGATGAAATGAATACTATCTTTATTGAATAAACATTTTTCCAATTAGGGCACAAAGAATTAACTTGAATATCTAACCTGAGAAAACTTATGTATTCTGTTAGCTTGACCTCTCTTCCAGAGAAATTAATGGAGTCACTGGTTAAAGAAGTAATGCAGGACCATCTGGAAAGAAATGCAGTTATACTGTATATATGAATTTAAATTTGGATCTACTTCCAATACCAGTATTATTGTATTTTTCAAAAAATCTTCTATAGGTAAAAATAAAGGGCATTCAGATGTTATGCTTTAGCTTTTTTATCTGTTTGCATTTTACGTTGTGGACATGAAAGATGCAAGTAATTCAGTATGTGGTGTCAGCTTGGTATAAAAGTTTCTAACAATCCTTTGAAAGGGTTTTTCTCTGATTAACACAGTTTCTGTTTTCCAACAGAGATATTGAATCAGTGTGATATTATTGATAGTATGATAAGCCTTCAAATTTGAAGCTTTTGCACTACCCAATATATAGGGTATTTCAAAAGTGAGGGTCAGTAATTTAAAGGTGACCTGTACAGACTACAATATGCAAAAAAAGCCTAGTAAACATGGATCCTTAAGCAAATCATTTTAGAGATATTGCACATTTCTAGTTGGGACCCACCACTGACAAGGTGAACTGTACAGAGTTGGGACCCACCACTGACTTCTTTGTTTAGGTTAGGTTAGGCTCATTCTCTCCCTTTCCCCTCTCTCAATGCTCTGAGACATAGCAGGCATACTAGTACTTGTCAGAGGATAGTCAACATGGAAAGAGGTTACAGCAATGAAGAGTATTCCGACATGCATTTCATGAATGGTAAAGCCAATGACAGTGAAACTCGAGACTGCACATTTGCACCAAGAATCATTTCCCTGCCGAAGGCAGACTAACAGGCACACATTAATCATAGTACATCAATGCCTCAGAGAACATGCGCACTTCGCACATGGAGTTTGAGCAGGTAGGCCCAGAAGCATAACACCTGATGTTGAGGAAAAGGTGTTAGAAAGAATAGAACAGAATCCAAGAATTTTGACAAGAAGGGTTGCTCTGCAATAGTGGATACTGAGTCATAGCAGTGTGTGGCAAATTTTATATCGCTAATTACTGTACCCCTGCCATATTCAGCGTGTACAAGGTCTCAGCAGTGCAGACTACCCTCCCAGAGTGCTCCCATAGTCAGTGGCAGATCTTAACAGAAAATGTGCATTATCTCGAAAACAGTTCATTTGCGGCCCGATGTTCACTGGTACTTTTTTGCTTATTTTAGTTTGTACTTTTCACCTTTAAATTATTGACCATAATTTTTGAAGCACCCTGTATATCAATAAAGATATGTAAATGACCTCTTCAAACAAAAATTGATTTTATGGTCAGTTAATGGAAAGCATTTAAACTTATAAACCATACCATACATTAATTTATGATTATTTTGTTTTGTCTAGATTGTTCCTCATAGTTCAAAATATTAACGCTTTTTTCACTAATTGTCAGTTAATTATCAAATATTTCATAGAGAAATCAAAGAAAACACTTTTGTATTACAGCTTGGTAGAAAATAGCACAGTAGGGCCCCGCTTTTCGGCGTTCCACTAATATCAATTATTTTGTCATTCTGCAATTTCAATTATATCCATGTTCATTATGTTCACCACTTTTTCAGCATGATTATCTCAGCAGCTGAGTCCGAGAAGAGCATCGGGCACCATGTTATTGTCAGTGATTGTCTGGTTACAGCATATGATAGTGTAAACATGTTATTAGGCTTTTATTTGCATTTGAAAAAAAGGTTATGTTCTATTTCTCTGTGAGGGTCTGGAACCTAACTCACCCGCTGTATGAGTGGGGCCCTAATGTATCAGTGCTGACAACGAGTAGAAAATGATGCAAAAATCATTTTGTGTAAATCAAACTTATACAGCATCATCAAAAAAAAAAAAAAAAAAAAAAATCCATATCATCCGTTTATCTAACAGTTTGTACAGGTAGGTCTTTCTTGAATTTATTTAAATTATCCACCTCTACAACACCAGATATTTCGTACTGATTTCATAGAGGAAACAAAAAAAAAAAAAAAAAAAAAAAAAACACTTTTGTAAGGTAATATGAAAATAGCATTAGTACTGACAGTAACTTAAAAATTATACAAAAAAAGCAAACTTACACAGCATCAGCAAGAAAAAAAAATCCATATCACCTGTCTATCCCCCCTCTAACAGATTGTCTAATTCTTCATCCTTGAGGCGCCTCCATAGCCAGGTGGGCAGGAGCAGCAGTGCGTAGCACACACTTCCTATTAGACTGCGGTTCGAGCCCAAGACCACCGAATACGGAGGAGGCAGAAAGGTCAGGGAATGACCACCGCATATCCCCGGAGCAATATGGCCTTAGTTGCTAATGCTCCTATAAACCAAATAACAAACAAACAAAATCTTCTTCCTTGAACTAATTTAAATTGTCCACCTCTACAACACTAGATTGAAGTTTTTTCTAACAATCAACTGTTTAATGGCTGAAGGCAAATTTCTGCACATCTCGCAACCATCCATCCTGAATTTGAATTTATGTCCCCTCATGCATGCAGTATAAGCAAGAAGAAAGATTCCATTGGTATTGAATTCAATACCAGTGGAATCATACAATTCATTCAAACCCTTACACACTGTCAGCTTTCCCTACAGGTGTCTGTTCTCCAGAACTCCAGTTTGCAGAATTGATGCCTTTCCTGTAAGAATATCCTTTTGTTACCCTTCCTCATCTGGTTGCTCTTCCCAGCACTTATTCCAGCAGATCTAAATCACTTCCTAAAGTGATGCCTCCAGACCTGTATATAGTACTCAAAGTGTGACCTAACCATAGCCTTATATAAAGGGATAATCACCTCCTTATTTCTGCCAGTAAAGTTTCTGTATATCGTTGACCAAATGACCCCCATGAGCTCTCTTTGTAACATTTCTGCACTGCTCTCTTTGTAACATTTTTGCACTGCTCAAAATTTCACATCTGCCTGCACAATTACGCTCCCAGGATATTTTTCATTCTCCACTACTCTGAGTATGGTACCATACAGTTGATAAGTTACTCTGGGGTTACTGCTGCCCATGTGCAGTACCTTGCCTTGCATTTATCAACCTCAATGTTCAGCTGCCATTTTTCAGCCCATTGACCCAGTTTTCTTAGATCTTGTTGCAGTAGCTTACCCTCATGACTGTCATTAACCGCCCCAATTAGTGGAATTGAGAGATCAGTAGAGGTAGCAAATGAATTTTACAGAATATAATAAAGAGATTTTAAGCCAGAGAAGATTGAAAAGAGGAGATTCCAAATTAATGGTAACACAGAGGGTGGCATTCCTCTGTGAGGTGTGGATAGCACACCTTGATTCCAGCTAATGTTGGTTCAGGATATGTGAATGAGATTTTTAGTTTTTTTAAATTCATACCAATAGGTATTATTTTTGTTATTCCTTCATAATATAATTTGCATATATTATTTGCAGGCCTTTGGTGAAGCAGTAAAGCAAGCTGCTGCAGTTAAGAGGGAACAGCCATTAGCTCCTTATCGGATTGAAAATAATTTGGGGATCCCTATCTCTCTTATTTTGGAGAATGGAACGTTTCAAGTAGGTCCTTTTTTTTTTTTTTTCATTACATATTTATTTTCTGCATTTACAGTACTGTTCCATTTTATGATATAGCAAAAAAATATAAAAAATAATCATATGATTATTGCATATTTGAAAGCTCCCTTGCTTGTTCTTTAATTATTTTTAATGTCATCATTTTCACTTATGCAGTTAGAGAAAAAAATTTATATATATTTGAAACCAGTATTTTATTGTGAACATATTTTATTTATTTGGAGTTGTGCATATATTACATTAGTTAAATGCTAATTCTCCTCTATGCAGAAATACAAAATAAGAATTCATATGAATAATATATAACTGTTTATAGCTCTGAACAAAATTTAATGAAATATAAATTATAACAAAGATTGAGAGACTAAATACTCTAGTCTTAATCGATTATAAGTTAAAAGTATAATTTAAAAAAGAAACATTTAGATTAGCACACTTTATAGAACTGTTTACAGAAAAGTGGCATAAATCATTAGCATTAGTAGAGGCACACGATGCAAGAAAGCAAGCTGATGCAGCATCAACCAAAACAAAAAAAAAAAAAAAAAAAAAAAAGCTCCAATTTCACCCCTATATTCGTTCCAAATACCTGTCCAGCTCAGCCTTAAATTTATTTAGGCTATCCACTTCATAACAAAAGATGGCAGCCTGTTCCACCAATCAGCTACCCGCTGGCTAAAGGCAAACTTCCGCACATATATATCCTACAACTGTCTTTCCTCAATTTGAATTTATGCACTCTCAGACTCTCATTATTCGGAGCAAGAGGAAGAATCCCATCAGCATTGAGCATGCTCAAACCATTGAAGGCTTTATACATTTCAAACAAATCACCTCGCAGGTAGGCGCCTCCGTAGCCAGGTGGGAAGCAGTGCGTAGCACACGCTTCTTGATTACACCGGGGTTCTAACCTGTCACCACCAAATACGGAGGATGCGGAAAGGTCAGGGAATGACCACCGCATATCCCGGAGCAATATGGTCTTAGTAGCTAATGCTCCTAAAAACCAAAAACGACGAGAACATCGCAGGTGCTTAGTCTCCAGACACTGTAATCTGCTAAACAAGCCTTTCTTCGTAAGAGAAACCCTTTCTTTTCATTCACTAATGTTGTTGCCCTTCTCTGTACTTGTTCCAACAGCTCTACATCCTTCTTAAAATGAGGCCTCTAGACCCGTATACAGTACTCAAGCTGTGGCCTGACCATCGCCTTATACAAAGAGATAATCACCTCCTTATCCTATCCTTACTAGAAAAATTCCTGTATATCATTGACAAGACACCATCACTTACTCTTGCAGACTGTCTGCACTGCTCAGAAAACTTCATATCTGCCTGCACAATTACCCCCAGGCTCTTTTCATTCTCTACCACTGTCAGTGTAGTACCACAGTTCATACGTTACTCTGGGGTTACTGATTCCAACATGTAGTACTTTACATTTGTCAATGTTAAACTTCATTTGCCACCTCTGAGCCCATCTGCTGAACTTTTCTAGACCCTGTTGCAGCAGCATACTGTCATTAGTGTCATTAAGAACTCTGCCAACTTTGTATCATCTGCAAACTTGGACATTAAGCCTGATATACCATCATCAATATCATTTATAAATACAGAAAACAACAATGGACCTAACACTGAACCCTGAAGGATTCTACTAATAACATTAGTCCACGAAGAGCAGTGTCCATTGATTACCACTCTGTCTTCTTCCGCTCAACTATCCCTTTATCCAAAGCAGCAATTTGCCTCCAATGCTGCACTGCTCCAATTTGTGCAGCAGTCTTCCATCAGTAACAGTAACAAAACCCTTTCTAAGATCCAAATATATGATATCAAAGTTATTCCCTGCATACAGTTACCTTGTGACCACATCATAGTATTCAATCAAATTGGTTAGAAAAACTTCCCCTTAACAAACCCATTCTGTGTCTGAGCTATAACTAAAGTTTTGTCTAGATGATCCTGCAGTGCTTCTTTAACCAGTGCCTTCATTAATTTCCCTGGAACAGAAGTTAAACTAACAAGTCTATAATTACTTGTGTCGGCTTTTGATCCTCCTTTGTGAATTGGGGTCACATTTGCACATCTCCAGTCCATGGGTACCTCCCCTGAGTCCAAGGAAGCTCTCATAATTATGGCTAAGGGTTTCTTACTTTCTTTGCTGCCTCCTTTAATATAACTGGATAGATTCCATCTACCCCAGGTGCCTTTCATATGTTTATCTTCAACAATTTCTCCTCCACTTTCTTCTCGGTTATTACAAAATCATCTAGCTCATTGCCATAGTTTAGTTCACCTCTGGAATTCCCCTCCCTGAATAACTCCTCATGAGTGAATGTAGATGCAAAATACTCGTTTAGTTTGTTAGCCACCTGAGCAGGATCATCAACAGTTGAACCATTGATATTCAGTGGACCAATATAATTAATCCCCTTCCTTTTAGAGTTTATATAGGTAAAGAACTCTTTGCTGTTTTTCTTTGCATCCTTTGCCAAATATTTCTCATAATCTGCCTTTGCTTGCCTAACCACCTTTGTGACTTGGTTACAGACCAGCTTATATCTATCGTAGGCTTCCATGTCACTCATTAATTTATATGTATCCCATGCATTTTTCTTCTCTGCCACATGTCTCATTAATTCATCTGACATCCATTTAGGCCTAAACCTTGAACAATATTTCTTAGTTGGTATGTAAAGCCTAGTAGCTTCCAAGATTAATTCTCTGAATGCTTCCCATTTTGAATTTGCTGTTGGTAACATCATCAATTAGTCGCACCGTATAGAATTTAAATACTGTCTCAGACCTTTGTAGTCACCTTTACGAAAGCAAAAACCCTTCCCTTTACCCTTGATGGTAGTTACCTCTTTGAGTAAATCCTACTTCAGTACACTGTGATCACTGCCACCTGGTGGTTCCTTTATCTGCATGAAGAATCACTATTGATAATTAGATCAATAGTATTAGTTAATCTGATTATCAATAATAGCCACAGATTTTAGTTTTAATACTGATAATTTAAAAAATTCTCTTTGGCAAAGAATCAACTGATTACAGAACTGAAATTTTAGGGAAATTTTTGTCTGTTTATCATGATGTTTTTATTAAAATTTACTTTTTAATCCATTAACTGAATTCTTCATTACTGATTTAGACATCTTGAGATCAACAGTTGATAAAATATTTTGGTTGTATTGAGGTGGGATAGCTGGTTACTTGAGAAAATTTTATTTGTAATTTTATGATTTTTAAACAAATCGTTATTATTATTATTTCTACTTCTCATTCTAGACTTCAGTTATAGTGCATACTTTACTTCTTAAACCAGTGACTATTATGTTCCTTGGAACAGAAGTTAAACTAACAGGCCTGTAATTACTTGTGTCACCCTTTCATCCCCTTTGTGACTTGAGGATATATTCACATCCAGTCCATGGGAATCTCCCCTGAGTTCAAGGATTCTGTCCTAATTATGGCAAAGGGTTTGCTTACTTACTTTGCTACTTCCCTTAATATAATTGGTTTCTTGTAATCTGCCTTCACTTGCCGAACCTCCTTTATGACTTGATTACAGACTAGCTTATATCAACCGTAGACTTTTGTGTTACTTGATAATTTATATGCATCCCAAGCATCTTTCTTCTCTGGCACAAATCTCATTAGTTTATCTGACATCCATTTAGGCGTAAACCTTGAACAATATTTCTTACTTAGTATGAAAAGCTTAGCAGCTTCCAAGATTAATTCCTTGAATGCTTCCCATTTAGAATTTGCTGTTGGTAACATCATCAGTTGGTCCCACTGTATAGAATTTAAAACTGTCTGAGACCACTCTAGTCACCTTTACGAAAGCAAAAACCCTTCCCTTTACCCCTGATGGTAATTACATTTTTAAGTAAGTCCCACATCAGTACTCTGTGATCATTGCCACCTAGTGGTTCCTTTATCTGCATATTATTAATGCATGAATAATCACTGCTGATAATCAGTTGAAGAGTATTACTCCTTCTTAAAGAAATGTCCTCTTAGAGAAAAATACTATTATCTGTGGTATTTGTCTCACAGTCTAAGTTGGTAATATCTTTTTAAATTACAAACATCTCGCCCAGTAGGTGAATCTGCTATTAATTTAAAAATCTGAGACACCACTAGAACAGCTGTTACAGAGCATACTGGCTTCTCATCAGCCAACAGGTGGCCTGAATTGGCAAATTCATGCTGAACAAGTGAAAAGTTTTCTTTAATCTAAATGAGGAACTAAGTAGTGTATGGAATAAAAACTTTCATTTAAACATATAACAACCATTTTGTATTTAACATTGTGTTCACTCTTGCGAGTTGAACCCTTCAGCAAGAGTCAACTGGGAAGATTTTGGTAATGAATTTACATTTATGTTATAATTGCAGATTTTATCTTTCAGATTTTTATTTTAATAATTTCTAAATATCTTTTAATCTGTTAATTGTATTTGGAGCACTGTTATACAAGTAAAAGCTCAATTCATTGTTACTTCTTATATAATTTTCCATATATACTTCATATATTTACAGTTCTATCTCTGTTATAATTTCATATATTTTATATTATTTGAAATTTCCAGATTACTAGTAGTTATAATTTTTTAAAATATAATTTCATTTTCAATAGATTGCAGAAGATGAAGGTGCTGGATATACTAATGTATTACTGGAGCCAGGTGCTCCACCACTTCATTTGACACATACCTTGCCAAAGTCCTTGTCAAGAACCACAGTGTCAGTTTTAAAAAAACAGGATGTACGAGAAGATATCTTTTTTACTATTAAGGTAACTTTTGTTGAAATAATGGATTTTTAATTTAGAAAAAAAAAAAAAAAAATTCAAAAATAGTTTCAAGCATATGATTGTTTTTTTAGAATTTTTATTTTTTATTTGTTCTAAATGTGTACGAAATTTTATATAACGCAGTAACTTTGGCTTTAATCATATCTTTAAGTGAGATGTTTTCTTTGCTGCTGTTGTCCCTCAAGAAATTAGCTAATCAAACATTTTGTGCACCGCAATCAAAAATTATAATAAACGAACATCGCATTATAATGAACCCTTTACCAGATCTTTTTTACATCTCTAATAAGTCAGAACAAAGATCAAAATTTGCCTTTCTTTCAAGCAAAATAGCTTGAAAAAGGAAAAAATCACTTTTGTGAAAGAAATTTGATTTTTTTTTTTATGAATGTTTATTTAGGTCCTGATTTAATAAAATGTTTGATTAAATTCTGTTAAAATAAAAAACGTTTTACTTTAATTGCATCTTTTACAAAGAATCATTTTGCCACATTAAACAAAAGCTCCGTATCTTTTATTTAATTCCACTTAATATGATTATAATTTAATTCCACTTAATATGATTATAAACAAAATTTTGATCTTGCTGTATCATTCAGTATTCAATAACTATCCTTGCGGTATCATTCAGTATTCAATAACAATCCTTGCCGTATACTTCAGTACCTTTCGTGGAAATTGCATAGTTATAAATGCTTGATAGTTGTAAGAACCATTTAAGTTCAATAACTGGGAATGGATCCGTTGTCAAAATGTCATCAGTATAGATTTTTGCCCCAGCATAGAGTTTCCTATGAACTTCATGGAGTTTTCTATGAACAGCCTTAGGGATATATCACGCTTGCACTGCATTGTTTGAGGCAGTAAACCACTAAGTATTGCTATCAGAAAAGTTTAATTTGCCTGTCAATTTTTGATAAATGAGATTGTTTTGTATAATTTTATTTGAAAGTTATTATTTTTGAATATGATTAAAAGACAGGAAAAATAACAAAAAAAATTATTTTTATAGAAAAATAAATGAGATAAAAAAATGAGCATAAAAATAATTTTCTACTCAGAAATATTCATATGCAGCAGCATTATACACTTCTGAAAATTATGTGGAACTCAACATATGTCACCATGTAAAAAAGTTTAAAAAATAAATAATAAAATTTTTAAAAAAATATTTAAAATTATCTGCATTATAAGCATTTTAAAATGGATTTTTCACATGATGCCAACACTCCCTTACAGAAATTTATACTGACATTGATCTTTATTTATTTATTTTTTTTTTCTTATTAGTATTAGTAGAAGCATATGATGCAAGAAAGCAAGCTTATACAGCATCAGCAAAAAAAAAAAAAAAAAAAAACCTTCCCATTTCACCCATCAGTTCACCACAAAAAAAAAGTTTGTTCACTTCTTCCTTGAATTATGAAGTTTAGCTGCACTTAACATATTTTATAATAAGTATATATAAAATATTTTAATTTGCATTAAATTTCAGTATTTATGGTTAAGATTAGAAGGCCATTTCAAAGCCTTTGCAGAGGAGATGTCGGTAGATGCTTAAAATGCTCAGCTGATTATTTCTGCTTTTAGAATATCAATAAATTTACTTGTTATAAAAGTGCAGTAAAAATTAATTTTCTGTTTATACTCTGGGATAACCACATGATATCAGAGGAAGCAAATGTGCATACCCCTACTGCATCATCAGAACATTTATTATAAACTATTTAGAAGTTTGAAGTGAAATTAAATTTAACTTCATTTAAAACTTGTATCCTATAATAAACATTCTAATGTTTTTGTATACTGTGATGTGTGCTCACTTTCTGAATACCATTTAACTCTGTGTCCATTAAAATTTTACCTTTTAATGTCTATTCTATTTATCAGGGACTTTACTAATTTTATGATGCCATTGTCTTTTAGATTGAAACAGAACATATGAATCTTGTAAGAAAAATATCTGTGGCACGAACAGATAAATGCTACTTTCAGTTGCCTTATAGAACTTATCCAGGAGATCACTGGGGCTTTATTGTGACTATTAAATCACTTTATGGATCTAAAATTGCTTCATTCCATTCTGTTGTTCAGGTAAATAATAAATAAATAAATAATTATGTTTATATATTTATTTATTAATTTTTAATAGTTTTATTTAATAATATTTTTCAGTGTTGATTTTGATATTAGAAAACAGTTTATTTTTTTGTTAGTTATTAATAGCAGATTATGGGAAACATTAAATTTTAATTAATAATTTCATTTTCTAAGAGGTGACTAATTAAATTTTCTTCTATGCTCATGAATAAAATCCATCAAATTAAATTTTTAGTGCACCTTCCTTAAGTTACTTAATTTTCAGAAATTAATTTATCAGTGTTTTAGCCTCTATGTATTTAAATGTAATTTTTATAATAACATTTTTATAATAAAGTTTTTTATGTAACATGCAATTATATGATGACAAGTTCCACTACGGTATGTACAATGCAAGAAAGCAAGCTTATATGGCATTAGCCAAAAAAAAGAAAAACAAAAACTTCCCATTTCACCCATCAGTTCTTTTCAAATGTTTGACTAGTTTTGCCTTGAATTTATTTAAGCTATAAACTTCCACAACGACAGTTGGAAGTTTGTTCTAGCAATCAACTACCCGCTGGCTAAAGGCAAATTTCCACACATTTATTTGACAACCGTCTTTCCTCAATTTCAGTTTATGCTCCCTCAGGTTTGTAATATGAGCAAGAGGAAAAATCCCATCAGCATTGAGCCTGCTCAAACCATTCAAGAACTTATAACACTTCAATCAGATCATCTTACAGGTGCATAGTCTCCAGATGCTGCAATTTGAAGAACTTGTGCTTTTCTTGGGAGCGGAACAAAGGGGTAAGAGTACCCCTTTGTTCCCCTCACCGGTCTTGTTGCCATTCTCTGTACTTGTTCTAGCAACTCTACACCTTTTCTAAAATGTGGCTTCCAAACCTGTACACAGTACTCAAGGTGTGGCCTGACCATTGCCTTATACAAGGAGATAATCACCCCTGCTCACAAAATTCATGTATATATTTGACAAGACCCCATGACCTACCCTCTCAGTCTCTCTGCACTGCTCAGAAAACTTCGTCCGACTGCACAATTACCCCAGGTCTCTTTCATTCTCCACTACCCTGAGTGTAACACCTGTTGGTTGGTACATTTCTCTGGAGTTACTGCTACCCATATGCAGTAATTTGCATGTATCAATATTAAACTTCAGTTGACATTTCTCAGCCAATCTTCCCAACTTCTCAAGGTCCTGTTGCAGTAGCATACTGCCATTACTGTTATTAACAACCCTTCCAACCTTTGTATCATCTACAAACATTGATATTAAGCTTGATATATCTTCATCAGTGTACACAAATGTACAAAACAATGGGCCCAACCCCGAACCCTGGAGACACCACTAATAACATTATTATTATTATTATTATTATTAGCCATATGGTGCAAGGAAGCCTGAGGCTTATCCAACAGAAAGAGACCAACTAGTCTCTTTCTGTTGGATTCCAGCACATTCTGGTATTTTGGGCAATGAACTTTCTAATAAAGTCGCAAAAAATCTGCAAAAAAATATCAATCACCTTAGATTTAACGAATATCCCTGTTCCAGCTTCAGACTATGCAGAAATCATCCATGCTGTATGCCTATCAGAATGGACAACAATCTGGCACTCTGAAACTAATAATAAACTCTTGCAGTTTAAACAGGATCCAAAAATTTGGCGCTCCAGTGTCCGTACATCAAGATGCAAAGAAGTAGTCCTTTCAAGGGCAAGAATAGGTCATACTCATCTGACCCACCTTCATTTACTCACAGGAGATTGATTATCCACCACAGTGTACACATTGTTATATAAATCTGACGACTGTTAAACACATTCTCATTGACTGCCCCCTACTATAGACAAGACAGAACTTCATCCCTGCTATCACTGGTAAATCTTGATAAAACAATAACTTTAGAGACTCTCATTGGTGACAAGGCAAATATTTCCAAATTTTTCAAATACCTCAAGCAAACTGGATTTCTCATTTCGTTATATTATAAATGAATAGGTACATTACAGCCACAGCAGCTTATAACCATAGTTTGATATTCCATCAAACCCCCATAACAACAACAACTATCCTTTTTTGCACAATATATATTTCCATTTTCCCTGACAATCGAGTCATTGACAATAATTAGCTCCTGTGGGACCATCGCATTCTGCCCTGAAGATTGCCGTTGTGTTGCCTGATGCACAAGAGTGAACTGTGGCATTGAGTTGGGCAGCTGAGAGATTGATGGGTCCCCCATTTTAATTCCTTTGGGGGGTATCTACCTGACCCTTTAAGCTCTCATAGACTCCCTTCGATGCAATCCTAAGATGGATTCCTGGGTAGCTGCAAGACAGAAAGCAGAGGGTTGTGATTAATGGATATTCTTCAGATTGTTGTAACATGAGGAGTAGGTTCCCTCAAGGATTGTTTCTTGGTCCACTGTTGTTTCTCATTTTCATAAATGACATTGATGAAGGGTTAAACGGCATAATGTCAAAATTTGCAGATGTTGTAGTAGTAGTAGTAGTAGTAGTGGCATGTGATGCAAGAAAGCATGTGTATGAGCTTATGCAGCATCAGCCAAAAAAAAGAAAATCACATCATTCCCTCCAAATGCCTGTCCAGTTCCTCCTTAAATTTATTCAGCCTATCAACTTCCACAATGACAGATGGAAGTTTGTTCCAGCAATTAACCACCTGCTGGCTAAAGGCAAATCTATTCTGCATCTGTCTTTTCTTAATTTGAATTTATGCCCCCTTAGGTTCGTAATCTGAACAAGTGGAAGGATCCCATCAGAATTCAGTGTGCTCAACCCATATAAAGACTGGCAGAGTTGTTAATAATCAGTGCCAATCAGCACTCCTTCAGGATAACTTTAACAGATTTCAAATATGGTCAGAGAAGTGGCAGCTATGTTTTAATGTTGCTAAATGCAAGGTCATACACTTGGGGAATAGCAACCCACAAATAAATTATACACTTGGTGGGGTTGAATTAAAAACAGCGGAGGAAATGAGGGATGTGGGAGTTACAATATGGGCAGATATGAAGTTTTCTGAAAAGTGTAAACAGGCAGCCAGGAAAGCCCATAGTATCCTATAATGTAGGAATGCTATAATGTAGAGATAATCCCACTGTATAAAACAATTGTAGGACCACATTTTGAACACTGTGTTCAAGTATGGAGACCTTTTCTGAAAAGCACATTTTAATGGATGTGATTGTTCTTGGATAACCCTAATATGGTAGAGGTTGTTTTTTTTTTTTTTTTTTTTTTTGTTGTTGTTTTTTTGGATCCGATAGTTAAGGAGTCCAGCCAATTCTTGTAACTCTCTAACAGTAATTTATATCTTTTGAGGCCATTAAGGTATAAAAATACATGATTGTATGCACCTTTTTTACACAAAATATAAACAAACATTTTTAAAAATTAACTTTAAAATACATTTCAAGCAAGTGTTAAGAACATTAACTCTTCTCATTGTGCCATAAATATTGTAATTTTATTCTCACTTAATTCTGAGCACCCAATGGCAACTTAGCCTACTCCATGAGTTTTTCATTCCCCAGTTACTAGGCCATCCTTAAGACATATGTGGTTTATATACTCAACACATGGACACACTTCCTTATCCTTTTGTGCTTATCATGACTTACATATGTTTAGCAAATAATATTTATTCTGTCAGTTCATCATCATCAGTTATTTAAGAGTAATATGTATAATTGTTTTATTGATTTTAATTTCACAAAAGTATTTTTATACAGTATTATTTTTTAAAAATGATTTTTAAATTATGATAAATAATAATAGGCTGTACAATAATTGATTGATTAATTTAAAAATACTTGTAGTAAACAGAGTACTAATTTAGCTTATGTTTTTCATTAATATTTATTTACTTTTTTTTTCAGGTTAATAACCATTTTTCCATCCCAGTAGATGTTTATTATATGATGCCACATGGAAATGAAGTGGAATGGTGTGGATCTGCTGAACCACACAAATCATTCTTTATTCCTATATATGCATTATACACACCTACAGGCGAATTATTCTTTAAACCTAAAGATCCAAGCAATTCGTAAGTCATTTGGAAAAAATTGCTACCCTAACCTTCAACTACAGTATGCCTTTTTAAGAATTGGTACTATGAACTGTATATATATATATATATACGAATATATTCATATACAGTTTTATTTATATATATATATATGAATATATTCATATACAGTTTTATTTATAAATATATATATATGAATATATTCATATACAGTTTTATTTATATATATATATATATATATATATATATATATGAATATAAATTTAAAAAATGAGAAAAAAGAAAAAAAAAGAGTAGTATCCAAGAAGTATGAGAACTGAGTGAAAAATATGTGTAAAAACATAGTGAAACAGCATGCACACCAAACTGCAGACACTGATTCTGTTGGTACCACAGAGGTGATACGTTGCTCTGGGGTTGCTGTTTCCCATGTGTGGTACTTTACATTTGTCAATGTTAAACTTCATTTGGCACCTCTTAGCCCATCTGCTCAACCTTTCCAGATCCTGTTGCAGCAGCATAGTGTCAGTAGTGTCCTTGACAACCCTGCCTACCTTTGTATCGTCTGCAAACTTCGACATTAAGCTTGATATACCATCATCAATATCATTTATGAGACACGGTATATTACAAGACATCTACGATGCAGGACTCAGAGGACATTTATCACTATTCATTCAAAATTTCTTGAAAAATAGAACATTTCAAGTAAGAGTACAAAACACAATGTCAAAATCATATCAACAAGAATAAGGAGTTCCCCAAGGGTCTGTCCTGAGTGCCATACTATTCTCCATAAAAGTAAATAGCATCACAAAAGAACTACCACTCACAGTGTCATATGCACTATATGTAGATGACTTCAGTATTTCATATCAAGCAGAGAACATGGGAACAATAGAAAGACAACTACAATGTGCAATTAACAACGTCAGTCATTGGACCCAGAAAAACGGGTTTAGAATATCAAAACAAAAAACAGTCTGTGTACAAATTACTGTAGAAAACAAAATTTACACCCGAACTTGAACTAATATTGCAAGGTAACACAATAACAGTTAAACAAAGTGTAAAATTTCTTGGACTTATTCTAGACAACAAGTTGACCTTTGTAGAACATATAAAAGAACTACAAATAAAATGTATGAAACAACTTAATATTCTTAAAGTCTTAACAACAACAACAACATCTTGATAAAGCACTAGTAGGGTCAAAAATAGATTATGGAGCACTGGTTTATGCATCAACAAGAAAGAGCGCCCTCAAATGGCTAGATCTGTTCACCATAGTGCAATACAAATAGCAAAAGGAGCTTTCCGCACATTCCCTATATACAGTCTCTATACAGAGGTTAATGAATCACCACTGTTCCTGAGAAGACAACAGTTGTCACTGCTGTATGCTTACAGGATAAGACCCATAAGAGAACATCCGACTTGGACAACTTTATTCTCGCCACCAAAATGGGAAAACATATATAGGAACTGCAAAAGAGCAAACCAGCCTCTAGGCATCACACTACAGGAGCTACTGATAACATATGATCTCAAAATAATAATGTTGCAAACCAAGAAGGACATATAGATCCACCATGGATAAACCATACCACAGCTTATAAACTCCTCACACAAAACTGGAATAAAAATACTTTATCAGACAGCAACTTTCAACAACTGCATGCAGCACATAGAATGCAATATCCCAATTACATACCAATATATACAGACGGATCAAAATCAGAGAACCATGTAGGAGTATCAGCAGTATTCCCAGATGTTACATTGTCACACCAACTCCCAAAAGAATGCAATGTCTACACTGCAGAATTAGTAGCAGTTCAGATAGCCCTGGAGCATTTCAGAACCACCTACCACTTGAGAACAGTAAAATACTGTGATTCCTTAAGTGTAATCCAAGCCATACAAAACACAAGCAATATAACCCATCCAGTACTCTGGCAAATTAAACAGATACTAACAGGCTTCACAAATAAAAAACAAGATATATTTTTCTGCTGGATACCAGGACACAAAGGGATAAAAGGAAATGAAGAAGTGGATAGAATTGCGAAATCAACCACTAACCTTCAAGAACAATATTTCACAGTTCCACATAAGGACTACAAGCCAATCATAAAAAATCACTGTCTAACTCAATGGCAAGAACTCTGGCAAAAAAAAAACATGGAATAAATTATATGAAATAAAACCAAAAGTTGAGCACTGGAAAATGAGCATAAGGAAATCAAGGAGAGAAGAAGTTGTTCTGACCAGATTGCGCCATACGCATTTCACAAATGGTTATTTATTACGTGCAGAAGAACCCCCAAGATGCCAAGTATGCAATACTATCCAAACAGTTAAACATATACTTATAGAATGCCCAACATATGAAAATGATTAACACCGAATTTTTTCATCATTATATAAAGGAAACCAAAACATCGTCCTTAAAGATCTTTTAGGTGACAAGGAACACATGTCAGATATTTTTAGAGTCATACAAACAATCAACATATACCATCTGCTGTAAATAATAATATAATACCACAGAAACAGTTAACTTTTTTTCCCTTGAATACTTCCCATTTTGGCGCCTCCGTAGCCAGGTGGGCAGGAGCAGTACATGCTTCTTGATTAAATCGGGGTTCGAGCCTGTGACCACCAAATACGGAAGATGCGAAAAGGTCAGGGAATGACCACTGCATATCCCCAGAGCAACATGGCCTTAGTTGCTAATGCTCCTAAAAAAAAACCAAACCAAAAAAAAAAAACTTCCCATTTCAAATTTGCTGATGGTAAAACATCAGCAAACTTCACATTGTATAGAATTTAAAAACTGTGGGAGACCACTGTAGTCACCATACGAATGCAAAAACCCTTCCATTTACCCTTGATGGTAGTTAATCTTTAAGTAAATACCACATCAATACACTGTGATCACTGCCACTTAGTGTTTTGTTTATCTGCAGAGCCAGAGGACACTGCTTATTTCAGTACCATTGATAAATTCTATAAATTCTGTACATTACTAAAGATATATTTCTAAAACTGACTAAGCTACAAAATAGCAGATTTATTTGTTTGAAAGATTATTGTTGGAGATATGATACGTTAAATTTTGATAAATTGTAACTAGTTTATTTCATAACGGAGGCAAAAAATATTATATGTTCCAGCAGATACGGCTACTGAGTAAAGCATGCTAATAAATGCTGCCACTAGTAAAATACTCAATGTTAATTACATTTGTTTTAAATTTAGTTTATAATTTTTAGTGATCTTTATTTAAAATTAATTCATTTTTAAATTCTTAGTTAAATTTAAATGCAGAATTAACAACTGCAATTACTTAAACCCATCAATGGTGGTATTGGGATAAATTTCCATATAAATGTATTTCTTATTAAAAATATTCCAATTCCAATGCTGCAATTCTCTACAGTTCCTTTCAAGGATATTCTGGATAAAACCATCGAAGTTCTGGGACTTAAATTGACTGAGCTATGGTCAAAATTTCCCCTGGTTAGAATCCACTTCTTACCACCAGATGGGACACTTCTTTTGGATCATTTGTTGAGCATAGATTGAAAGTTGTATTGAGAGGAAGATATGAAACTATCAAAGTTTAATTTTCCTTTTGGATTCTTGTTAGTGAATGTTATTTTATTTGACAGAGAATTGTTTTATGAACATGATTAGATAGATGAGTGTAAAATGACAAAAATTGAGATTTTTAAATTTTATAAAAATTAACTACTATTACAGTGAACATGACAAATTAATTTCATGGTAGTTATACAACATTAATAGCCAGAAGGGGAAAAATCATTCAGAAATATTCATATATGGCAACATTGCTAGCTTCTGAAAGTGGAACTTGGAAGTAGCAATTTTGACATCTTAGACCAGTGGTGTCTAACCTACAGTCCAAGTGGAAAGTGAAGTAAAACAGCATTTTAGAGAGTCATGCCACTGCGTATACAGGCATGAACTGGACTGTATCAAATGTATACATATAGTCCAGTGCAGTCATATGTATGCATCAGTCTTTTCATATTGTGAAATTCTACTATTTTGATATTACCTGTTTATTGTATTGAATTATTTTTAATTTGTATTCAATTAAAAAATCATTCTTAGAATTAAAAAATTTTCTTGGAAAGAGGAAAGTCAATTTGGATTGTCGTATTTTTAAACAAAGTTAGGCTGAAGATTATTTTTTCATACGGTACGACGAAAAAGCAATGTCAGTTTTTAAAGAACATAATTAAAAATGACACTATGATTCAAGCACAAATCTTATGATCAATATAAAGAACTGTTTTGAAAAGAAAAGTGTTCAAAATTACAAAATGAATTAAGAGAACAACAAAACACACTGAAAAGGTATCAGTCAAGAAATTTATCTGCTGTAAGTGCCATTTATCTAGTTGCACATTTGATCCCTCTTGAAAGTAAACCGTTCAATGATGGTTTTTTTTTGTTAAACGTTGTTTATTAAAAGTTCTAGAAGAAAGTTCTCCAGAGAAATGAACAATGATACAAGGCATTGCTGTAGGATCTCAGGAGCATTAGCAAGCAAGGCCATAAATTGTGTATGTTTACAGGTCAAATTTCTGTTTGCTGGACGAAAAACCCAAGTTTCCAGGAGAACAAACCATTCTACCCTTGTTTGAGAGACCGACTAATTCAGCCATGTTGTGAAAAAGGCCCATAAAAAAATTTCCTCATGTCATTGATGGGACTCAGACTCTGGTCTTTTCCACCCTGTGTGGGGAGAACAGCAGTTCTCTCAACTGTGCTACCCACTACAAGACATTAATTTGTCTTGACAAACAATTATATGAAGAGTAGAAGGTATTGGAAATAAATTTTGGAAACCATAAATGAAATATTTTAGTGTGGTACTGGATGACAGTACTGATGTAAACAACACAGTCCAACTCCTTATCTTCATACATGGAATTAATAATAATTTTTGCACCAGTTGAAGATTTAGTTGATTTACAGAGTATGCACGAAACAAATACAGGTGAATATCTTTTTGAAAATTTTTGGTAATCTATTGAAAAGTTAGGATTAAATATTAAAAACCTGGTAGGAGACACAACTGATGATTAAATATATATTATTGACAAAAGCATTGGATTTATAGGTAGAATAACCAAGAAAATATTGGTGCTGAACCTCTAATTGTAATTCACTGCATTATGCATCAAGAAGCGGCGCCTCCGTAGCCAGGTGGGAAGGAGCAGCAGTGCGTAGCACACACTTTGATTAGACCAGGGTTCGAGCCCATCACCACCAAATACGGAGGATGCGGAAAGGTCAGGGAATGACCACTGCATATCCCCGGAGCAATATGGCCTTGGTTGCTGATGCTCCTAAAAACCAAATAACAACAACAGCATCAAGAAGCTCTCTGTAGGAAAGTTTTGAACTCCAACATGTTATGAATGTGGTTAGTAATAAAATAAATAAAAATAAATGAATTTGAATAGTAAATTTTATAAGATCAGATGGCCTTAATCACCATACTTTTCAAAGGTTTTTCAGAAATTGGAGCTGAATATGAAGATGCAATTTTACATAGCACAGTGAGATGGCTTAGTTGTCTCTTTAAACCGTGTCATGAAATTGATATTTTTATGACAGAAAAAAGGAAACGAATAAAACAATTATCAAATATCGAATGGCTGTTTCTTGCAATTTGTACAGACATTTCTAGTCATTTAAATGTTTTTAATTTAAAAGTACAAAGGAAAGGAAAATTGGTCTCTGATTTGTATGGTGACATAAAATCATTTCAGAATAAGTTGTTATTATTTAAATCCCAAATTGAGCAAGACGATTTATTTCACTTTAAAAGTTGCACTGAGGTAAAAGAGAAACACATATTTCCAAAGAATCGTTGCCTCTCATTATTACAATTACTTTTTGACAAGTTTGAAAGCTGATTTGCTGATAAAAGATCCCATGAAAAAGACATAAACTTGTTTGAGAATCCATTTATTTCTATTGCTGACTGCAATCCCAGCTTGAAATTATTGATCTTCAAGCCAAAAATTGGCTCAAAAATAAGTACAGTCAGTCCTCGCATAGCACGATAGTTGTTTTCCTATAAACCCTCGTGCAATGCAAAATCGTGCAATATAAAAAACAGGCCCTATGGGAAAAATAGGGTTAGGTGCCGACCACCCAAGATTGAGCACACATTTGTAACCAAAACATTACCAAACACAATAAATAATCATAATAAAATACTTACGTATTTTATTATGACTGTTATGTAATAAAATATTGCTAATGCTTTTGCTTCTATCATAAGCAAACTTGTTTTTTGTTTGATTTTCTATCCAAGCAGATGAGACCCATCTTCCAATTCTTTGTGTCTTAATCTAATGGATTTTAATTACACTTTGAGTTGTTCCTGCTATGAAAGTTGTTTTTATTTTCTCTGCATTCAGCATTGCCTCATTTAGGTCTATAGCATGTGCAATATCACATGGTCTTTCATTTCGCTCAAAGTGCTTCACAATTTCATATTTTTTCTCTATCAACAGAGGCGGACTGGCCATAAGCCTTACCAGGGAAACCCTGGTGGGCTGGAGGCCGGTGTGATTTTGGCCATAAACCATAGTACGAGACCACTATAAATTTTCCCGGGTAAGAATTTTTGATCCAGTCCGCCTCGGTTTGTTGATATTGCTTTTGTTTTTCTCTGTGAATCTGCAGTGTCTTCACCAGGATGCTTCCTTTTCACACCTTTTAAGTATTTTACTCATTTTTAAATGTGTTCATGTGTATCAAGCGTGCCGCTTGATACATATAAACAAAGTTGCGCACGTGTAGCAACTAAATAAACAACACCGTAAAGGCAGAGATACACTATTAACACCTCGCGTTTTACTAAAGCACATTTCTAGGGGTTACTACCATAAAACAATAAAAACAATTTCCAGTTGCATTTCTGCTAGTGGAATCTGTTATAAATTGGTAGTAAACTCGATATAATTGCATTTGTGATTATACCGATAGCTGGAATTGTGTTGGTTTTTACGTTATTATGGTGAAATGTGTTTCCCCCTTCACTGATATAAAAAAAACATAAATACATTTTCAGAATATTCTCTTCATTCCTATCATGTTGCATTCAGTTGGGGTGATTCTGCATTCGACTGCCATTTCTTGTAAACACAAAGGCGAATTGTGCATAAACGAATTCGGCTTGTGTTATATAAGATATCGTTCCCCTATTTATGAATCATATATGATCAAATTTGTGTAGTGTAAACACGTGTTATACGAGGACTGACTGTATATGGATTATGAAATTAAACTACTTTGAATTCTACAAGGCTCCCCCATCTGGAGATTTCCGCTAATATTAGAAAATGCCATGAAAATGGCAGCTTTGTTCAGAACAACGTATATTTGCTAGCAGATTTTTTCATGCATAAAATTAAATAAATATTTAAAAAGTAGCAGAATAACAGAGCATCTTCATTCCATATTGACAACTGGCATCACAAATTTTCAACAAAATTTTGTCCAATTATCTAAAAATATCCAGCCTCAATCATCCCATTAAATGTTAAGTTTCATTCAGTAAATGTTATTATGTATTGTACTTAATAAAAGTTTTGAATATTTTCAATTTTAGGTGTATCATTATATTTATTTATTCACCTCAATATTGAAAGGCAGTGATCCTTTTCAGGCTGTAAATTTTCTAAAATGAATCTTTCAAAGCAAAAGTAAAGTAAAGTATTTAAAAAATATATAAAGTGTTTTTAAAAAACAAAATTAAGTCATATTTTTATAATTCTAATGAAATCTAAAAAAATAAATCACTGACATAGATTTGTTGCACATGAAAGTGCTGGGAATTTAATTTTTTATATATAGCTTGAAATCAAAAACACTAACATGAAAATAGAAACTTCCTTTTACATGTAACAAGATATGGAAACTGTAACACTGATTTTTCTTGACTCACTCAGTGCAGCCCGTGAAACAAATCTAACTTTGAATATGGCCCTGGGAAAAGGTTGGATGCCACTGACTTAGATTATGAAATTAAAGAATCAAAAACTATCTATTATGATTATAATATTTTAATTTTGCAAGGAAAAGTGTTGCATTGATTATTATATGGTGAATAGTGTTCAAACCCTTTGCACCATAAGCATTTTAAGGGGGGATTGCTTTTACATGCCATGTCAGTGCTCCTATTAGAGAATTTGATGCCTTCACTATGTATTAGGAAATGGTTTTAAATGAACAATCCATTCACTTTAAAATTTAGTTAAATTTTTCTCATTAAATTTCATGTTAGAAATTTAAGTTAATATTCAAAAAGTGAATTTCCAAAATACTGTAATAGAAAATATTTGATTGAAGTTTATTTTGTAAAGTATTTTATAGAGCAAAAGTAATTATACTTAGTAAATTATCATTTGATTTTTTTATGTGAGTTCAAGTTGCATACTAAAATCATATTTGTTAATATTTAAAATTAACTCAGGATAACATCCTTTAATAAGCTATATGGGGACAAATTTCATTTCATCAATAAATTAGACTATTTAGATTGATTCCTCGAAGGAATACAGCTATATAGTCTCTCTTTTTTCCCCCTCTCAACCGTACTGATATTGATGAAACAGTTTAGTATACATTCTTATTTGGCAGGTATTCCTTGACCCATGAGCCATACTTATGGAAAGAACTGATAGATACTCCTACTATAAACAGAACGTTATCCTGCAGATATAAAGATCTACAGGGGAAACCATTTTTTTTAAATGTAAGTCCTTAATTTATATATATATAAAATTCAGTATTGATTTGTACTTCATATTCTGCAGTATACGTAGATATGACACATGGGAAGTTTTAAAACATGAATTATACAAAAACTTGACTTCCTTTGCAGGTAATAACCCTGCCATATATAAAAGATTCCCCTCAAATAAACCATAAAAAATAATACATCAATGCAATCATCATTCAGGGGAATCCTTTTGATTATGATTCTTCTGAATGGTGGGTGCGTAATGTAGATGGCCAACTTTGTAAATGGTTATCTTGGGTCTAGGAAAATTCACTGAATATCAATTCACCAGTATATAAATTAGAATAAGTAACACAGTAATAATGTTTATTTTCACTTTAGAGCTTGTTATATACAATTCACGGAGAAGACAAAAAAAATTTAAATAAAATATAATCTCATAATTACATGAATATTCTGCACATTGAAAATACAAGTTAGTAGAATATTAAAACGGAAGTCTTTCAACACTGTAGTTTTATGGAATTTTGATTGCTAAGAATTGTGTAAAATGGGAAAACTTAAACTACATCTTTTATAACTATTTCTGCAAAAATGATAAAATCATTTAATCAGATAAGCCAAAAATTTGGAGAACCTAAGATTATTTGGCCACTTGAGAAAAACCAAAATTACACCTTTTCTGTTAGTTCCCCAGTCCTGTGGTGGGCAGCATATTATTTTAGTAAATATTTTCTTTAATGCTAATGTTATGACGGTCATCCAGTTGCTTAATATTTTTCATAATTTTGTCATCATAACATCTCTCATATAAATTTAAATTAAAAGGCATTGGAAGTATTTTGTGAACTATAAAATGTCATTTGAATTAGTTGTTTTTGAATTTGTTCTATTTTGAATTGAGTGAGAAAAGAAAGCAAAAGATACATTTCAATGGATATTTATATTTCAAACAAAGTCACTGGAAATAAAATTGATATGATGTGAATATTATCAGAAACTGAAATGTATAGCTCGAATTATAACCAAAGAAAGTAAAATTATTAAAATATCTGGAGATTGTTGCAGTAAATTCAAGTGATCCAACACATTATATTATTTTGGAGCAATTAATTGGAATTAGTGAATTTACTGCTGCTAGTTTAACAAGTGTACAAAGTTTGAAAAGAACAGTAAGAAATATTTGTGTTGAAGAAGACTGATGGACCACAGGACCTGCAAATGAGAAAAGATGCAGTTTCCTGAGATTTATAAACAAATGGCAACTGTTGAAAATTTTTGACAATTTGATAATTGTCCTGAAATTAATTGTACTTTAATATTTTCAACACAACAGAACTTTCAGTTATTAATACAATCAGGCACTAGTGAAGACATTACATTTAAAACTGTTTGGTTTGAAGAATATTTATATAATTATATATTTCAATAACCTTCTTATTCTAATTTATTTATCAGTGAGTTGTTTTCTGTGAATTTTCTGGATACTGGTTATATTTGTTCTTCATTATTATTTTTTTCCATCTGTAAACTTAGCTAGCACTGCCAGAATGCGTAAAAAAACCATGAATTTTTTTTTTACCAAATAATTTTAATTATTTTCAATTATTTGACTATTAGTTTAAGAATTTGATGGTGCCTGGTCATTTTTTATGCATTTTAATTGACTTCAACTCTTGATAATGTATCAATCACTATATTTTTGCAGCAAATGATACCTGGTTTTTTTTTTTTTTTTTTTTCAAAATACTGATTTGTAGTAGTAGTAGTGGCATGTGATGCAAGAAAGCAAGTGTATGAGCTTATGCAGCATCAGCCAAAAAAACTCCAAATGCCTGTCCAGTTCCTCCTTAAATTTATTCAACCTATCAACTTCCACAACGACGGATGGAAGTTTGTTCCAGCAATTAACCACCCGCTGGCTAAAGGCAAATTTCCGCACATCTATTCTACATCTGTCTTTTCTTAATTTGAATTTATGCCCCCTTAGGTTTGTAATCTGAACAAGTGGAAGGATCCCATCAGAATTCAGCATGCTCAGCCCATATATACCTTATTCAAGGCCTTATATACCTCAATCAGATCACTGCGCAGGTGCCTAGTCTCCAGCCACTGCAATTTGCAGAACTTAAGCCTCTCTTGGTAAGAGGATCCCTTCATTCCCCTCACCAATCTTGTTGCCCTTCTCTGTACACGCTCAAGTAAATCTACATCCTTCCTAAAATGAGGCCTCCAGACCTGTACGCAGTACTCAAGGCCTGGCCTGACCATTGCCTTATACAGAGGGATAATCACCTCCTTTTCCCTGCTAGCAAAATTCTTATATATCATTGACAAAACCCCATGACCTGCCCTGGCAGCCTCTCTGCATTGCTCAGAAAACTTCATATCTGACTGCACAATTACTTCCAAGTCTTTTTCATTTTCTACCACCTTAAGTGTAGTACCACACAGTTGGTACGTTTCTCTTGGGTTACTTCTACCCATATGCAGTACTTTGCATTTGTCAAGGTTAAACTTCATTTGCCACTTCTTAGCCCATCTGCCCAAATTATCTAGATCCTGTTGCAGTAGCACACTGCCATTACTGTCATTAACAACCCTGCCAACCTTTGTATCATCTGCAAACTTCGACATTGTCTGATATACCTTCATCAATATCATTGATAAAAATACAAAACAACAGTGGACCTAACACCGAACCCTGTGGGACTCCACTAATAACATTAGTCCACGAAGAGCAGTGCCCATTGATTACCACCCTCTGTCTTCTCCCACTTAACCATCCTTTTATCCATTGTAGCAACTTACCCTTAATACAATTCTGCTCCAATTTGTACAATAGTCTTCCATGCGCAACAGTGTCAAAAGATTTCCTGAAATCCAAATATATGATATCAAAATTATTTTTTGCATCCAGTTCCTTTGTAACCACATCATAATATCCTATCAAATTTGTCAGACAAGACTTTCCCTTAACAAACCCATGCTGTGTCTGAATTATTGCTGCAGTCTTGTCTAGATGATCCTGCAATGCATCTTTAACCAGTGACTCCATTATTTTACCCAGAACAGAAGTTAAACTAACTGGTCTGTAATTACTCGTGTCACCCTTTGATCCCCCTTTGTGAATTGGGGATACATTTGCACATCTCCACTCCGTGGGAACCTCCCCTGATTCCAAGGATGCTCTCATAATTATGGCTAAGGGTTTGCTTAGTTGCTTTGCCGCCTCCTTTAATATAACTGGATAGATCCCATCCACCCCAGGTGCTTTTCTTATGTTTATCTTCAACAATTTCTCCTCCACCTTGCTTTCAGTTATTCCAAAATCATTTAAGTATCCTGCTACAATTTGATAACCTTCTGCCATTTTCAAACCTTAATAATTCCTCATGTGTGAATGTAGATGCAAAATACTCATTCAGTTTGTTTGCTATCTGAGCAGGATCACCAACAGTCGAACCATCGATGTCAAGTAGACCAATCAGATTCATCCCCTTTCTTTTAGAGTTTATATAAGTAAAGAAATCCTTGCTGTTTTTCTTAGCATCTTTTGCCAAGGATTTCTTGTAATCTGCCTTTGCCTGCCTAACTTCCTTTGTCACTCGATTACAGACTAGCTTATATCTGCCATAGGCTTCTGAGTCGCTTGATAATTTATATGCATCCCATGCATTTTTCTTCTCTATTACGAGTCTCATTAGTTCATTAGATAACCGTTTAGGCCTAAACCTTGAACAATATTTCTTAATAGGTATGAAACTTTTAGTAGCTTCCACGATTAATTCCCCATCCTTGAACGCTTCCCACTTAGAATTTACTGTTGGTAACATCGTCAGTTGATTCCACTGTACAGAATTTAAAAACTGTCGAACAGAACTGTACTCACCTTTACGGAAGCAAAAACCCTTTCCTTTACCCCTGATGGTAATTAAATCTTTAAGTAAATCCCACATCAGTACACTGTGATCACTGCCACCTAGTGGTTCCTTTATCAGCAAATTCTTAATACACGAATGATCACTGCTGATAACCAGATCAAGAGTATTACTTTCTCTGGTTGCCTCTCGAACATGCTGCTGCAGAAAACAATCATCCAATAAATCCACAAAAGTCTGACTAGCGCATGAGGGACCAACCCACAAGTTCCAGTCAATATCTGGGAAGTTAAAATCCTCCATTATAAGACATTCCGATTTACTAGCCCACTCTATTTCTCTGTACAATTGTTCATTGTACTCATTCGAGTCATTAGGTCTATAACACACTCCTACTCTTATTTTTGCTTTTGCAGTGCTTATGTCACACCAAACTGACTCAACAGTGCACTGTTCATCTATATCAACTGGATGCACTTCTTTTGACTTTATGTTTTTCTTAATTAACAGCATAACACCACCTCCCTTTCTATCCTGTCTATCCTTTCT
The DNA here is from genome assembly GCF_048544385.1 of Mastigoproctus giganteus. Taxonomy (NCBI): domain Eukaryota; kingdom Metazoa; phylum Arthropoda; class Arachnida; order Uropygi; family Thelyphonidae; genus Mastigoproctus; species Mastigoproctus giganteus. Next base: position 64,662,016 of record NC_143575.1, read on the forward strand.
GTACACATTACACATTGTACTCCCCAAATTCCAGTTCAGCATTCCTTATATCTGTGAGACACTACGTCTCTGCTATCCCAACAGTATCTGCCTTTGATGTCTTATCATATACCTTTAGATACATGCTGCTAATTTGTAGAAGTTGATACTTACAGTATATATATATACACACACACTCAGTGATCACTGAATTGTGACTGCCCCGTCCATAACGGGTTGGGTTTTATTGGCGCATTAGCAACTAAGGCTATAATGCTCCATAATGGGTTATGCCATATAGCTCACAGTAGAAAAAGCTACCTTTGAATGCACTAGACTACTTCCCCATATTTCTATCTTCTTATTTCCACTTTCTTGTTATTCTGTTTAACACACACACGCACACACAGTGGTCACCGAATTGCAACAACTCCATTCCTAATGGATTATGCCATATAGCTTGCAGTATAAAAAGCTGAACAAAATTTTACTCTACAGCAGTAGTAAATTGTATCTAGTTATGCAAGTCAAAGAGATAAAGTAGCAGTTATGGGACATAGTAAAGAAATCATAATGGAGTTTTAGAAATGGAAGACTGGGGAGCTTGTGCGATATGCTTCCATATCAGAAACATCACATCTTATCAGTTGGTCATAGCCCACTGGGTTAAGGTGTACAAAGAATAGTTATGAATGTATCAAACAAGCTCATTCTAAAAGAACTGCAAAGGATTACTCATGGTGGATGTTCGTGGTGAGCGAAAGGTGCAGCATGTTGTATAGGCTCAACTTGTTGAGTTGACATTGCAATACAATATGGGAAGAACAATATCTCAAATGAAAAAGTGCCAGACACACGCACACACACTCAGTGTGACATATTTTGGGTTGTCTGTTTTGGTTGTCTTGGGTTGACAACTCAAGAGACACTCACCATCGATCATCATTGCTGGTTGGAGAGTCCAAATATCTGGGCCTACGTGCCAATGGATACCTTCGTGTGTGGTGCAAGCAACACAGGTTCATGTATACCCTATTGGGTGTGGTGCCCACTATCCAGGCAGTTAGCAGTGGTTGCTTAATATAGGGCATATTTTACTAGCAAGAATATCCTGGAACATTGAATGTTCACATCCATTTCTGTGTAATCTTTGAAGTTTAAATTTTCCTGTAAATTTAGGTGATGACACACGTGCTCAAATATTTCTTCCATATTATTGGACCGTTCTTCGCAATTCATAGAGAAAGAAGCATGCGAAACTTCACACCTTGCATCATTCAAGGAGATAAATCCAGCATGTTTGAAGTAGTTGCTGATCGCTTTGTCCCATGCTGAAACACATAAATACATTGCCTGTGGGATGTTGATTTCACATTGATTTTGCTTTCAAAACCTAGAACAATTTTGTTTAATAGCATTCTTCAATAGTTTTTCTTAAGCCACTGGATCAAGATTACACCTTGATCCAGTGGCTGAAGAAGTGACGTCATATTTAGTGGTAGGTACTCAACAGTGTTTGCCCATAGGTCATTTACTTGACAATGAGGGGTGCAGTTATCCACTAACAGCAGAACTTTTCTATTCTGCTCACTCATCCTACTCTGATATCCATTCTTCATAGATTTGTGATATCATCCATGCCTTTTGGTTTGCTTGATACATAGTCCGTAATGTCTTCAAACCTTTAAAGTATCGAGGCTTCTGGGTTTTCCCAATGAATAAAAGAGGAAACTTCTCTGTGTCAGAAATGTTTGCTGCTAGGAGAATGGTAATTTGTTGTTTGGCTTTTTTTCTACCACTACATTTCTCACCTTTAAATGTGTTTTATCCAATATCAATTTAAAGAACATTCCAGTTTCATCAGCATTGAAGATATCATTGTGGTTGTATGTCAGGAAAACATTTTTTAAATGATTTTCCTTCCATTCCTTTGTAGCATCAATGTCCATGGCTGCACTTTTGCCACATACTTTTTTTGAAAGGCAGGCCATGAACAATGAGTCTTAAATTTCTGGAACCATCTGAACTTTTAAATTCTTCAATATCCATTTGATGTGCACATGAATCAGCCTTAGCTTTTAAAATATTACCATGTATGGAAAGATTTTTTGCACATATCATCATTAGCCATTCCTTAAATACCTTTTCAAGATCTGGGTACTTCACCTTTCATGTGCTTGAATTCTATCCAGTGCAGCTGATTTCTTGATCAATCTTTTTCTAATCTTTCACCATACCAAACAGGGTACTCTTAGAAATGCCGAACTGTTTGGCGATGTCAGTCTTAGAATACCCACCTCTATCTACAGCTTGCAAAATACCAGTTTTATCTTCGATTGGCAAAGCTGTCCACTTTTTTGGAGTCATACCAATAAACATACACTCTAATTATGTATAATGAAGAAATTAACTTCTAGTTGATGTTTATATCATTACCACACTGCAAGAAAAGAGCGTGAGAAATCTTAACAAATGATTTCTCATGGTCAGGCTGCAAGCTCATCAATTATGTCAATATATTTGAAGTGTTCTCCTTTTTAAAAGCAAATATTGTAATGAAAAAGTAAAAATTCAAATTAAGAGGTAGAAATTTTTGGTGATTAGAGCAAAATCCCCCTTTTTTTTTTTTTTTTTTTTTTTTTCCAATGTCATTATACTGAATGTAAAATGCATTAGGTTAATGAGAAATTGGCTAGGACCACCCACATAGGATGTTATGGTGTGTTGTGACATTAAAAAGAGGGTTGTAATAAAGAGCTTTAGCTGTATATGTATATTTATTTATTTATTTTTTTTTTTTCTTTTATGTAAATATTCTGTATCATTATCTGGCTGTTTAGTTAACAGGAAGTAAAATTAGGAAAGTAATTAGGATAGAAATAGACACTCCTGTCCTTACATTACACTAATAGCTCAGACTAAGGCGCATTTAGGGCTAGAGCCTCAAGCTGCGAACAAATTTAGACTATGTATATAAAGTGCTTAGCATCATAATACACAGCCATTTCTGAATAAACAGAAAATTTTTAAGGTGGCATCGTTTTAGGTTATATCTCATATTGTGAATGCCTTCACAACGAGTTGCCATGATATTGCACTACTTCGAATAAGTAACGCTTCACCTAAGGAGAAGACTAGTGTTACTTATTCTCAGATAGGTACCACCACCCAGACAGCACTGTTTCAGGGCTATTTGGCCCTTCGTCAGTGAGTGGGTAGGTACCCAAGTGATGCAATGATGGCAAAAACAGTTATGAAGTATAACTCCACAAAAGTCTAAATACATCATACGCCTTAGTCTAAATACATCATACACCATCAGGCATCTCTCATATTGTGGAGTTATACTTCATAACTGTTTTTGCCATCATTGCATCACTTGGGTACCTACCCACTCACTGACGAAGGGCCAAATAGCCCTGAAACAGTGCTGTCTGGGTGGTGGTGCCTATCTGAGAATAAGTAACACTAGTCTTCTCCTTAGGTGAAGCGTTACTTATTCGAAGTAGTGCAATATCATGGCAACTCGTTGTGAAGCCATTCACAATATGAGATATAACCTAAAACGATGCCACCTTAAAAATTTTCTGTTTATTCAGAAATGGCTGTGTATTATGATGCTAAGCACTTTATATACATAGTCTAATAGCTCAGATTGTGGAAGAATTTTTGTCGTAGGAAAGTAAACCGTATATGATTTAAAAATATAAAGTTGGTGTTCAAGTTATCTGGGCATGCAATTTCCCATCCTTGTTAGTAATGGCCCTGGACATGATAGATATATGCATTCGGAGGTGGTTAGTCTGTATATCTATATGCACCAAAATCTTATACTTAAAATTAAAATTCTTTGTTACATTACTCTATACTCTTTATTATTAGCCATACAATGCAAGGAAGCCTGAGGCTTATGCTGCACCAGCCAAAATAAATTCCCAAGTTACCCTGAGAGAGAGAGAGAGAGAGAGAGAGAGAGAGAGAGAGAGAGAGAGAGAGAGAGAGAGAGAGAGTAAGAAGTAGAAGGGAATCACCAAGAAAGAGAAGGATGATGATATCCAGCTCAGGACCCTGGGTTTGCCAAGCCCATACTCACCAGATGTGAGCCAATTGTAAACTAAAGTTTTAAACTTAAATTAGTAGGTAACTGGCTGATATATGTGAAACAGTATCTCTTCAGGATGCCACACCATTTTGCTATTTCAGCAGAATATGCTGAAATAGTCCATATATACAACCTTTAATGTTTCATTAGTTTCCTGTACATATACCCTAGTGCTGTAGCCAAAAAAAATTATTGAATTGAAATGAGTTTATTTAAATATTTACAGTAACTGTGGCATCTACATTGTGTGTTACCTTTACTTAAAAAATTAATTACAATGTGAAATTTGTTAAAAATGAAAAATAAAACTTAATCAACAGTATTATTAGAAATAAAATCGTATTATTTAAATAATATCTATTAATTGAAAATGTGAAATGGCGGGCAAAATAATTAAAAAAAAAAAAAAAATTCAACTGTAGAGCAAGGACTTACCATGCACCACAGTGTCAACTGAACCAAAAAAAATGATTGAGTTACTTTGCAGCATGAAATTTTGAGATTTCCACCCTCTGTCATGTGCTTAAACGGCTACCTCTTACATACCAGGATTAACCCTATGTAATCCGGGAAACATAAGGTAATGCACACAAAAATGGTCAAAATGCAAAAATGTAAAAATAAAGTGAAATTTAAAAAAAAAAGGGGGAAGATCAAAGTTTAATATTATATGCATTGATTATATACACACGAAAAAGTAAAAGATATAAACTAAAATAAAATAAATTTGAAGATCGAAGCCCAATAACTAATTTCTAACCATCCTATGTCTAGCTATATTAAATTAAACTAAAATAAAACTAGAATACTAGCCTAATGTAAAGCTATCCTCCTTGGAGGGTGTTCTCTTTACACGCTATAGGGTTTAGCCCATGAAGGCTGGAATAATATATATTGACAAATTATACATAATGATCCTGTCTTGGTGTTTGTGGTTTTGTTATCATAGGTACAGCACTCTTCTTTTGTTGTTTCATTATGTATAACATTACATAAGTACTTTTTGATAAATCTGTCGGGAATTCTGTTCTTGGTGAGCTTATCACTTAATGTCTCAAGTGCTTCAGATCTGTTTTTACTATTGTTGCACATTCTTATTATTCTTATTACTTGTGAAGTAATTATCTCTCTCTCTATCTTGATTGGTATATTGGAGCACCAGTTGCTTAGGTGTATTATTTCAAAGTTATAACCTTCTCTCTTATCATATATTCCTAGTTCTATTTGGTTATTCTCCTTAATTTTTATTTTGAGGTCTAAAAATGTTACTTTTGTGTTGTCTACATTCATTTTTGTTAATTTCAAATCGTTAGGATAGATGTCATGTTTGATCATTTCTAGGTTGCTGTCAAAAGAAATCATGTTGTCTTACATATGTGTCTTTATTTGGTTGCTGTTCTTTTTACTGTATTATTTTCTGTAGTGGTGTAGGAAACGGTTTGCTGTCAGTACTGAGAATTTGGCACCCATAGGGACCCCTATTACCTGCTCATATATATCTCTGCCTTCATACAGGGTGTTTCAGTTAAACGTTTCAGAACTTCTAAGAGGGGTAGGGTACATCCTGACAACTCGAAATCATATAGCAATGTGGGGTCGGAAATGCTTTCCTGAAGCGGTGTTGTACACAGAAGCACCATAAAAAGAAAAGAGACCGTAAGTGAGAAATCGTTTTAATAATACATGAAAAGAAGCAAAAGGTACATGGATTAAAGTAAGTGTTCGAAGTTTCTTCAACCTCGTATTGCTTTCGCACAGTGGTACCTTGGAAAATGTGCTACAAATCCCCTTTTTCCTGCTGAAGTGTTGTTTTCCGATGAGGCATCCTTCATAAGGGAAGGAATTTTCAACACGCATAACGACCATATCTGGGCGGTCGAGAACCCGCATGCAATACGACATCGTGCAGCACAGATTCGATTTTCGGTCAATGTATGGGCCGGTATTATGGGAGATCACCTCATCGGACCTTACCTGTTACCGTGTCGTCTAACCGGACCTATCTACTTGATCTTTCTGCAGCAAGTATTGCCACAACTTTTGAGAGATGAACAGATTTCTGCATCGACGCAACAGACAATGTGGTTCCAACACGATGGAGCCCCTGCCCATTATAGCGGAGATGTTCGTAACTACCTGGATGTCACATTTGGTCAACAGTGGATCGGACGTGGTGGTCCCATGCGTTGGCCTGCTCGGTCACCCGACCTATCATGTCTTGATTTTTATTTCTGGGGTCATATGAAATCGCTAGTTTATGACACCCCTGTTGAAAATGCTGAGGAGCTGGTTGCAAGAATCGCAGTAGCTGCCGAAGAAATTCGAAATTCGCCTGGAGTATTCCAGAATGTTCGGATGTCCATGCGTCGGAGATGTGAGGCGTGCATTGTAGCCCGTGGAAGAAACTTCGAACACTTACTTTAATCCATGTACCTTTTGCTGCTTTTCATGTATTATTAAAACGATTTCTCACTTACGGTCTCTTTTCTTTATGGTGCTTCTGTGTACAACACCGCTTCAGGAAAGCATTTCCGACCCCACATTGCTATATGATTTCGAGTTGTCAGGATGTACCCTACCCCTCTTAGAAGTTCTGAAACGTTTAACTGAAACACCCTGTATATGTAGTAGTAGTAGTAGTGGCATGTGATGCAAGAAAGCAAGTGTATGAGCTTATGCAGCATCAGCCAAAAAAAAAAAAAAAATCACACCATTCCCTCCAAATGCCGGTCCAGTTCTTCCTTAAATTTATTTAACCTATCAACGTCCACAACGACAGATGGAAGTTTGTTCCAGCAATTAACCACCCAATGGCTAAAGGCAAATTTCTGCACATCTATTCTACATCTGTCCTTTCTTAATTTGAATTTATGACCCCTTAGGTTCGTAATCTGAACAACTGGAAGGATCCCATCAGAATTCAGCGTGCTCAACCCATTCAAGGCCTTATACACCTCAATCAGATCACCACGCAGGTGCCTAGTCTCCTGCCACTGCAATTTGCAGAACTTAAGCCTCTCTTGGTAAGAGGATCCCTTCATTCCCCTCACCAATCTTGTTGTCCTTCTCTGTACATACTCAAGCAAATTGACATCCTTCCTAAAATGAGGCCTCCAGACCTGTACGCAGTACTCAAGGCATGGCCTGACCATTGCCTTATACAGAGTGACAATCACCTCCTTTTCCCTGCTAGCAAAATTCCTATATATCATTGACAAAATCCCATGACCTGCCCTGGCAGCCTGTCTACATTGCTCAGAAAACTTCATATCTGACTGTACAATTACTCCCATGTCTTTTTCATTTTCTTCTACTTTAAGTGTAGTACCACACAGTTGGTACTTTTCTCTTGGATTACTTCTACCCATATGCAGTACTTTGCATTTATCAAGGTTAAATTTCAGTTGCCACTTTTTGGCCCATCTGCCCAAATTATCTAGATCCTGTTGCAGTAGCACACTACCATTACTGTCATTAACTACCCTGCCAACATTTGTATCATCTGGAAACTTCGACATTGTCTGATATACCTTCATCAATATCATTGATAAATATACAAAACAACAGAGGACCCAACCCTGAAGCCTGTGGGACTCCACTGATAACATTATTCCATGAAGAGTAGCACCCATTAATTTCCACCCTCTGTCTTCTCCCACTTAACCATCCTTTTATCCATTGTAGCAACTTACCATTAATACCATTCTGCTCCAATTTGTACAGTAGTCTTCCATGCGCAACAGTGTCAAAAGCTTTCCTGAAATCCAAATATATGATATCAAAATTACTTTTTGCTTCCAGTTCCTTTGTAACCACATCATAATATCCTATCAAATTTGTCAGACAAGACTTTCCCTTAACAAACCCATGCTGTGTCTGAATTATTGCTGCAGTCTTGTCTAGATGATCCTGCAATGCATCTTTAACCAGCTCCATTATTTTACCTGGAACAGAAGTTAAACTAACTGGTCTGTAATTACTTGTGTCACCCTTCGATCCCCCTTTGTGAATTGGGGATACATTTGCACATCTCCAGTCCGTGGAGATGTGCAAACTCTAGTTGTTAAATAGGTATATACTGCCGTTGGCTTTCATTAATTTTTAATTTTTCTTTGTAATCTTTAAAGTATGTGTCCAATACTATTTTGAGCTTATCTAATGGGATGACCATGAATGGGTTGGCAAAGTCATGTGTTTCTATTTTGGTGATATTGGGATGGTCTTTAATATATTTTAACCCTTTGACATTATAATTTATTATCCATGTTTCATCTATGTCCTTATACATTTGTTTTAGCGTTTTTTCAAACTCATTGGCAATTACACTGATGTAGCAATTTCTGTCACTGATAACATATCTGAAACTAACTGGGGTTTTATGAAATTTTGGTATCATACATAAGAATGGTATATTAGTATTATCTATTCTTGTCTTTAATTTTTTGTGTAATCCCAGTATCTTGTTAACTCTGTCTTATGTTGTTGCTGAACTTCTTGTATGTGTTGCTTTTTGTAATTTCATCTTTAAGTGTTTCTGCATAAAATTGTTTGCAAATGATGGCTAAGTTATTGATGGCTTTATCTACACTTGTAATTATAAATTTATTTTTAGTTCTTTAATCTGCCTTTTTATGTTTGTAGTATTAAATATTGTAGTATGTTCATGTTCTGTGCTATTGATCAGGTTTGTGCTATCGTCCAGTACACTTCTTATCCAGCTGTTAAAATCTTCGATTGGTGTTCACATGTGGGTCACCACATGCACATTAATTCTCACTAGAGGGATTTACATCTCTTTCAGGATCATTATTGTTGTTACTACATTTGGGTCGCATCTTGGATATGGTATTCTTATTCTTATTTTAATTAATAAATTACATTCTCTGTTGGGTCAACGATGTTCAATATGTGCTTGCATTATTACTTTATATATATATATATTTTTTTTTAAATTCTAAATTTTTATCTACCTTTTATGGTTTAGATTCAAATTATTTAATCTCTAAATTTATTACTATTATTATTTTATATATCAGAAACAGAGAACTCTTTGTCGTTTTTTGCCTTCAGTCTGGCTGGTTGGCCCCAGACGAAGTCACCTAGATTGTGGATAAATAGCGATAAGTTTTGTATATATTTTATACAAAATATTTGTCTCTTCTTTCCCCTTATTTTGTATATTTTTTTCTTTCTACTAACCTTACATTATCCCTTGTGTTTTCTATAAATCTGTCTTGGCATATATGATTTTTTTTTTTTTTTTTTATGTGAACCCCAAACACTAGAGGTATTAGAACCTATAGTACTTAGTACCGTGCTTGGGTTGGAGGTTGAGAAGACGAAAGAAGATATTTGTTGACATTTTACTTGAACGTCTCTAGATTGTAATTTTCAGGAAATACATATGAAGGAAGGTTGTTCCATAAAACGGCAGTTGAATGAATAAATGAGGAAGATGAAAAGTTGGTTCTGTGGGTTTGAAGTTGGACAGTAAATGGATGTTGGCTGGTGGCGGCACGCGTTCAGACTGTTTTGAAAGAGAGAGCGGGAATTATAGAAGCCAGTTCAGAAGAACAGTGCCCATGGAAGTATCTGTAGAAGAGGCATGCAGCAGAAACAGTACGTCTATGCCAATATTCCATGGCAGGGCGGATTTGCGATTTATACAGAGTGAGCAGCTGTTTGGAAGAAAAGTAACGCCGAGACTGAAAGAGAAAACAAGTTTTTTAGGTGCAGAGGAAGCAATATTTGTAATGTGCTTGTGCCAAGAGAGATTAGAAGTCAGGGTAATCCCCAAAAGAGATATATCATTTTGTCTAGAAATTGGAGTGTCACTAAAGATAAGCATAGGAGCAGAAGAATCCTTTTTGCGAGATATAAGACAAGACTGAGTTTTAGAAGGGTTGAAATCAACTAAGTTGTCTTGCCCCAGTGGAGAATTACCTGAAGATCGGCATTTAAGGAATTGGTAACAAATTTTCGAAAAATTGAAGCTGATTGAGCAGGACAAGGTTTCTCAAAATGGAAAGTGGAATGCAATGTGCTATCATTGGCAAAACTATGGATAGGATTTCCAATCAATGGAAGAAGGTCATTAATATACAAGAGGAAAAGAGTGGGGGAAAGAACTGAACCTTGGGGGGACACCGGCGTTAGTGGAGAAGTTAGAAGACAGAGAGCCATCTACCATCACCCTCAGTGAGCGATCAGAGAGAAAACTGGATAACCAATTACTAAAAACAGTTGGCAAACCATAAGATGGAAGCTTGTTTAGAAGACCTTTATGCCAAACACGATCAAAAGTCTTTGAGATGTCAAGAGCAACTACTTGTGTTTCACCGAACCTTTCCATTGAATTAGTCCATAAATGGGTAACATAAGCCAGAATATCACCAGTGGATCGACACTGACGGAATCCATACTGGAGATCGTTGATCAGACGGAAAGTTTGAAGGTTGTTTAAGAGTTGGTGGTTAATTGATTTCTCCATTACTTTAGAAAGAGTTGAAGTAATTGCAGTGGGACGATAATTGGATGGAAGGGATTTGTCACCCTTTTTAGGAACTGGCTGGATATGAGCAAATTTCCAAGCAGAAGGAAAAACACCTTTGGAATAAGAAAGTGAAAAAAGGCGGCAAAGAATAGGAGTAAGTTCAGGAGCACAGGTTTTGAGAACAAGTGGAGAAATAGCATCAGGACTTAGAGCTTTCTTAGCATCAAGATTCATCAAAATCCCTCTGATATCCTTGTGACAGAAGACCACAGGAGGCATTGAATGGAGCGTGTTGGGAATGGTGGGAGGTGTTTTACCAAGATCATTATTGCATGAGCTGAAAGGAAAATGGGATGCTAGCAGGTCAGCTTTATCCTTGGCTGAAGTGACAACAGAACCATCTGATTTGGACAGAGGTGGGAGCAGAGATGGGTAAATGTTGCGGCCAATAGCTTTGGCAAGAGACCAGAATGCTCGGCTACCATTAGGGCAAGAAGCAAGTTTTCTACTCTTAGCCTGTTCAAACTCTAGTTTGGAATGATTAATAACTGCTTTACAATTTTTGCGAGCTTTGGTGTAGGCAGAAAATGAAACTGAAGAATTAGAAACAAGCCAATTACGATATGCAACATTCTTCTCTTGAACAGCCTTAGCACATTTATTGGAAAACCAAGGTTTAGATAAAGGACGAGATTTTAAAGTGGAGTGTTGGATAAAGAATTCCATTCCTGCAAGAATAATTTCACTGACACGATCTGCGCAAACGTTGACATCAGAAGTTTTGAAACAGTAATCCGACTATGGAAAAGAAGAAAAGAAATCTCGCAGGTCATCCCATTTTGCATTCTTGTAATGCCAAACAACACAAGGTTGGGAATAGCCATGAGATAAAGGTTTCATTGGAGTAGAGACAATCACCAAGTTGTGATCTGAAGTGCCTAAAGGATCTCTCACTTCGACCGTGTACTTAGAAGGGTTGTTTGTGAGAAAAAGATCAAGTGTATTGGCTGTATGATTAGGATTGTCCGGTATTCTTGTAGGTAAATGAACAATCTGTGCTAGATCATTAGTAATTGCAAAAGCCTCAGCATCTCGACCTGCTGGGTCGGTGTGACTAGAAAACGGAAGCCAGCTGGAGTTGTGAACATTAAAATCACCAAGGAAAATTACCTCACTGTTAGGAAAGTTGGACTGGAGAAAGTCAAGTTGCAAAGAGAGGAAGTCAAAGAGCTCCAAGTGATTAGTGGAGTTGGGAGAACAGTAGAGACAACAGATGAATTTGACACAATGAGGTAGAGAGATTTTAAGCCAGAGAAGATCAAAGAGAGGAGATTCCAAATTGCCAAGTCTCTGACAGGGAATATCAGAACAGACATATGCACAAGTACCACCTTTGAGGCGAAAGGAATCATACAGCGAATAATTTGGGCATCTGAGATGAGCAGTACTTGATTCAACCGATAACTGAGATTCTGTCAGAAAAAGTACATGGGGTTTGGCAGACTGCAAGTGTAAATGGATATCGTTGAGATTAGAATTGAGACCACGTATATTTGTGAAATGAATTCGGAAGTGCTTGGGAAGTTTAGGTCTTTTCGCAGATAAGCTTGCTCTATTAGTTTGACAATTCATGGTGTATTCAATAGTAAGAAAAAGTGGGTGGGACATGCTGTATGAAGTAATGAAATATGATTGTTTTCAGTATTAATTACTATATACAACATATATTTTATATATATATATATATATATATATATATATATATATATATATATATATACTTAGTACTCTGGGCCCAGATGTCACTATCGTTTGATTGTAAAAATTAAATAGGATTAACTATCAGGTGTTGATATCCTGGAATGGTAAGATTAGCTAAAGATATCCCCAGGTTCTAGAGTTAAGCTCTAGTTGTCTGAGAGGGACCAGCCTGTTTGCCTGCCCAAGAACATATGGACTAACATTTCACTGGTAAGCTCTACCGTTAGCTCTTTGGAGGCCTTGTGCACCATGCCATGTTGCATTTTTTTCTAGACAGAAATGGGATCTCTCAAAGTGATAACATGCTGTGTCATTGGGCTCATACTGTGCACAGGTAATTCAAGAAACACGAGGATGATAAAGATATCATACATCTTGATTGACCTCCAAATTCACCTGACCTCAATGCAAATGAACACCTGTGTTGTTTTGGAACGGGAAATGAGGTTTATGGACAAGCAACCATAATGTGCTCTGACCCTGTGTTCCGAAAGCCTTACAGGCAGCATCACTGCAGATCCCTATGGATCTCTTCGGGCATCTAGTGGAGTTAGGTGCCTAGGTGAATAGTGGGTGTTATCCATGCAAATGGTAGACCAACATGGTATGAGGTAGGTGGTCAAATTCAGTGATCATTAAGTATGTATGGATGCACGCACGTGCGCACACGCATACACACACATCAGTAAAACCTCAATAATTTGAAGTTTAAGAGACCAAAATACACCTTTTTTGATTTAACCTGCTGCTTAAATATCTGCTTGAATACAGAACACCTCTATATTAATCAATCAAATAAAATTTGTCAGACACTTTGTTAACACCATGCTCAATTTTCATAATTCTCATATTTAAAATAATAATCTTTTAGTTAGCGTCATTGCAGTAGGCATTCATGAGTGGATGTGTAATGCATTTAGTCTATATGAGAAACATAAACAACTGTGCTATAAAGAAATACAGTAAATTTATTAAATGTGATAACAGGTTGGCTAAGTTTCATTTTTAGCTATCATTACTAGTCACACCATTTGATGTAGACGTTGTAATTATCTACTTATAGCATTAGCATTAGTAGAGGCATTTGATGCAAGAAAGCAAGCTTATGCAGCATCAGCCAAAAAAAAAAAAAAAAAAAAAAAACCACTTCCACTTCACCCCTCTGTTCGTTCAAAATACCTGTCCAGCTGAGCCTTAAACTTATTTAGGCTATTAACCTCCACCACAAGGGATGGAAGTCTGTTCCACCAACCAACCACCCGCTGGCTAAAGACAAATTTCCGCACGTCTATCCTACATCTGTCTTTCCTCAATTTGAATTTATGCCCTCTCAGGTGATTATTCTGAGCTAGAGGAAGAATCCCATCAGCATTGAGCATGCTTAAACCATTCAAGGCTTTATACACCTCTATCAGATCACCTCGCTGGTGCCTAGTCTCCAGACACTGTAATTTGCAAAACTTAAGCCTTTCTTCGTAAGAGCACCCCTTTGTTCCATTCACTAATCTTGTTGCCCTTCTCTGTACTCGTTCCAGCAGCTCTACATCCTTCTTGAAATGAGGCCTCCAGACCTGTATACAGTACTCTAGGTGTGGCCTGACCATCGCCTTATACAATGGAATAATCACCTCCTTATCCCTGCTGGAAAAATTCCTGTATATCATTGACAATACTCCATGAGCTACTCTTGCAGCCCATCTGCACTGCTCAGAGAACTTCATATGATGTTACATTATGTCAGTATGCTGCTCAGAGAACTACTTATGATGTTACATTATGTCAGTATGATACCAATATCAACAGTGAAGTGCAGAAATTTACTAAATTTATGAAATCTGATAATGAAGTTGCTATGTTTAATTTTTGCCACCATTTTCTAGTCACACAGGTTTGATGTAAACAATTTGAATATTTACTTATGATACATTAGCCCATCATTATGAGAAAGATAATTGTACTGTGAAGAAATGATAATAAGATTTGTAAGTTTCATTTTTATCACTGTTTACTGGTCACATACTTCATTGTTTAGACTGTTAATTAAAATAAGCATTATATTATTTATTATGTGTAATTGCATATCTTGGAGACAGACAGAGAGAAATCATGTCTTGATGTTATTCACTGTTTAATATTTCTTTTTTTTTTTTTAATTTATAATCCATGCAGAAATAAAGGGTAGCACTATTCTTTTTTGAGTTATTGCTTTCTGTAAACTTTATAACTAAGACTGAACTGCTCTTGCTGACTATACTAAGTGAAGTGAGCTAGTGACCCACTTCATTTTAGAGAAACAGAGAATAGTACACAGAAAATGAATATGCTGCATTGAATATTAGATGTGTGTATGATCTAGTATTTTCTATAAATAAATAAATTTTCATTTATTTATTTTTAGAAAAGATTATACTTGACAGCTGCTTTAAAGGAAAATGTTACATGAAAGAGTGTGCTAATATAATACATGACAAAAAATAATTTAGAACTTTAGGACTTCACTTTCAACGTGGTAGTGTATGATTAAATTTTTGCTAAAAACTGAATGTGATATCACTTAATTCTAGACCAAGCTCAATTACTGTTAATTGCTCATTAGCTGAATGACTTTTGTTATTATGCTTATCTGTCCATCAAGTTTAGTCTTGCTGTTCCCAGGCTTTAATGGCAAAAAGGCCGACCAGGCTAGCTGGGTGGGTAAGTGCCTGCTTGGCAACCAAAAGGTCGTGGGTTTGAATCCCGGCTCGGGCTTGGATCAGTGTAAAAAATGCAAAAACTTTGGAGGTGCAATATGGCCACAGAAGCCGATGCACCAACAAAAAAAAAAAAAAAAAAAAAAAAAAGGCAAAAAGAGTTTCATTTTGAGTGAATTGAGTGAGTTCAACAATTTTCAGTAAAAAGGAAACAATTCTTGTATTATTTAAAATACAGTGAGTGTGTTCAAGAGAAGAAAAAATTACTTGATTATACAAATTTTGTTATTATTAAAGCATAACTAAAATTGTTTAATCTTCAGTTATTCTTTAAAAACATTATTCCAAAAAAATAGATAATTCTGATCACTTATTTTTTCTTTGCTTTTCACTTTCCCTTTAGGTTTAGTTATTTTATTTATTTATTACAGTAAACCCCCACTATTCGCGGTCGCTGATTTAATATAAAATGAAACCTAAAAAATGTGAATTTTAAAGCGCCATGAACATTTTCTGCCATAAAAAACATGGGCATGGCTAAAATTATTTTTCCTGGGCAAAACAGTGCTCAGTGGGTGGTGGGGAGAGGGGTGACAAAATCACGAGCGTGGATGTTTCTCGCTAATCCTTGTTCGGTATGTGTTATGCGCTTGCCATTTAAGGTTTCGTCGTTGATTTTAAATTAAATGCTTATAAATTGAATAAATTTATCAATTTATAAAAATTTATATGATAAATCTACCATTTTGCAGTGTAAAACAGACTTTCTCGAGTTATTAACGGAAGAAAGTGACTTTATTTGGACAAGTTCTTTCTAACCCATACAAAAATATGGCTACGAATAAACAAGGGAATGTGAAATTATCAAAGAAGGTGATGACATTGGCAAATAAAATTGAGTTATTAGACAAAATTTCTAATGGCAAATTTTCTCCTCAGTGGCAAAATTTCTTTTGCCACTGAGGAGAAAGTGTCTCCTCAGTGGCAAAACATAAAATCAATGAGTCAACGATATGATTAATCAAGAAATCTGAAGAAAAAATCCACCGTAGTGTCCGTGAAAACGCGCTAATTGCTTCAAAAATTTGCTCTGTAACTCGAAATTAGAAAAAATTGAAAAAGCTTTAAATCTGTGGATATAAGACCGAACTCAAAATAAAATTCCATTAAGTTCACTCATCATTCGTGAAAAGGCAAAACTCCTTTATCAACTCTTTAGCGAAACTGGTGATAGCACTGGCGGAATAAGTTTTTTGGCTGGCAAGTGCGGTAGGCTGTAAACATTTGTCATAAAACATGACCATAACATGCAAAAGAATCAACTCCAATGGCAGGAATGAAAGACAACTTTTACACATAAAACAACTCCATTAAAAATTAAAGTTACTGCCCAGAAATACTTTAACGATGGGCCCTGCATGCAGGAATGAAAGTTAAACCATAGTAGGTATCCTTTTATTTTTTGGTTAAAATTTGATATATCACTTTGGCATTACCAATGCAAAAAAAAAAAAAAAAAAAAAAGCCCTGACAGTAAGGAACTAGCTCCAGCTGCAGGAATTTGCCTATTAGGGGATATTGAGGAAAACATGACAGATACAGTGGCAGAATGCACTCCGATGGCAGATATAATTCAGTTCCATTCAGTAATTTACATGTTCATTGATTAAAATTACACAAGAAAATTATTGTAAGTCAACTGTGATGTGATAGACAGGTAGATTTGATAGAGTTCTTTCAGTGGAAAGAACTCTCACAAACATATCATGGGAAGCTGACTTGCTGTCATGTTTAGAACAGCATATATAATAATAATAACAATACTCTAATAATTTGAATTTTACCTATCCTCATGTGTAAAGACTCAACCAATCTTAGTTCTGGAATCTTCTGCTTGATCTTATTTACTGAACTTTGTGTTTTTAAAGATTATTATTATTATTATTATTATTATTATTATTAGGTGTTATAGTTATGCTGTTGTTTTGCTTTCTCTGTGTTTACTGCATATTAAAATGATTCCATAGTGAACAACACAATACACATTAGAAATTCTCAGTTAAAGGCCTTAAAGGTCATGAATTGAATTATGTTCGTTATTATATTCAGATTTTACAAAAAAAAATTGTGTATTTCATCTTTTAATTTGGCTTGGCAAAGTATAAATGCAGTAATACAAGAGAAAAACTGAAGCAGCTTCAAGAATTAACCTCTTCCTTAAATGTGAACTCTATGAATATAAGGTAAGCATAATGTGCAATGTGAACTTGATAGGGTTACATATCATGAACTTAATAGCATGATATATATTATTGAATTTAGGTATATATTACCTTAGTGTAGTTTTGTCAGATTAAATTGGATTTAAACCAAAACCATCTTCCAGTAAAGTAATGGGCTCAAAGCAGTAGGAGTGCTGTGACTTAGGGGTAGAACTGAAGGATGTGATCCTCCTTCATGGCCTGGGGAATTGTGCATGCAGTGTTTGCAACCTTTCTGGAACAGGATATGTTATAACCAAGGGAATATCTGTGTGCGTTCAATGCAGAGAGAGAGAGAAACAGTGTAAAGAAATTAGGTGCCAACATAAGTTTCTGATGGGTGTTTAGGAGAGTTTAAAGAGAAGGGTGGATGCCCTCAAAAGGAATTTAAAATGGGGGTGCATCAGGCTATCAGCTCCAAACTCAGTGGCCATAGCTCACACTTGTGCATCAGGCAACTCCATTAAAAATTGGATCTGGAGATCATTACCATAAATTCCTAAGGCAGAGTGTCCTGGTCCTGCAGTACATAGTTATTTTCTGTGTCTCTGTTTCAAAGGAAACTGGAAATCTATTGTGTAAGAAGGATAGGTGGAATAGGACCAGGGTATGTCTTCCAGGGGAAATAACAGATGATGTTGTAGAGCAGATATCTTTCAAGGGCATGACAAGTGACATTGACCTACAGGTTAGCACTAATGTTATTAAGAATAGATCTGTGGACTTGCTTAACAAGCACAGGGCAATGTTGAGGAAAGGTCCCCAGTTAGAGTTAAATTTGAAAGTGTCTGTAATCCTGCCCAAATACAATAGAAGGTAATACATCTCTACATGTATTGTGCTTTGTCAGTCAGTTTGTTCCTGGAGAGACTGTGCAAGGCTCATTAGGTACACTTTTTTTCACTGTGGTCTGTGCTTGTTATCAGCAGAGACTTTGTTTTTACAGAGATGGGATACACTTAAATAGAAGGGATGCAAGAATATTTGCTGTTGCTATTGAGGCAATGTTAGGTGGGTCAGAAAACTTCTAACTTAGGGAGGGATATGCAGACAGGAGTGAAAATGATTCTTGCACAGCTTCTATTTGAACATGCAGCAGCCTGGAAAGTGAGTTGTCGAGGATTTCAAGCCCTGCTGTGGGTTATCACAGAAGTAAATACATGGGCTCTTTTAAGGCGAGTAAGAGCAAGTGCATGTATCCTTACATGTACACTAATGCTATGTGCATTGTAAGTAAATTTGAAGTATAGGCACTCCCTGGCTTACATAATACTCGATTTATGGTAATTCAACTTTACGTAAGTTTTTGCTGGCCGGTCCAAACTTAAAAAAATCGTGGAAACGTATTTTGCATCCTGTAGAAATAAATGGAGGTATTGTGAAAATATTGTAATGCGAACCCAATAACACTTTTTTTTTTTTTTTTTTTTTGGTAATTCATTCCAAGATTTCAGAAGTTTAAATTTTCGCTGTATAACTAAGCTATTTATCTCTCTAAAAGGTAATTTTTATAATGGAAATTGCACTACACTTTCATTGTTGTCACATGTTCCGTTATATGAATCAATTTTTAATGCCTTTGCGATATTTGTCTAAAACACATTTCTGGAGGTCATTACCATAAAACAATAAAAATAATTTGCACTTTCCAGATAGTAAACTCGATCTTATTGCATTTGTGATAATCAATAACTGGAATTCTGTGGGTTTTTACGTTACAGTATTATGGTGAAATGAGTTCCCCTTCACTGAAATCTTCAATCATATAAATACATTTTCAGAATCTTCTCTTCATTCCTATTTACTTATTACAATGGTGAAGGCAAAGGGACCAACGGAAAGTAAAAAACGCTGGCAATGCTAGGAAAAGAAACAAAATTGATTTAGAAATGAAGATGATTAATTAAGAAGTGCGAAGCACGACAAAGTTTGTCATCTGTTGCATGGAATTAGGCCTTGCTGCTTCAACATTGAATACTACTTTAAGGGACAGTGCGCATATAAAAGAACAAGTTAAAGGATCAACGCATTTTAGATCAATAGTAATCAGAAAACAGCATTCAGGTGCTATATTGAAGATGGAAAAGCTATTAATGATATGGATGGAAAATCAGATTCAGAAGCAAGTGCCCCTGACTCTAATGGCCATTCAATCAAAAGCAACAAGAATTTATCAAGATATTAAAGATAAGTACGGAAAACCCAAAGCCAAGTTCATGGCAAACAATGGGTGGTTTAATAGGTTCCAAGCATCTCGCTGGTTTCCGAAACATTGAAGTATGTGGTGAAGTCACCAGTGCCGATTATACAGCTGCAGAATTGGCACTGGGAAAGTTGGAAAAACCCCTTCTAAATATGAACAACCCTCAAACTCTGCAGCGGCATACTTATCAGCTGGAGAGCTGATTCTGGCAACGATGCTCGAAAGGTGGTTGTTGTTATTTGATTTAATGACAAGGGCTACTGAGGCACTCGAAAGGTAAAACTTGATGACATTATGCCCATCTCCTTCCTGTTTTTTTGTAATTTTTCCTGTACATGAGATAAAAAAAAATTGAATAAATATTTCTATTTACATGTTCATCAAACATTTATTTTTTGCTTCAGTCAAATTCAGTGCACACACTTGTAAGTGCTGCATAAGCATTTAGGGAAATTCTTATGTGTAAAATTCAACTTATGTAGCATTCCACTGAATGCAACCTATACACAAATCGGGGAATGGCTGTACAATAGAGTGTCAATAAGCTGAACTAATTGGAACCAGGAAGAGTTCAGACCAGAGCTGTCCGAGGGTGAGGCGAATGAAGCTCTTGCTGCAGGTTAAAAGCTAAAAACGACCCCGATAGAAAGATTAAATAATTGCCAGCATTTTCAATGTTTTGATTATTCCAATCCATTTATCATCTTGCTTTTGCAAGACGAAAATCCTTGTCATGCCACAGTACAGATACTGAGCTCTGCGTGCCAATGCTCTCTGGGATGCCACCATGGTTGTTGCCACACTGGTTGTCATTTTTATAACCTCAGTTACTTGTTATATATTTATAATAAATACTGCTTATGAGAATAAAAATCACTTTAAACAGTTTTACTTTATTTTATTTTTTTGTACAGAAACATGTACCAGAAATGTATTTTAAATAAGTCATTTTTAAAAAAAATTTTTTTTTTTTTTTTTATATTTTAGGGGAGGTAATTTTTTATTCTTGCCTCAGATATTAAAATGGCTTGGCATGGCCCTCTTTTGGACTTCCGATTTGTTCGGATTTTAGAACGTATCAAAAATACAGTTCTGGAGACTAAAAGAAAGGTTTAGTAAGTTTAGAGATAAAAACACTAAGTTGTACTTACATATTTTTATTCAGAGGTAACAAAACAAATGGAACTTTCAGCCACAATAACACACATATATATAGGTCTTTATCGAAAATAATTGCTTATTTTTTGCTGCACCATTTTCAAAATTAGTTTCTTTGTTTCCAGATTTTCACTCTTTTCATCAAGAGTAGTCGAGTTGGATAGTATTCAGCTTGTTACTCGTACCTAGCCCTCATGGGTAACTCAGTTGGTAGAATCACCATCCTCCTTCCACAGTGATAACAAGGTCATCTGCCAAGCCAAAAGCATCTGAAGGATTTAGATCCATATTTAAAAATTTATCGAGTACTATGGAACAAAAAAATGGACACAGTACTGAGCTCTGTCGACAGTCTTTAAAAAGTGGTGCACATATTTCTCGGAATGTGGTTCTGATTGTGACCTGCAGCAATCTCAAAGAATAGTTGCAGACAATTAGCAAAAGCATTAGAATTAGTAGAGGCACATGGTGCAAGAAAGCAAGCTTAGACAACATCAGCCAAAAAAAAAAAAAATCCCTTTCACCCATCCAGTCACTCCAAATGTTTTTCTAGTTCAGCCTTAAATTTATTTAAGCTATCAACTTCTACAACAAAAGATGGAAGTTTGTTCTAAAGGCAAATTTCCGCATATCTATTCTACAACTGTCTTTCCTCAATTTGAATTTATGTCCCCTCAGGCAATTAATGTGGGCAAGAGGAAGTATCCCATCAGCATTGAGCTTGCTCAAACCCTTCAATGCCTTATACACCTCAATCAGATCACCTTGCAGGTACCTAGTCTCCAGACAACGTAATTTGTAAAATTTAAGCCTTTCTTCATAAGAGCAATCCATTGTTCCATTTACTAATCTTGTTGCCCTTCTCTGTACTCTTTCCAGTAGCTTCATATCCTTCTTAAAACGAGGCCCCCAGACCTGTATACATTACTCAAGGTGTAGCCTGACCATTGGCTTATACAAGGGAATAATCACCTTCTTATCCCTGCTAGAAAAATTTCTGTATATCATTGACAAGCTTCAACACCATGAGCTATTCTTGCAGACCGTCTGCACTGTTCAGAAAATTTCATTTGCTACTGCACAATTGATACATTACTCTCGGGTTACTGCTACCCATATGCAGTACTTTACATTTGTCAATGTTAAACTTCAGTTCAGCCTCTCAGCCCATCTGCTCAAATTTTCTAGATCCTGCTGCCATATTTTTTTTTTTTTTTTTTTAATCGTACGATGTGAGCAACACACGAAGGAACCAGTTTTTTTCCTGCTTCCTTCGTGTATCGTGGCTGTGAGGTCCAACCGGAGAGTACAGCACCATCGTAACATCCGAGCCTGAGCCAGGATTCGAACCCATGACCTTTGGCTTGCCAGGCAGGCACTTTACCCACCCGGCTAGCCCAGTCGGCCCTGTTGCAGTAGCGTACTGTGATTAGTGTCATTAACAACGCTGCCTACCTTCGTATCGTCTGCAAAATTAGACATTAAGCCTGATATACCTTCATCGATATCATTAATAAATACAGAAAACAACAATGGACCCAATGCTGAACCCCAGGGAACTCCACTAATAACATTAGTCCATGAAAAGCAGTGTCCATTGATTACCACTTTCTGTCTTCTCCCACTCAACCATGGCACCTCCGTAGCCAGGTGGGCAGGAGCAGAAGTACATAGCACATGCTTCTTGATTGGACCGGGATTCGAGCACGTGACCACCAAATACGGAGGATGCGGAAAGGTCAGGGAATGACCAAAACATATCCCCGGAGCAATATGGCCTTAGTTGCTAATGCTCCTAAAAACCAAATAACAACAACAACCACTCAACCATCCCTTTATCCACGGCATCAATTTGCCCCAATGCCACACTGCTTCATTTGTACAGTAGTCTTCCGTGTGCAACAGTATCAAAAGCCTTCCTAAGATCCAAGCCATTAATTTCTCCCGGAACAGAAGTTAAACCAACCGGTCTGTAATTACTTATGTCACCCTTTGATCCTCCTTTGTGAATTGGGGTCACATTTCCACATCTCCAGTCCATGAGTACCTCCTCTGAGTCTAAGGAAGCTCTCAAAATTATGGCTAAAGATTTGCTTACTTCCTCTGCTGCCTCCTTAAAATAAATAGATAGAATCCATCCACTCCGGGTGCCTTTCTTATGTTTATCTTCAACAGTTTCTGTTCCACTTTGCTGTCAGTTACCACAAAATCATTTAGCTCACTGCCAGAGTTTAATACACCTCTGGTATTCCCAGATGCCTCCGTAGCCAGGTGGGCAGGAGCAGCAGTGCATAGCACACTCTTCTTGATTAGACCGGGATTCGAGCCCATGTCCACCAAATACAGAGGATGCGGAAAGGTCAGAGAATGACCACCGCATATCCCCGGAGCAATATGGCCTTAGTTGCTAATGCTCCTAAAAACCAAATAACAACAACTGGCATTCCCCATCCCTGAATAACTCCTGTGTAAATGCACAGGCAAAATACTCATTCAATTTGCTAGCTACCTGAGCAGGATCATCAACAGTTAAACCATCGCCGACTGGGCTAGCCAGGTGGGTAAAGTGCCTGCCTAGGAACTCAAAGGTCACAGCTTCGAATCCCGCCTTGGGCTTGGATCACAGTAAATGCAAAAACTTTGGGAGGTGCATTATGGCCACAGAAGCTGATGCTCCAACAACTAACAAAAAAAAAAAAAAAAAAGTTAAACCGTCAATATGAAGGGGATCAGTATGATTTATCCCCTTCCTTATAGAGTTTACACAAGTAAAGAACTGTTTGTTGTTTTTCTTTGCATCCTTTGACAAAGATTTCTCATAATTTGTCTTTGCCTTCCTAACATCCTTTGTGACTTGATTACAGACCAGTTATATCTACCATAGGCTTCTATGTCATCTGTTAATTTAAATGATGCCATGCATTTTTCTTCTCTGCCACATCTCATTAGTTCATCCGACATCCATTTAAGCCTAAACTTAGAACAATATTTCTTAGCTGGTATAGAAAGCATCCAAGATTGATTCTTTGAATGCTTCACAATTAGAATTTGTTCTTGGCAACATCATCAGTTGGTCCGTTGGTCCCACTGTACAGAATTTAAAAACTGTCTCACACCACCATTGTCACCTTTACGAAAGCAAAAACCCTTTACCTCTCATTGTAGTTACCTCTTTTGAGTAAATCCCACATCAGCGCACTGTGATCACTGCCACATAGTGGTTCCTTTATCTGCAGATTCTTAATCCACTAAAAATCACTACTGATAATCAGCTAAAGAGTATTACTCCCTCTAGTTGCCTCTAGAACATGCTACTCTAGAAAACAATCCTCCATTATATCCACAAAAGCCTTGGTAGTGTGTGAGTGACTAACCCATAAGTTCCAATCAATGTCTGGGAAATTAAAATCCCCAATTATAAGACAATCTGATTTACTGGCCACTCTATTTCTCTGTACAGTTGTTCATTATACTCATCTGAGTCATGAGGCCTATAACACACTCCAACTCTCAATTTTGCTTTGACAGCATTTAAAATACTCCTTATGTCTCACACCAAACTGACTGACTGACCAGGCGCCTCCATAGCCAGGTGGGCAGGAGCAACAGTGCGTAGCACACGCTTCTTGATTAGACCGGGGTTCGAACCCATGAGCCACCAAATATGGAGGATGTGGAAAGGTCAGGGAATGACCACCGCATATCCCCGGAGCAATATGGCCTTAATTGCTAAATGCTCCCAAATAACAACAACACCCACCAAACTGACTCATCCCTGCATTTTCCAGCCATGTCAACTCGCTGCCTTCCTTAGATTTTATGTTTCTTAACTAATAGCATAACTCCTCCTCCCTTCGTACCCATTCTGTACACATTTTACTCCCCAAATTCCAATTCTCCATTCCTTATATCCGTGACACCACTTCTCTGATATCCCAAAAATATATGTAACCCCAAGGGCTCACATCTGGTGCGTATGGGCTTGGCACACCCAGGGTCCTAAGCTGGATACCATCATTCTTCTCTTTCTTGATGATTCCCTTCTACTTTGACTCTCTCTCTCTCTCTCTCTCTCTCTCTCTCTCTCTCTCAGGGTAAC
The DNA here is from genome assembly GCF_048544385.1 of Mastigoproctus giganteus. Taxonomy (NCBI): domain Eukaryota; kingdom Metazoa; phylum Arthropoda; class Arachnida; order Uropygi; family Thelyphonidae; genus Mastigoproctus; species Mastigoproctus giganteus. The sequence continues at coordinate 64,686,762 of NC_143575.1, forward strand.
TCAGGAATTTTTTTTTGGCTGGTGCAGCATAAGCCTCCAGCTTCCTTGCACCAAATAGCTAATAATAATAATAATAATAATATCTGCCTTTGATTTTTTGATGAACACATGTATACATGCACCTCTTCTTATTCTTAGCTTCCCTAACACAGCCCATGTATTTACTTGTTCTGTGTGACTCCCAGCTGTCTCTGAAATCTCCCGCATCTTGTTTTCCAGGCTTTTTCCGGTCCTCTTAACACTGCCTCGATAGCATCAGCAAATATTCTTGCACTCTTTCTATTTAAGTGCATCCCATCCCTGTAGAAGCAATCTCTCCTGTTAGCAAGCACAAACCAGGGTGAAAAAAATTCTATTCCATGAGCCTTGCACAATCTCTCCAGGGCCGAATTGATTGACAAGGCTCTAATCATACACTTCCCCCTATTGTGTCTGGGAAGAATTGCAGACACTTTCAAATTTAACCCTAACTCGCGATTTTTTTCAACATTGACCTGTACTTATTAAGTAAATATGTAGATCTCTTATTCTTGAGGTCATTAGTCTCAACATGTACAACAATATCACCTTTTGTGCCCTTAAAAGGTGATATCTGCTCTACAACATCATTAACTTTTCCCCCTGGTAGACATACCCTGGTTCTGTTCCACCTATCCTTTTTGCACAATAAATTCCCCGTTTCACTACTTCCTGTGGGACCAGTACATTCTGTCTTGTGGATTGCTGCTGTGTTGACTGATGTTCAAGTGCAAACTGTGGTGTTGATGTGGCCAGCTGAGAGCTTCATGGACCCTTCAATTAAAACCCTTTGAGGACATATACCCTGTTCTTCAAGCTCTCATAAAGGCCCATAACAATACTGAATTGGCACCTGATTTCCTCACACTTCTTACATCGAGCACGCACGCACACACACACACACACACACACACACACACACACACACACACACACACACACACACACACACAAAGACATTCCTCTTGGCAATATCATGTCCCATTCAGAGGATCAACCCCCCCCCCCATCAGTTCTCCCCTGAGCCACAGCAGTCCCACTACCTTGAGCCTTTTGCTTTGCTGCTCTGGTCTGAGGCATGATTTCGATTCAATTTCAATACAATTAAAATTATAAAAATATACTAAACTTATATCCCGATGCAGTTTTAACACTATGTGTGTGTATATATATATATATATATATATATATATTTCAGTATTGAGCTTTATCTTCTACTGTTATGTCATATGAATTTCATATCTCCTCTCAAGTTAAGTTATAACATTGTTTGTAAAATCTAATTCGTTATATGTATTAAGTTAAAAAATTACCTATGCAAAATCTAAGTAGTTATAACAGTTAATAAATTTAATTATCTATTGCCACCCTCTTGGTTTGAACACACACGCTAGCTATCTACACCAAATCTCTGATTCTAAAAGCTCTATGAATATTACTGCCGGAGATTACGATCTACATGACAAGTTAAGTTATTAAAGCATTAGCATTAATAGTGGCATGTGATGTTAGCATTAGAATTAATAGTTACATATGATGCAAGAAAGCAAGCTTATACAGCATCATCAGTGAAAAAAAAAAAACTTCCTGTTTCACTCGCCCATTCACTCCAAAAAGTTTGTATAGGTCCAGTTCTTCCTTGAATTTATTTAAGCTATCAACTTCCACAACAACAGATAGTTTGTTCCAGCAATCAGTTTGTATAGGTTTATTGCCACATTGACCTCACATTGCCTTCTGAGAATGATGAACCACCACAAGACATTGAAGGCACCAGCAAAGTCAACAGAAATGGCTAGCATATATTTTGCCTCTGTTCAGTGCCAGAATTGAAGCCATATTTGTTTATCTGAATGTAGAGCTGCTTCCATGTAGTGATCCCATATCTGGAAAAGTATGAATCTCTCCAAGATTTTACCAAGCACTGCTAGTAAAGCTATAGGATATTAAGATCTGCACTGGACAGTTGGATCCTCAGGATTTTTGAGAATAAGCCGCAGTTTATAGAGTTGGCGAAGGTGGTATGGGAAGGTTATGGACAATTTCTTCACAATTTCCACTTCCAACAAATCAAGCCCTGTACACTTATTGTTCTTGGTGCTGTCCAAGGTGACCATTAACCCATCCTGGGAGAAAAGAGGTTCTATTTCAGCAGTTTGGTATATGTTAGTTCTTTTGCAGATTTCTATCTGTTTGGGGAATGGAGCATTGAGGTTCACTTGTGAAAGAATAGTGTATAGTATTTATTGTCAAGTGGCACTAGGAGTCTACCCTAAAACTGCTTAGTATATTGTGTCACAGTACAAACTGTAAATGCTAGAGATAGTGTAAATTTTGGTATTAGTTTGTGTAGTATGGTTGTGTTGGTCTATTGTTCCTCCAGAATTTAGCCACAGGGGGCTCCTAGTGAGACCCCCATGTTACCTGTCCTCCACTCTGAGAAGGCAGCTAGGTATAGTAGGAGATATAGTCCTTGGCAGAGGCGAACACTAGTCTGTGCCTGAGCTTGCAATGGAGGGGGAGGTGACCTTGGTGACAGTAGGTGGAATCAGATGAAGATAAAGGAGGATGATAGAAAGACTGCCCAACTGAAAATATTTAGTTAGAGGAGCACCCCTGAGGAAGGAGATCAACCTCCACATGGGGGCAGGGGGGGACAATCAAGAACAATAAAAGTTTTTTGGTGGTAGAGTTCACCTGGTGAAATGCTTGGGTTGAGAGGTGGGAGAAGGGGAATGGGATTGGTGGGGGGTAAAGCTATAGGGCCAGAGCATCCTGTGTTACTACCCACCATATTACACTATGGAAGCAGAGATGGGGGAGCCCCTGGTGTCATCAGACAACTAACACACTTTATGCTGTGGATGCCCATGGCTGGCATGAGATCTCATACAGCAACAGCTGGAACCAACGTCAGCAGTTGCCAGACCATGCATCTCATGGTTCCTTCCTTCCTTGAGATGCCTCAAGGAAGGAAGAGGCATGACATCAGCATGGCAGGGGGCTCCTAATAGGTTGCCCCATCATCATCATCAGCAGCAGCCATTTCAACCCACTGCAGGGTAAAGGCCGCTCCAGCAACTTTCCAGTTCCTTCTGTTTTGTGCAATGGAAATCTGTTACTACCCACCAACTCGTGAATTTCATCTGTCCATCTCCGTTGTTGTCTTCCAGATCTTCTTCTAGCTCCTCTTGGGTACCATTCTGTTATTTTCTTAGTCCATCTATCATCATGTCTTTAAGCTATATGTCCTTTCCAAGACCATTTTAGTTCTTTAGTTTTGATAACAAAGTCCTTTACTTGAGTTTGCTGCCTAATATAATTCATTCCATTCTTCGCTGTGGAGTTCTCAGCTTCTCTTCTATTCTTTTGGTGAGCGCCCAAGTTTCACTTGCATAAGTCATAGTGGAGAGTATACATTGGTTCATTATTTTATGTTTCAGACAAATTGGGTTATTGCTCTTCAGTATATGATTATATGCTATCCATCCAAAATTTATTCTTCTCTTGATTTCCAGCCATTTATCATTATTACAGCTAATGACTTGTCTCAGATAAGTATATGAATCCACCTTTTCAATTACTGCCCCTTCAGTGATTGTATCCTTTTCTGTGGCATATTTGTTCATCATTACTTTTGTTTTAACCATATTTATCTTTAGTCCATAATCCTTACTAACTCCGCATAACTGATTAAAATTTTCCTCTCTCTGGTGATTATGGGTTTGGCACACACCCAGGGTCCTAAGCTGGATATCATAATTCTTCTCTTTCTTGGTGATTCCCTTCTACTACTGACTCTTTCTCTCTCTCTCTCTCTCTCTCGGGGAAATTCAGAAATTTTTTTTTGGCTGGTGCAGCATAAGCCTCAGGCTTCTTTGCACCTATGGCTAATAATAATAATAATGATCACAATGTCATGTGCAAATCATAAATGGTTAAGGTACTCTCCATTCACATTGACTCCTTTCTGCAACCAGTCTAATATTCTGAAAGCTTCCTCAAGCGCAGCAGTAAACATCTTCGGAGATATTGCCTTCTTGTCGAACTCCTTTCTCAATTTTAAATTTGCTACTGTCTTTGTCTAGTCTAATAAAGGAGGTAGTGTTCTCATATATTTTCTTCAAAATCATAATATACGGGGTATCTATACCTTGTCTTTCCATTGCCCGAAACATTGCCTTATGCTATGTGGAGTCAAATACCTTTTTCATAATCCGCAAATGCCATGCATAATGGTGTTTTATATCCATTATCTGTGATATTACATGAAGGTAATCCATAGTTGAGAATCCTGTCCTAAAGCCAGCTTGCTCTTTCGGTTGATTCTCATCAAGTATTCTTTCTAATTGTTAGTAATGACCCTTACAAACAACTTGTAGATGTGGGATAACAAGCTAATTGGTCAATTTCCAATTTCTGATTTATCCCTTTTCTTATGCAGCAAAACTATGATTGCATTATTCCACTCTTTAGGTCTCACGCCTTTTCTAATGCATTTTGTGAAGAACCTTGAAGAATTTGTGGGTTGGTTACTCACACACTAGCAAGGCTTTTGTGGATTTATTGGTATTTCTGTGCCATGCTTCTTCCTCCCAATTTTAACAACTCTACAGTAACTTTATCTTCCCCCGGGGCTTTTCTCATTCTTCATTTTCTTCAAAGCATGTTCTACCTCATCAGGAAGGATATCAGGTATGTCGTATGTGTTACTAATTTGTGATCAATCTTCCGCACTGCTGACATTCCCTCGCTCCTTGTATAATTCTCTATCATAGTCTTCTGCTATTTGAATGATGCCTTCTCTGCTATTTATCAGTTCACCATCGGCATTCTTAAGTTTCAGTATCATTTGTCTTTCTGTATTACTGCTTGTGGCTGCTGATGTAAGTCCTTTGTTTTCCCTTAATGCTTGTTCTATTTTTCTTGTGTTAAATCTTCTTATATCCTCTCTAAATCTCGTTCTAATGGCTTTGCATCACTCAGTATACTCAATTTTATACTTGTCAGCATTTACCTTGCTCTTCATTTGTTGTCTTCTGTTCATCGTGACAAGTGTTTCTTGACTAATTTTTTCTTCTTTGGATTTATTTTTACCTGCTTCTACAGGGATAGGATACACTTAAATAGAAAGGGTGCAAGAATATTTGCCGATGCTATCGGGGCAGTGTTAGAAAACTGCTAGCTTCGGGGGATACAAGGACTAATAGATTAACAGTAACCACTAGCAGAGGTGAAAGTGATTCTTGCACTGCTTCTATTGGAATGAGCAGCAACTTGGAAAACAAGATGCAGGGTATTTCAGAGACTGCTGGGAGTCATTGCGTGTGTGTTATCAGACACTCAGCCTAAAACACTGATGGATCCAATATCTCTCTATTACAGAAGATTTAGGAGAAGTCCGGTTGGCTTGCCACCCTAAAATCCACTCATGCACACCTTCTCGATGGTAAGCCCTGTTACGTCACTTAGGTGGCAACGAACGTGTAGAGTGGTTCTCTTCAAGACGCCTGGTCAGCGTGAAGAGGAAAAGACCAAACCCTCCAGCAATGAGAGCACAACAATACAAATGGCCCTCAGTCCCCAGCAGCTTTCACTCTCCCTCTTACGGCAGCGAGAGGATCAGAGTGGAAGCAGAGGGTGCTAAGAATCTCTGGGTACGACCAGGCTGCCATGCACGGAAATTGAACTTGGCCTGTTATAACGTACGATCACTCATCGGTGAAGACAGGATATTAGAGCTGGAAAAGGAATTAGAAAATGTGAATTGGAATACCATCGGTTTGGCTGAAACAAGAAGAAGAAATGAATCACTTATAAGTTTATCAAGTGGAAATCTGCTGTACACCAATGGAAACAGTGAAAGGAGTGAAGGTGGAGTTGGGTTTCTGGTCCATAAAGATTTTAAAAACAACATTTTGGAATTCAAAAGTACATCACCAAGGGTGTCAAGACTAATACTCAAGATTTCTAAGAGTTACAAGCTAAAGATTATAATGATTTATGCACCAACATTGAGCCATGATGATGAAGAGGTTGAAGAAATGTAAAGAAATGTACACTGAAATTGAGAGTCTGCTAGATGAGCAGAAAACCCACTACACTATTATTATGGGGGACTTCAATGCTGAGGTTGGAAAAAGGCAAAACAGCACAGAAAGAGGAACTATAGGAAATTTTGGAATTTGTGAAAGAAATAAAAGAGGTGAAAGACTTGTGGAATTTGCAGAATCTCAAGGAATGTCAGTAATGAACACTTTTTTCAAGAAAAGGGTGAACAGAAAGTGGACATGGAAGAGTCCAAATGGATTAACAACTAATGAAATCGACTTCATCCTCACTAACAGAAGATATATTGTGAATGATGTTACCGTCCTGAATAAGGTAAATGTTGGAAGTGATCACAGAATGGTAAGATGTACACTTGATATAGATGTAGGAAAGGAAAGGAAAAAACTGACTCGAGTAAATAATACAAAGGTCTTTGAAATAACAGAGGAGGAGAAAAAGCAGTATGTACTGGAACTTAAGAACAAGTTTGAGCTTCTGCAGACTGCTCAGGACCAATATATCGACGAGGAATATTACAACTTTCTGAAAGTGATAAAGCCCAAGAAACCTATAGGGAAACAGAAATCCAAAGAAGAAAAAATTAGTCAAGAAACACTTGTCATGATGAACCAAAGACGACAAATGAAGAGCAAGAAAAATTATGATTTTCCATATATTATGATTTTGAAGAAAATATATGAGAGTGCTACATCCTTCATTGGACTAGACAAATACAGTAGCAAATTTAAAATCGAGAAAGGAGTTCGACAAGGAGACACAATATCTCCGAAGCTGTTTACTGCTGCCCTTGAGGAAGCTTTCAGAAGATTAGACTGGTCGCAGAAAGGAGTCAATGTGAACGGAGAGTACCTAAACCATTTACGATTTGCAGATGACATTGTGGTCATAAGCCACGATCTCAAAGAATTAGAGGAAAATCTTAATCAGTTATGCACAGTTAGTAAGGATTTTGGACTAAAGATGAATATGGCTAAAACAAAAGTAATGATGAACAAGTATGCCACGGAAAGGGAAATAATGATTGAAGGAGCAGTAATTGAAAAGGTGGAGTCATATACTTATCTGGGACAAGTTATTAGCTGTAATAATGATAAATGGCTGGAAGTCAAGAGAAGAATAAATTTTGGATGGATAGCATTCAGGAAATATAGTCACATACTGAAGAGCAATATCCCAGTTTGTCTGAAACGTAAAATAATGAATCAATGTGGATTGATTCATTATTTTCAATCAATACTCCCCACCATGACTTATGGAAGTGAAACTTGGGCACTCACCAAAAGAATGGAAGAGAAGCTAAGATCTACACAGCGAAGAATGGAACGAATTATATTGGGAATCAGACTGTTAGATAAGAAGAGAAACACATGGATTAGGCAGCAAACTCAAGTAAAGGACATTCTTATCAAAACTAAAGAACTAAAATGGTCTTGGGCAGGACACATAGCTCGAAGACATGATGACAGATGGACTAAGAAAATAACAGAATGGTACCCAAGAGGAGCTAGAAGAAAACCTGGAAGACAAAGGCGGAGATGGATAGATGAAATTCATGAGTTTTTGAGTAGTAAATGGATGGCCAGTGCTCAAAACAGAAGGAACTGGAAAGTTGCTGGAGAGGCCTTCATCCTGCAGTGGATTGAAAATGGCTGATGATGATGATGAGGGTAGCTAAGAATAGGAACAAGTGGATTTTGGTAAATAAATTTGATGAATTTCGCGTATTGCTCAGAACATTCAAAAGCAGATATTGTTGGGATATCAGAGATGTGGTGTCACACAGATATAAGGAATGCAGAACTGGAATTTGGGGGGAGTACAATTTGTACAGCAAGGATAGACAGGATAGTAAGAGAGGAGGGGTTATACTATTAGTTAAGAAACTCTTAAAATCCAAGGAAGTGAAGCCAGTCGACGAGTCAGTTTGTCGAGCCAGTCGAGTCAGTTTCGTGTGACATAAGCATTGGGAGATCAAAATTGAGAGTAGGAGTGTGTTATTGGCCTAACGACTCGGATGAGTATAACAAGGAACTCAAAAGGGAAATAGATTGGGCCAGTAAATCAGAGAGTCTTATAATGGGGGATTTTAATTTCCCAGATATTGACTGGAATTTGTGGGTTGGTTACTCACACACTAGCAAGGCTTTTGGCGATTTATTGGATGATTGTTTTCTACATCAGCATGTTTGGGAGGCAACTAGAGGGAGTAATACTCTTGATTTGATTATCAGTAGTGATTCTTCGTGCATTAAGAATCTGCAGATAAAGGAACCACTAGGTGGCAGTGATCACAGTGTGCTGAAGTGGGATTTACTCAAAGAGATAACTACCATCAGGGGTAAAGGGAAGGGTTATTGCTTTCGTAAAGGTGACTATGATGGTCTGAGACAGTATTTAAATTCTATACAGTGGGACCAACTGATGATGTTACCAACAGCAAATTCAAAATGGGAGGCATTCAAAGAATTAATCTTGGAAGCTACTAGGCTTTACATACCAACTAAGAAATATTGTTCAAGGTTTAGGCCTAAATGGATGTCAGATGAACTAATGAGACATATGACAGAGAAAATAAATGCATGGGATACATGTAAATTAAAATGTGACACAGAAGCCTATGATAGATACAAGTTGATCTGTAACCAAGTTATAAAGGAGGTTAGGCAGGCGAAGGCAGATTACGAGAAATCTTTGGCAAGGGATGCAAAGAAAAACAGCAAAGGGTTCTTTACTTATGTAAACTCTAGAAGGAAGGGGATGAATCAGATTGGTCCACTTGATATCGATGGGTCAACTGTTGATGATCCTGCTCAGGTAGCTAACAAACTAAATGAATATTTTGCATCTATATTCACACATGAGGAGTTATTCAGTGAGCTAAATGCCAGAGATGTATTCAAATTTGCCAGTAAGCTAGATAATCTTGTAATAACTGAGAGTAAAGTGGAGGAGAAATTGTTGAAGATAAACACATGAAAGGCACCTGGGGTGGATGGGATCTATCCAGTTATATTAAAGGAGGCAGCAAAGGAAGTAAGCAAACCTTAGCCATAATTATGAGAGCTTCCTTGGACTCAGGGGAAGTATCCATGGACTGGAGATGTGAAAATGTGACCCCAATTCACAAAGGAGGATCAAAGGGCGACACAAGTAATTATAGACCTGTTAGTTTAACTTCTGTTCCCGGAAAATTAATGGAGGCACTGTTTAAAGAAGCACTGCAGGATCATCTAGACAAGACTTCAGTTATAGCTAGGACACAGCGTGGTTTTGTTAAGGGGAAGTCTTACCTTACCAATTTGATTGGATACTATGATGCAGTCACAAAAGAACTGGATGCAGGGAATAACTTTGATATTATATACTTGGATCTTAGAAAGGCTTTTGATACTGTTGCACATGGAAGACTGCTGCACAAATTGGAGCAGTGTGGCATTGGAGGCAAATTGCTGCTATGGATAAAGGGGTGGTTGATGGGGAGAAGACAGAGAGTGGTATTCAATGGACACTGCTCATCGTGGACTAATGTTATTAGTGGAGTCCCTCAGGGTTCAGTATTGGGTCCATTATTGTTTTCTGTATTTATAAATGATATTGATGATGGTATATCAAGCTTAATGTCCAAGTTTGTAGACGATACGAAGGTTGGCAGGGTTGTGAAGGACACTACTGACACTATGCTACTGCAACAGGATCTGGAAAGGTTGAGCAAATGGGTTGAGAGGTGGCAAATGAAGTTTAACATTGACAAATGTAAAGTACTACATATGGGAAACAGCAACCCCAGAGCAACGTATCAACTCTGTGGTACTACACTGACAGTGGTAGAGAATGAAAGGGACCTGGGGATGGTTGTGCAGATGGATATGAAGTTCTCTGAGCAGTGCAGACTGGCTGCAGGAGTAGCTCATTGTGTATTGTCAACGATATATAGGAATTTTTCTAGCAGGGATAAAGAGGTGATTATTCCCTTGTATAAGGCAATGGTCAGGCCACACCTAGAGTACTGTATACAGGTCTGGAGGCCTCATTTCAAGAAGGATGTAGAGCTGCTTGAACGAGTACAGAGAAGGGAAACAAGATTAGTGAATGGAACAAAGGGGTGCTCTTATGAAGAAAGGCTTAAGTTTTGCAAATTACAGTGTCTGGAGACTAGGCACCAGTGAGGTGATCTGATAGAGGTGTATAAAGCCTTGAATGGTTTGAGCATGCTCAATGCTGATGGGATACTTCCTCTTGCTCAGAATAATCACCTGAGAGGGCATAAATTCAAATTGAGGAAAGACAGGAAGATGTAGGATAGATGTGAGGAAATTTGCCTTTAGCCAGCGGGTGGTTGGTGGAACAGACTTCCATCCCTTGTTGTGGAAGTTGATAGCCTAAATATGTTTAAGGCTCAGCTGGACAGGTATTTCGAATGAACAGAGGGGTGAAGTGGAAGTGGTTATTTTTTATTTATTTATTTATTTATTTTATTTTATTTATTTATTTATTTTTTTGGCTTATGCTGCATAAGCTTGCTTTCTTGCATCAAATGCCTCTACTAATGCTAATGCTACTCCTTTAGGTAGAAAATCTTTAGGTAGAATAGGGGTTGCCTGTATATTAAACAGGTGGATATATTACATATATATTGATATGTTCAACTAATTATTTGGTGTTACTTTTATGTACAATTATTTGGATAAGTTGATTAAGTTGAAAAAATTAAAAGATGTTTTTAACGTGAGAATTTATAGGCATTACTATCAGTCACACACATGTGGAATTAAAATACTTCACTACATTTGGCAACATTGGATTTTTTAAATGTTTTGAGATCCAAAATATTAATGCTTGGAATACAGCTTTTGATTTAAAATCCCTTTACAATATCTTTTTGTGATCATAACATGATGATTTTTAAATTTAAATCTGTATTACAAGTGCTAATGTTTTAAATTTGTGAAATTTTTGTACATCCTTTGTCATCTTTTAATGAAATATTTTTTTTCCCATATTTTAAACATAGATTTTTATTGTAAAATACAAATAGTATGTATATGTCTATTTTTTTTTAAGGTATATTATATGTGCATTTGTGTAACTATGGTGCTGATTAAAGTGTACATATAAGTGTTTAATAAATATATATAGGAATGCATTACTTGTTAGGAAAGTGTTGTATATACAAAATCAGAACTGTCTACAAAGAAAGGTATACAGAAAAAGAAATTGCATTTAATCTTATAGTTTATGTAAGGAAATTTTTTGTTATAATTGAAATATTAAGAGATGCTTCCATAGAAGCTGTTTAGCAGTTAATGATCTGTGCTGGAGTCTACTGATTTAGTTCAGTATATCAGTGTGCCATCAATCATAGATAGATTATTAAATTTCCATGTAGGTTATATATTGACCAACCAGAAAACAATTCCTTGAAATTTTCTTCTGAATCTTCATTTCTTTCAATTTCCTTTCTGTCTAATCATGTATATTAATACTTGTAAACTTGTTTTCCTTTTTTCAGGTTGCAGGAGAGGTTGAGCGCATATTCTTTGAAGAAACTAACAAGAAGACTATGATAAGTGCATTTTATAAATTGCATTTGCATCCAACTGTAGTACTAAGAAATTTATTGCCTATTTCTCTTCACTATTCTTTGCAAGTGAGTCAGTTTCACAGTTTCTTTCTGGAGTCTGTATAGATATAGAAGTTAATTAATATAACTCTTTAGAATAAATCTCTGGAAAGCTCTAGGATATTTTTAATAATTATTAAAAATTATTACTTTACACAGCACTGAAGTTGAGTCCATATCTTGGAATACCCACTATCCTCTAACACACATTGGGCTACATCTAGTGCAGAAAACAGTCAAAAGTCACATTGCAAAGAGATGAAGAATGGCTACTTATATCAGCATGATCCCTGCATCATAGCTTCTCATTTTTGCCAACAAAACAGTGTTTTTGAGTATGCTGCATTTATTAAATAAAGGTTTCCTCGATGGATACACCCATTGTTAAATTTTGCTTTTCTCAAATCACTCTTTGTTTGTCAAAGTCTTTGAAAACATGTTTAATGACATAGTGTTGTTTTTTCCTGTTTTTTAAATCCTACAACTATAGGACTAAAATATACAGTTCTTAACCCTTTCTAGTCTAGCATCATTTTCACTATTTTCCCCATTGCACAGCTTTATCAATGAAACAAATGACCAGTTGAAAGGTGATGTTCAAAAATTATTTATTTTCAGATTTACATCAGTTAATATATAAAACAGCATGGCAAAACAGTTTAAAAGCTCTAATGCAATATTTCTTCTTGGAAGAAAATATTCACAAAACCTTCCATCTGGATAATTGGCAATGTTTTTTTTACTTTAGAGCCTCTACTTGGAATTTCTTGTTTAAGTTACTTTGTGACTTCTACACTAGGAAAAGGAAAAAAATAAATAAATACTGCCTGCCATTAACAATTGAACATAAACTTTAACATTAGTAAACATACATTTTCCACTTTTCTAATCATTTATATAATTAGATATCCACTTTTCTGATAATTTATATGAAGCATAAATGGATCAGTACAGTGGGAAAACAGATTGTATAATTAGAAATGTGATGGTCATGCTGGTTTCCACATTAGACTTCAGGACAGAAAACAAACAAACAAACAAACAAAAAAAAAAAAAAAAACACTGCTTGCCATTAACTATTGAATATAAACATTGATTTAGTTTTTCATATTTTTTATGTGAGGTATAAATGTATGAAGTATAAATGTTTTTATACTGCAGTAATAAATATTTTTATATGAAGTATAAATGGATGGCAGTACAGTAGTGTATAGTGTGTTCGTGTCTAACGGCACCAGGGGTTCCCCCATCTCCACGTTGCTTTCATTGTAGGTGTACCAGTTCACTGGGATGGCCAGAGATTTAAAAGTGTATGGATTTTGTAAGTGTAGTGTTGTGTTTCGTTGTTCTTCTGGCCATTTCTTCTTCTTCTTCTTTGGTCCTTAGCTGGCAGCTGGCCATTTAGCCGCTAGACCCCTGCTGGGGGCCCAATGTTGTCCACACTATGCCTCGTGGAGGCAGACCAGGCACCCAGTAATTTTAAGTTTTCACTCTGGCAGGTCCTGCCACCTAATTTCCTGAGATTTCAGTGGTAAGGACCTAAAATAAAAATAATAAAAAAAATAAATTAAATAAATAAAAAAAAATAATAATAATAAATAAATAAAATAAAATAAATAAATAAAAAAAAATAATAATAATAAATAAATAAAATAAATTGATTGCTGGGATGAAAACTGTCTTATAATAGAGTGCCAGCGTTCTCTTGTTGAGGCCGCCCCAGTCTCTATGTGAGACCCTGGCCACCAGGGCTGAGTAGTTCCTTCGTTCTGATGTATTTAAGGTGTGGCTGAAAGGATAGTTTGCTGTCTAGGAGAATACCTAAATATTTGAGCTGTGGTGCCAATTTTATCGTGCTCTCATCAATTTTAATTTGGGGTGGTCTACGCAGGTCGAGAGAGCCTTTAAGGAGAATGGATGAGGTTTTCGCAGGTGATATTGTGAGAAAGTTATTTGCTGCCCAAGTTTGAAGCAGTTGAAGGGCATGGTTGGCCAGGGTCTCAAGCTGAGCTCTTGAGTTTGCTTCCACTGTAAGGATGAGGTCGTCTGCAAAAGCGTGGGATTTGACTTCTCCCAGGTCCATTCTCAAGAACTCATCGAAGACAATGTTCCAGAGCAATGGGCTCAGCACAGGAAGGTTACAGCCTCTGTAGATCTGTTTTACTATATTCTTGTACGGGGTATTGATCTCGACCTTTCTCTGTGATAGGTAATCTTTTATGGTGTTAGATGGCAGTACAGTGAGAAAACAGATTGTATAATTATAAATGCTGATGGTCATGCTGGGTTTCCCCATTAGACTTGAGAAGGACATAAAACAAACAAACAAACAAACAAAAAAAAAAAAAAAAACACTGCCTGCCATTAAATATTGAATATAAACATCAATTTAGTTTTTCAGATTTTTTATGAGGTATACATAAATAGCAGTATACCTGAAAAACAAATTTCATAATGTGTGAGGAGGGTTCAAAAAAGATTTGTATTCACCCAGAAGCAGTTATGATAGGAGATTGAAACAAACACCGCATATTACACTTTTTCAATATAGTCACCAGAAAAAAGTGACACACTTTTGCCACATCTCAGTACACTTCTGCAGGCCCAGCTTTGTAGAAGTCCACTGATTGTCCTTCAAACCACAAGTCACCAGCAGAAATCACCTGAACATTAGCAACAAAGTGCTTTTCATGGAGAAAGGACTTCAGGGCAGGAAGAGAAAGAAATCCAAGTGTGAAAGGTGGGGTGAATAAACAGAATGTGGCAATATTTCAGTTTTTCTTTGCACATCAACAACATATCATGTGCATATTGTGCCCTTTCCTTCTTCTGGTAAGAGGTCTGAAGTCTGGAATCCATTTAGCAGATACTTTTCTCATACTGGAGCTAGTTCTTTGACACTAATACAGTGATCTGCTGGGATTAATTCCTCAATTTTTGCAACTCTGTCTTTTGTTACAGCAGTTGCTGAGCATCCTGGGAATTCTTCATTGTGCATTGAGGTTCTTCCACATTTGAATTGTTTGTACCAATGTGCAATGACACTAACCGTAGGCAGCACTCTCCATAAACAGTGGCCATTTCTTCTTGGATTGTTTCGGGTGGTTTCTCTTGCAGAAAGAGAATCTGAATCACTGATCTGTGTTCCGCTTTATCCATTGTGATACTTCATTTCTTTCAGTGCTGCAAAGAAAAAAAAATTGTCAGATCAAAACCAAAATTTATGTGATTGTTATAGAGATTTTAAGGTATCAACAAAAAAAATTTCATCTTTCTATCACAACTACTTTTGGATAAATATATAAATTTTTTTTGAATCCCCCATATACTTAAATATATTTATAGTATAATTAAAATTTAATTATATTTATGAAAGAGCAGAAAGAATCTTTTTTTGAAAGCATAAAAAAGTGAGAGGGCATTTCCTTTCTATATAACTTTCTTAATGCATTGTTATGTCACGCGGGGCTTAAATGCATCGAAAACAGTTAAAGAGATGAAGGAAGCGTATGGTATTGAGTGTCTTGATAGGACTGTCATATTTAAATGGCACAAGCAATTCACTGACGGCCATGATTCTGTTGCTGATGACCCAAGACCTGATCAGCCATCCTTCTCAACAACTCCTGAGCAAATTATAAAAGTCCAGGAAATCTTGGATGATGACATGCAAATTATACTCCATGAATTAGCTGTTATTATGTCCATTTTATATGGTAGTGCTCACAATATTGTGAAAGATCACCTGAAAATGTTGTGAATCTGTGCATGCTGGATTCCACACAATTTGACTCCAGAACAAAAACAGCAGAGCAGACTTGTGCAAAGAAATGCTTGATCGTTTTGAAACATAGCATCAAAACTTCTTAAATCAAATAGTAACTTGTGATGAAACTTGGATTTTTTACTATGATCCTGAGACAAAACAACAGTCTTAAGTGACTGGAAGCATTCTGATCCGCCAAGACCTAAGAAATTTTGAACTTCTCATTCAGCTGACAAACAAACGGTTCTTGTGTTTTTTGACATAAAAGACATTCTTGTTACACATTTTGTGCCTCGTGAAATAAGTATTAATAAAGAAACATACTCTGAGGTTCTCAAAGTCAAGATTTGCCGTGCCGCACCATTCATGAGAAACTTCAAGAAGTTTCCAGTGTGAAGTGGTTTCTCCATCAAGACAATGCCAGGCCCCATACAGCTAATATTGTGCAGCCAGTGACCACTACCATAGGTGCTGAGGTTCTTCCACATCCCCATTATTCACTGGACTTAGCCCTGCATGGTTTCTTTCTATTTCAACGTCTGAAGGATGCTCTGAAAGGCCAGCATATCACGCCGAATAATGATTATCGCTGAGCCACAATGGAAGCACGTCAAGAGTCTGTTGAAAAATGGCTTGCAAGAACCATTTAAAACATTGGTACAGTGGTGGTGAAAGTGTGTAAAGTTCAAGGGGGAGTATTTCAAGGAGGAGAAATCCACAGAAGATTCAGATGGTGACAATTAAGATAAAATCTAGCACTAGTCCATGAATTAAAATATTATTCCTCGTACATGTTATTAGTAATGTGGTTGTTGATTCATGTGTTTCCAGCCCTTTTTGTGAAAAGTCCTGTTGTGATATTGAATTTGCAAAGATACTTCCTTTGCAAAGTATTTATTACTTTGCAAAGGAAGAATCTCCTGAGTAAAGCAAATAGTTATATTCATGCCTTTTATCATCATCATCAGTCTTGTGACTGGTCAGTTCCTCTGATGAGCTATCGCCATCTCTGTCTCTCCTGTGCTGTTTGTTTTAGCTCCTCAGAGTTTTGAAGTCCTGCTGCATCCAGACCCAATGAAGGTCATTTTTGGTCTACCCCTTGGAAGTTTTCCCTCCAGAGTCCCCTCTATTGCATCCAGAAGCTAACTACCGTGTTGAATCACGAGGCCCACCCATTTTAGTCTAGTTGATCTTATTCTACCTAAAATTTTCCTTTGTTCTTGGACACTTGTTAATACTTCCACATTTGAAACTTTTTCAGTCCATTTAATTTTTTCCATCCTGTGCCAGCACCACATCTCGAAGGCCTCAAATCTCTTTTTGTCTCTCTTTGTTAGAATCCATGTCTCTGACCAAATATATTTTTATTATTTTCTTCCTAATTTCTTGTGACATCTTCAGTGTAATCAAGGACAGTTTAGTCTTGAAAGATTCATGCCTTTAGAAATAATAAATTGTCTTTGCCTTTTTTGAACGTTCTTTCAGAAGTGTCTCAGTTTAATTAATTCAAAAATGTGTCTCAGTCTAATTAATTCAAAAAGTAGGAAATAAATCAATGGGCTTCTTAGTGTGTGCATGTTTTTAGTTTGTTACTGTGGTTTGAAGTTAAACAAAAACTAGAACATTTACATAACAATCTTAACTCTATTAAATATTTTTTATGACAACTTTGTTTAGATTAAATTAAAATAAAAATTTAACAAAAGTTAATTAGGACATAAACCTGTGGTCACTGAAGAAGCAAAGAGAAGAACATGAGCAAAACATTTGTGATTGTTAGATTCTATTAGTAATAAATAGATTTGGAAGTTTACAATTCTCTTAGTTCAACTATTAAGTTAATGTCCATTTTTTCTTTTTCAATTTATCTTTTAATTATCATTTGATTGATTCCTACTGAATATGAAATGTGTTGGAAATCATTCATCAAGATTCAAAATACATTCAGTATGTAAAGCTAAAGGTTTTTGAACAGTGCAAGGAGAGAGCAGAGTAAAATAAAAAAGTATAATATGTAACTGTATTTGAACTAGTTTCATTTGTACTTTAAAAATATTTTAGTAGCAATCATGCAAAAAAAAAAAAAAAATTATGTGATAATATTAACATGTTGTCTTATCAAATACATTGAAAACAATAATATACACTTTTGACCTAGTTATAGCTTATGTAACTAATGAGAATATGGCTCAGTTGGGTTTAAACAAAGCCATTAGATTTTGGTACATTATTTGAGCCTTGTTAAAAAAATTACTTATATATGATGAGCATATATGAATTGGTCCTAGCAAGATAGCTGTTAATTATGATGTTGATTAAAAAGTCTTATGTTTAGTGGAAATTATGATCATTGTGTGTTACATAAATAGCACATAAAAATATAACTCTTTATTTAATTATATTAAGTAAGTACATTTCTCACCAGTTTTCAACAAATGTGTTTCTAATATGGGGCCAAATGTCAGTTTACTAAGAAATAATTTGTGAATTTAAAATTTGAAGTCAGTTTTATGCTTATGTTACCTTATTAACACTAATATTATATATACCTGATGTTATTTAATGGCATTTTAATGAATTGTTCAGGCCATGTGTTTTTGTATATATTAAGCAAGGGGGAATGCACATGTGGCTTCTGAGTCCCCATGACTGCTTGTATAATGAGAACTTCTGAGTTTGACACATCTAAATGGATCACAAAAGCTTTGTAAAGGGAAGGTCCTTTTTGGCCAACCTGAAAAACATAAACTACTGTGATGGAGACTATAATGGCACAGTACAAACAGTAATATTGTTTGTAATGTGATGTGATCTCACAGAAGTTAGATGCAACTCCTGTGTGAATAGAACTTCTGGGTAATCTACTCCATCCAATATTAGGTTAAGAAATCTGAGATCCATGCTGCAGCAGAAGCCTGTGGCTTCCGTGCGCTATATGGCAAATATTACTATTACTATAAAGTAGTAATATCTGGAAATAATTATAACAGGCTTCTCCCCATTCTCTGTGAGGAATATAGAATAAGATTGCTCCCATCCAAAAAGATGTTTGTTTTCTACTTGGAATGGCATTTCTTTTTAATCTCATTTAGCCATTTTCATACATGAAAATTATACTATTTCTGCATTTCACACCAGCGTTTTGTTTAATCCAAAATCAGAAACACAAAAATCTGCAGATATTCTGGCAACATGCCCACATGCAAAACTGTATAGTTGTATGGTACAGACAAGTGTGTCATTGAGAAAGTTGAGCATAAAAAAATTTTTATCCCTCAGGAATATCTACTAGACTTTCCTCTCATCCCCTGATCTATGGAAGGTGGGAGTAATAATTGTTGGGTTCTTTTGTTTAAGGCGATATAAAAAAAAGTGTATTGCAAACTTTTGGTATACAAATATAAAATGAGGCCTAAGAACAGTAAAAGAGATAAATGAGGAAAAGGAATGTTATTTTTTAAATTACTCTTTTATATTCATATTGGTTACTAATAAATAAAAAAATATTTTGTATGCTTTGTTTTAACGGTTGCACCCCTAAATGGAATATATCAACTTGTGTGGCATGTCATTGACCATTTTTTTTTAAATTAAAAAATGATTTATTAATAATTTACATGCAATATTTTCTTTACTGAAAGACACACTGTTTTTTCATGGAAAATGTTACCTGAGATTTCCCCTTCATCTTATGGTCTGAATATACTAGATACATGCACTAATTTTTTTATCTTTAGCCATGCCTAGAGTCAGATTTGGTTAAAAAGTCCACATGCCCTTCTGAAAAAGCAAGCTCTTTTATTGTGTGATCTTTTTGTGTTTTAATATGTGATCTTTCAGGTTACATATTAACAGAAGCAACAAAAAGATTGATTACAGGATTAAACACTCAAATTAGCTTTAGTAGTAGTAGTAGTGGCATGTGATGCAAGAAAGCAAATGTATGAGCTTATGCAGCATCAGCCAAAAAAAAAAAAAAAAAAAAATCAATCAAACCATTCCCTCCAAATGCCTGTCCAAGTTCCTCCTTAAATTTATTCAAGCTATCAACTTCCACAACGACAGATGGAAGTTTGTTCCAGCAATTAACCACCCGCTGGCTAAAGGCAAATTTCCGCACATCTATTCTACATCTGTCTTTTCTTAATTTGAATTTATGCCCCCTTAGGTTCGTAATCTGAACAAGTGGAAGGATCCCATCAGAATTCAGTGTGCTCAATCCATTCAAGGCCTTATATACCTCAATCAGATCACCGCGCAGGTGCCTAGTCTCCGGCCACTGCAATTTGCAGAACTTAAGCCTCTCTTGGTAAGAGGATCCCTTCATTCCCCTCACCAATCTTGTTGCCCTTCTCTGTACCCGCTCAAGTAAATCTACATCCTTCCTAAAATGAGGTCTCCAGACCTGTACGCAGTACTCAAGGCGTGGCCTGACCATTGCCTTATACAGAGGGATAATCACCTCCTTTTCCCTGCTAGCAAAATTCCTATATATCATTGACAAAACCCCATGACCTGCCCTCGCAGCCTGTCTGCATTGCTCAGAGAACTTCATATCTGACTGCACAATTACTCCCAGGTCTTTTTCATTTTCTACCACCTTAAGTGTAGTACCACACAGTTGGTACGTTTCTCTGGGGTTATTTCTACCCATATGCAGTACTTTGCATTTGTCAAGGTTAAACTTCAGTTGCCACTTCTTAGCCCATCTGCCCAAAATATCTAGATCCTGTTGCAGTAGCAGACTGCCATTACCGTCATTAACAACCCTGCCAACCTTTGTATCATCTGCAAACTTCGACATTAAGCCTGATATACCTTCATCAATATCATTGATAAATATACAAAACAACAGTGGACCTAACACCGAACCCTGTGGGACTCCACTAATAACATTAGTCCAAGAAGAGCAGCACCCATTGATTACCACCCTCTGTCTTCTCGCACTTAACCAACCTTTTATCCATTGTAGCAACTTACCCTTAATACCATTCTGCTCCAATTTGTACAATAGTCTTCCATGCGCAACAGTGTCAAAAGCTTTCCTGAAATCCAAATATATGATATCAAAATTATTTTTTGCATCCAGTTCCTTTGTAACCACATCATAATATCCTATCAAATTTGTCAGACAAGACTTTCCCTTAACAAACCCATGCTGTGTCTGAATTATTGCTGCAGTCTTGTCTAGATGATCCTGCAATACATCTTTAACCAGCGACTCCATTATTTTACCCAGAACAGAAGTTAAACTAACTGGTCTTTAATTACTCGTGTCACCCTTCGATCCCCCTTTGTGAATTGGGGATACATTTGCACATCTCCAGTCCGTGGGAACCTCCCCTGAGTCCAAGGATGCTCTCATAATTATGGCTAAGGGTTTGCTTAGTTGCCTTGCCGCCTCCTTTAATATAACTGGATAGATCCCATCCACCCCAGGTGCTTTTCTTACGTTTAACTTCAACAGTTTCTCTTCCACTTTGCTCTCAGTTATTACAAGATCATTAAGCACCCTGCTACAATTTGATAACCTTCTGCCATTTTCAAACCTTAATAACTCCTCATGTGTGAATGTAGATGCAAAATACTCATTCAGTTTGTTTGCTATCTGAGCAGGATCATCAACAGTCGAACCATCGATGTCAAGTGGACCAATCAGATTCATCTCCTTCCTTTTAGAGTGTATATAAGTAAAGAAATCCTTGCTGTTTTTCTTAGCATCTTTTGCCAAGGATTTCTCGCAATCTGCCTTCGCCTGCCGAACCTCCTTTGTGACCTGATTACAGATTAACTTATATCTGCCATAGGCTTCTGAGTCGCTTGATAATTTATATGCATCCCATGCATTTTTCTTCTCTGTTACGAGTCTCATTAGTTCATTTGACAACCATTTAGGCCTAAACCTTGAACAATATTTCTTAATAGGTATGAAACTTTTAGTAGCTTCCACGATTAATTCCTTGAATGCTTCCCACTTAGAATTTACTGTTGGTAACATCGTCAGTTGATCCCACTGTACAGAATTTAAAAACTGTCGGAGACCACTGTACTCGCCTTTACGGAAGCAAACACCCTTTCCTTTACCCCTGTTGGTAATTAAATCTTTAAGTAAATCCCACGTCAGTACACTGTGATCACTGCCACCTAGTGGTTCTTTAATCTGCAAATTCCTAATACATGAATGATCACTGCTGATAACCAGATCAAGAGTATTACTTTGTCTGGTTGCCTCTCGAACATGCTGCTGCAGAAAACAATCATCCAATAAATCCACAAAAGTCTGACTAGTGTGTGAGTGCCCAACCCACAAGTTCCAGTCAATATCTGGGAAGTTAAAATCCTCCATTATAAGACATTCCGATTTACTAGCCCACTCTATTTCTCTGTACAATTGTTCATTGTACTCATTCGAGTCATTAGGCCTATAACACACTCCTACTCTAATTTTTGCTTTCGCAGTGCTTATGTCACACCAAACTGACTCAACAGAGCACTGTTCATCTATATCAACTGGATATAGATGAACTTTAGTTGGGCTTTAATTCCAGGAGGCATTAGCCCAACCAACTGTAGTCATTGGACATCTTAATTAATGGGCCCTTTAATGGGTGAAAAGTATTGTGAATTATTGAAACTCAAGACAGTGACCATGTCTTTCAAGGAATGAGCAATGGCCCTGAAGATGGTGGACTCTTAACATCAGTAATGTTGTATGTAACATTGGCAGTGATGTAATTGGCATTATATGATGAGTAAAACTTTTTGCTGATATTAGCATTAGTAGAGGCATACGATGCAAGAAAGCAAGCTTATGCAGCATCAGTCAAAAAAAAAAAAAAAAACCACTCCCATTTCACCCCTCCATTCGTTCCAAATGCCTGTCCAGCTCAGCCTTAAATTTATTTAGGCTATTAGTTTCCACAATAAAAGATGGAAGCCTGTTCCACCAATCAACTACCCGCTGGCTAAAGGCAAATTTCAGCACATCTATTCTACAACTGTCTTTCCTCAATTTGAAACTGTGCCCCCCTCAGGTTCTTAGTCTGAACAAGAGGAAGAATCCCATCAGCATTCAGCTTGCTCAACCCATTCAAGGCCTTATACACCTCAATCAGATCACCTTGCAGGTGCTGCAATTTGCAGAACTTAAGCTTTTCTTGGTAAGAGCACCCCTTTGTTCCCCTCACCAATCTTGTTGCCCTTCTACGTTCTAGAACGGCAAGAAGATTGGTGAGGGAAACTCGTTCTAGCAACTCTACATCCTTCCTAAAATTAGTACTCTAGGTGTGGCCTGACCATTGCCTTGTGTAACGGGATAATCACCTGCCTGTCTCTGCTAGCAAAATTCCTATATATCATTCACAAGACTCCATGACCCGCTCTAGCAGCCCCTCTGCACTGCTCAGTGAACTTCATATTTGTCTGCACAATTACCCCAGGTCTTTTTCACTTTCCACTTCTCTGAGTATAGTACCACACAGTCGGTACATTTCTCTTCACTTATCGCTACCCATATTCAGTACTTTGCATTTGTCAATGTTAAACTTCAGTTGCCACTTCTCCACCCACTTTCCCAACTTATCTAGATGCAGTTGGAGTAGTATACTGTCTTTACTGTCGTTAAAAACTCTACCAACCTTTGTATCATCTGCAAACTTGGACATTAAATCTGATATACCTTTATCAATATCATTGATAAATATACAAAACAACAATGGGCCCAACACCCGAACTCTGGGGAACTCCACTAATAACATTTGTCCACAAAGAACAGTGTCCATTGATTACCACTCTCTGTCTTCCCCCACTCAACCATCTTTTTATCAATTTTATAGCAACTTTCTCTCAATGCCATACCTCTCCAATTTGTACAGCAGTCTTTCATGTGCAACAGTATTAAAAGCTCTTCTGAAATCCGAGTATATGACATCAAAATTATTTTTGGCATTCAGTTCCTTTGTGACCACATCATAGTATCCAATCAGATTGGTCAGACAAGACCTCCCTTTAACAAACCCATGTTGTGTCTTAACTATTACTGAAGATGATCCTGCAATGCTTCTTTAACCAATGATTCCATTATCTTCCCCAGAACACAAGTTAAACTAACATGTCTGTAGTTACTTGTGTCACCTTTTGAACCTCCCTTTGTGAATTGGTGATCCATTTGCACACCTCCAGTCCATAGGGGGTCTCCACTGAGTCCAAGGAAGCTCTCATAATTATGGCTAAGGATTTGCTTACTTCCATTGCTGCCTCCTTTAATATAACTGGATAGATCCCATCCACCCCAGGTGCCTTCCATATGTTTAACTTCATCAATTTCTCCTCCACTTTGCTCTCAGTTATTACAAAATCACTGAGCTCCCTGTTAGCATTTAATTAACTTCTGGCACTCCCCTCATTGAATGACTCCTCATGTGTGCATGTAGATGCAAATACCCATTCAATTTGTCAGTTACCTGAGTATGATCATCAATAGTCAATCCATCTATGTTCAGTGGTCCAATCTGATTCATCCCTTTCCTCCTAGATTTTACATAAGTAAAGAACTCTTTGCTGTTTTTCTTTGCATCCTTTGCCAAAGATTTCTCGTAATGTGCCTTTGCATGCCTAACCTCCTTTGTGACTTGATTACAGACTAGTTTATACTTGCCATAGGCTTCGGTGTCACCTGATACTTTATATGTATCCCATACATTCTTCTTCTCTGCCACGAGCCTCATTAATTCATCTGACATCTATTTAGGTCTAAACCTTGAACAGTATTTCTTAGTTGGAACGAAAAGCCTAGTAGCCTCCAAAATGAAGTCTCTGAAGGCTTCCCATTTAGAATTCAACATTGATAACATCGTCAGTTGATCCCACTGTACAGAATTTAAAAACTGTCTGAGTTCTCTGTAGTCACCTTTACGAAAGCAAAAGCCCTTCCCTTTGGCCTTGATGCTAGTCACATCTTTAAGTAAATTCCCACATCAGTACATTGTGATCACTGTCACCGAGTGGTTTCTTTATCTGCAAATTCTTAATGCATGAATAATCACTTCTGATAATCAGATGAAGAGTATTACTCCCTCTGGTTGCCTCTCGAACGTGTTGCTGTAGAAAACAGTCATCCAATAAATTCACAAAAGTCTTGCTAGTGTGCGAGTGACCAACTCACAAGTTCCAGTCAATATCTGATTCACTAACCAGACATTCTGATTCACTGGCCCACTATTTCTCTGCACAATTGCTCATTATAGTCATCAGATTCATTAGGCCTTTAACATACACCTACTCTCATTTTTCCTTTGCCAGTGCTTATTTCACACCAAACAGACTCAACACTGCATTATCCACCAACATCAATTGGATGCACTTCCCTAGATTTTGTGTTTCTTAACTAACAGCATAACCCTCCTCCCTTCTTGTCCTGTTTATCCTTCCTGTACACATTGTACTCCCCAAATTCTGCACTGCTTATATCTGTGTGACACCACTTCTCTGATATCTCAACAATATCTGCCTTTGATGTCTTGACTAGCACTTCAAGCTCATCAAATTTATTAACTATACTCCTAGCATTGGTGTACATGCACGTATACATGCACCTGTTCCTACTCTTAGTTACCCTAACACAGCCCGTGTATTTACTTGTTTCGTGATGTGTATTATGACTTGTACACAGTAAAAAATGGAGTGAAATAACTGAAAAATGAGACAATTATTTTATTAGACATTTGTTATTATAATATGTTGAATAATGTATGGTGAAGTAAAGTTTATTGAAGTTTCACTATTTTTCAGTTTTTTACGAATAAAGAATGAATCGAGATTTTTTTTTTTATTTTTGCCGTGTTTTTTAAGATAAAATTGTGTTGTAGCATTTCGTTATGTCTTTAACTTTATGCGTAACGTTTTCTGCTTGGTCAGTTTTCTCAAGGGCTTCTTATTTTTTAATTTTTAAATCCTCATAGCTGCAGACACTCGAATAATGAATACTTGAATACCAGGGACCCCCTGTACATTCTTTATTAAATTATGGACATGTATAGTGTAATAAACTATTATTTTCCTGTTTCACTTCTGGGAGTGTGGTTGACCATTAAAAAAAAGGGGGGGGGGGCCTCCAGTACATAAGATTGCAATATAATTATATAATTTTTATTCATTTAAAATTGTAGACTAAAAAAAAAAATTTAGGAAAAAATATTTGTACTGTCAAAATTTTAGTAAGAATTTTGGAGTTGCATTTTTTTTTTTTTTTTTCACCAAATTTTTAATATTGGGGAATTTTAGATGTCGCAACTAGCAAATTATTTTCAAGGTGTATGTCAGTCGATCTTGTTATTGACTTAACATTCAACCAAAAAATGGTTGAATTTCATTTAACTGTGAACAACCAGAAAATGGTTGTTCACAGTTATAGGTACTCCCAAACACAGAAGCTGAAGAATGCTTCTTAGAAAATTCTACAATTTTTGGAAAGTCTTCTGCTGGGAGATTTGTGTAAAATTGCATTAAAGAACAATCATTAAATTTTTGTCTCAGAAGTTCATTAATTTTAAGTTCAATTAGTTCCCTTCTTGCCAGCTCAACATGTACATTAAATGGATTTGAAAAATGATTTAAACGTGCTTTTCTTTATTCTGAAGTCATTCAATCCTTTGTCGGTGGCCATTAGCTCATCAGCATAGAACACATATTCAGACATTTCATGATTAGCTAATGTAGGTAAATGGTAATAGTCACTACTCCTAAGGTGATTTCCCAAATCTGAATTTTACTTTGAAAGACTTGATGTGAGCATATAGTCATGAATTAATTACTTTTCCCCATTGCAATTTCAAATTCAGATTATTTATGTGGGATGTAATGTCAATGAAAAATGCAACATAATGAGTCCAATCACCACTTGTAAGTTCTGGGACAATTCTGCTTTTCAGAAGAAATCTGTACCATAAAGGTACAGATTTCTTCTCTAAGACTATAAAATCATTGTAGCATTTTTCCTCAACTAACAAACCTTGCAGTAGTATACAAGACGTCCATAATTCAGTCTCAAGTTCTTCAAGAAATTGTTTAAATTGGTGATGGTTGAGTGCTCATGGTTTTATTAAATTTATGCTTAAAACATAACATATGCATAACATTTTCAAATGTGACTGACCTTGCACATCAATTCTCTTGGTAAATTATGCAGTAAAATATGGTAAATTCTTTTTCCATGAAGTTGAGAGAAGCTAATTCGGATTTTATTCTGGAAAATAAGCCAACCTTCTGACCAACTATTGCAGATGGCCATCTGTTGTCACACTTATGTGCTTATCAAAGGAGAGGTTTTCATTGCAGCTGCTTTTATTTCTTCAAAGATATCATTTCATGTAAAAAGGCAAAGCATATCTGCTGCACCATTGAAAACATTATCAACTCCACATATAAAAATTGCAAGTTGAGATTAATCTGATATTCAATACTTTTGGCGATAGCCAATGAATGAAATTCTGCAGATTGTTTTACTAAGCTATCCACTAAATCAGCTAAAATTTCTTCAACGTGTCTCATTATAGTTATGCGAAACAAGTGGATGTTCTCAAAATCTTTCACCTTTTCTAGGCATAACATTACAGCAACCAGAAAGCATTCTTTCACTAATTTGCCATCTGTGTATTTTTTGGAATGCTTGGCAACTTTTCCAATATAGCCAGCATGCACAGTTTTATCTGAAACTTTGTCTATTAAAAATAAGTGTACCCAGCTTTCCAATCTTGTGCATTAGATTTTCTGCTTTAAACTTTCTAATCTCTCTTTTAAATGTATCATATGTAGAATGCTTGATAGTGTAATGGTGCTTAACATTATATTCTTTACATGAAGAGATATTCTTAACATAATAGACACAGTAGTTTGTTTTTCACCTCAAGAAAAACATTACTGATGTGTCCACCTTTTCTGAAACATTCTCATTTCATCTGTTAGCTTTCTTTTTTTTTTTTTTTTGAAATGAAGCCATTATGGGAAGGGAGTATTATTATAAAAAAGAAATTAATTAACTTAAATTTTCAGCACTGAAATAACACCCACCACAAGAGAAAGAAAATTACGAATTGCCCAGCCAACAGTGCCCCTTGTTGCAATGTTTGTTTGAAATTTGCCCAGTGAGACTGGCATATAAATACTAAATTTTTAAAAATGTATTACCAAATGGAGTATTCCATTACCAAATAATATATATTTTTATATATTCAGTGCAAGTACTATGAGCTTTTAAAAGTAGCTTTTTAAGGTCATAAAACTTTAACACAAATTTTGCAATAAACCTGTTGAGATGAACCAACTGCTTTTTTCACCCATGGGTACCATAAACTGATGCAGTTCAATGCTGCAATGATAAAAGATAGATGATTAAATTCAATTTTAAAAATTGAATGACTACATTAAAAGTAATCTGAAGTTTTAAATTACAAAAAATATAGAATATCATTCATGGCATATAAACAGAAAAATGGGATATCAATAAAGAACTATTTTCCGATTTATAGTCTTTCTGTAATATAATTTGAAATCTGAAACCTCATCATTTTTTCCTTCAAGATATTGCTAAATTTTAATTTAGAGTAGACCTGATTAATGAAGAATTGATTTAAATGTGGAAGAATTAATTAAATTTGTGAATTACAATTGGCAATACCACACATATTTGCCAAGTACACTAATTTGTAAAGAAAACATGGATAACTAATATTAAAATTTATGGCTTACACTGTATGACTTATTTCCACTGGACACATAGACATGGAGATCAGACAGTTAGATGAGAGTATCCAAATGAAAGCGGAGAATTTACAGCTTCAAGAAACCAATACGTTTTTGAAGACTTGCCATTTTATTGACTTAATTGTCATATTAAATCATACTCTATAAGTAGCTTTATAGTCCTAGTCACACTTGTTATTTTATTTTTAATTATACTGGAGATTTTAGAGGTTACTACTTAATATACTTAGACCTTTGTTTCATTCAAACCTTGCTGCCATTGTTATAGTATACAGTGATGACTGGTAGAGGAATTCAAATTTTTAATTGTGGTAAATAGGTAGCTCTAAAGTTTGAATCAATTAAGTAGGCATTAGTTAGACAATTTTGTTAATATATTACAATTAACTTAACTCCAAATCACTTTTTGGGCATATATATTTTGTGTTTAGCTGAGGATATAACTAATCTAACAGTATGATCGTTAGGATAGCATAACATATATTCCAAATTATTAGCACAAGGTATAACATAAAACTAGATAGCGTAATAGGTATCACTGCATTTAGGAATCGATTAGATTAGTGTAGTATTGTCAATTAATTAATTAAGTTTATTAATCTTATTAATTTCATTGTTAATTAATTGTATTCAAACGGAAATCATGTCCCAGACTAGCAAAGCAGCGAACACAAATTAGCGGAAGAGCTGTGGCTCTAGGGAAAAATGAAAGGGGCGATTCTCCAACACCTAAAAAAAATGTGAAACATTTGCGGACTTTCTAGAACAGGACATGATCTAGCCTAGTCTTTGTGTGAAAAGAGTGTCAAGAAATTGGGTGCCAACCCAGCATTCTAATGGGTGTCTATGAGAGTTTGAAGAGTCAGATAGATGCCCTTGAAGGAATTAAAATGGAGGACCCATCAAGCTCTCAGCTGCCAAACTCAACACCAGAGCTCACTCTTGTACACACAAAAACAGCAGGCAATCTTCAAGACAGAATGTGCTGTTCCCACAGGAGCTAGTTGCTGTCGGTGATCCTGTTGTCAGGGAGACAGGTAATATATATTTTTCAATAAAGATAGGTGGGATAGGGCCAGAGTATGGCTGTCAGGGGCAAAAGTTGATTACATCGTAGAGCAGATATCTTTTAAGGGCATAAAAGGTGATATTGTTGTACATGTTGGCACTAATGACATTAAGAGTAGGAGAGCTGCAAATTTACTTAATAAGTACAGGTGAAGGTTTAAAAAAAGTTGTGAATTAGAGTTAAATTTGAAAGTGTCTGAAATTCTGTCCAGACACAATAGGAGGGAGTATATGATGAGAGCCTTGTTAATAAATTTAGCCCTGGAGATAATGTGCAAGGCTGGGGTAGAATTTTTTTCAGTGTGGACTGTGCTTGTTAACAGAAGAGACTGCTTCTACAGGGATGGGATACCCTTAAATATAAACGGTGCAAGAATATTTGTTGATGCTAATGAGGAGGTGTTAGGTGGGTTGGAAAACTGCTAGCTTGTGGGATGGGATTCATACACGGACAGTTTACCAGTAGCCAAAGGCAGAGGTATAAGTGATTCTTGAATTACTTCTATTAGAATGAGCAGCAGCCTGGAAAGCCAGGTGCTGGGGATTTCAAGGACTGTTGGGAGTCTTCATGGAACAAGTAAATACATGGGCTGTGTTAGGGTAACTAAGAGTAAGAACAGAGGAATGTGCACTTGCAAGTACACCACTGCTAGGAGTACAGTAAATAAATTTGATGAATTTGAAGTACTTGACAAGATGGATATTGTTGGAATATCAGAGATGTATTGTCACACAGATAAAAACAGTGCAGAATTGGAATTTGGGCAGTACGATGTGTACAGAAAGGATAGACAGGATAGCAAGGGGGGGGGGGAAGGGTATGCTGTTAGTTAAGCAATATTTAAAATCTAATGAAGTGTAATGTTGAGTCAGTATGGTGTGACATAAGCACTGGGAAAGCAAAAATGAGGGTAGGAGTGAGTTATAGGCTTAATGACTATGATGCGTACAATGAACAGTTTTACAGAGAAATTGAGTGGGCCAGTAAATCAGAATTGGGGGATTTTAACTTCCCAGATATTGACTAGAACTTGTGAGTTGGTCACTTTCACCCTAGCAAGACTTTTGTGGATTTACTGGGTGATGGTGATTGTTTTCTAAAGCACCATGTTTGAGAGACAACCAGGATTAATACCCTTGATCTGATTATCAGAAGTGATTAATAATACATTAAGAAGCTGCAGATAAAGAAACTAGTTGGCAGCGAACACAGTGTACTGGTGTGGAATTTACTTAAAGATATAACTACCAACAGGGATAAAGGGAAGGGTTTGTGCTTTTGTAAAGGTGACTACTGTGGTGGTCACCTTTATGAAAGCAAAAACCCTTCCCTTTATCCCTGTTGGTGGTCTGAGACAGTTTTTAAATTCTATACAGTGGAAGCAACTGATAATGTTACCAACAGAAAATTCTAATTGGGAAGCTGTTGTTGTTGTTTGGTTTTTAGAAGCATTAGCAACTAAGGCCATATTACTCCGGGGATATGTGATGTTCATTTCATGACCTTTCCAAATCCTCCATATTTGGTGGTCACGGGCTCCAACCCCGATCTGATCAAGAAGCATGTGCTACGCACTGCTGCTCCTGCCCACCTGGCTACGGAGGTGCCGAATTGGGAAGCATTTAAGTAATTAATCTTGGAAGCTACTAGGCTTTTCATACCGACTAAAAAATACTGTTTAAGGTTTAGACCTAGGATGTCAGATGAACTAATGAGACTCATGGCAGAGAGGTAAAATGCATTTAAATTATCAGGCAATAGAAGCCTATAGTAGATATAAACTAGTCTCCAATAAACTCACAAAGGAGGTTAGGCAAGCGAAGGCAGATTACAATAAATATTTGCAAAGGAAGCAAAGAAAAAACCAAAGATTTCTTTACTTATATAAACTCTCAAAGGAAGGGGATGAATCAGATTAGTCTACTTGATATCGATGGTTCAACTGTTGACGATGTTGCTCAGATAGCTGACAAACTGGATGAATATTTTACATCTATGTTAATTTATGCGGAATTCTGTAGGGTAATTGGAGGTTGGAAGCTTATTAAACTCTAACACGGAGCTAAATGATTTTGTAATAACTTAGATGAAAGTGGAGGAGAAATCGTTGAAGTTAAATATAAGAAAGGCAGGGGCTCACATATAGTGAGTATGGGCTCGGGAAATTCAGGGTCCTGAGCTGGATATCATCATTCTCTTTCTTGCTTTCTTGGTGATTCCTTTCTACTTCTGACTCTCTCTCTCTCTCTCTCTCTCTCTCTCTCTCTCTCTCTCTCTCTCTCTCTCTCTCTCAGTAATGCAGGAATTTTTTTTTTTTTTTTGGCTGGTTCAGCATAAGCCTCAGGCTTCCTTGCACTATATGGCTTATAATAATAATAATAATAATAATAATAAGGCACCTGGGGTGGATGGGATCTATCCAGTTATATTAAAGGAGCTGGCAAAGGAAGTAAGAAACCCTTAGCTATAATTGAGAGCATCCTTGGCCTCGGGGAAGGTCCCCACAGACTGGAGATATTTCAAAGTATCCCCAATTCACAGAGGGTGACACGAGTAATTACAGACCTGTTAGTTGAACTTCTGTTCCCTTGAAAATAATGGAGTCACTTGTTAAAGAAGCATTGTAGGATCACCTAGACAAAACTGCAGTAAAAATTCAAACACAGCATGGGTTTCTTAAGGGGAGGTTTTTCTCTGACCAACTTGAATTGATACTATGATGTGGTCACAATGAAACTGGGTGCTAAAAAGAATTTTGATATCATATACTTGGATTTCAGAAAAGCTTTTGATGGGTTTGCACATGGAGGACTACTGTACAAATTGGAGCAGTATGGCATTAAGGGCAAGGTGCTACAATGGATAAAAGAATGATGGAGTGGAAGAAGACAGAGAATGGCAATCAATGGATACTGCTCTTCGTGGACTAATATTATTTGTGGAGTCCCCAAGGGTTCTGCGTTGAGCCCATTGTTGTTTTCTATATTTATCAATGATTGTTGATGAAGGTATTAGCATTAGTAGAGGCATTTGATGCAAGAAAGCAAGCTTCTGCAGCATCAGCCAAAAAAAAAAAAAAAAACACCACTTCCACTTCACCCCTCTGGTCGTTCGAAATACCTGTCCAGCTGAGCCTTAAACTTATTTAGGCTATCAACTTCCACGACAAGGGATGGAAGTCTGTTCCACCAACCAACCACCCGCTGGCTAAAGGCAAATTTCCGCACTTCTATCCTACATCTGTCTTTCCTCAATTTGAATTTATGCCCTCTCAGGTGATTATTCTGAGCGAGGGGAAGAATCCCATCAGCATTGAGCATGCTCAAACCATTCAAGGCTTTATACACCTCTATCAGATCACCTCGCTGGTGCCTAGTCTCCAGACACTGTAATTTGCAAAACTTAAGCCTTTCTTCGTAAGAGCACCCCTTTGTTCCATTCACTAATCTTGTTGCCCTTCTCTGTACTCGTTCCAGCAGCTCTACCTCCTTCTTGAAATGAGGCCTCCAGACCTGTATACAGTACTCTATGTGTAGCTTGACCATTGCCTTATACAAGGGAATAATCACCTCCTTATCCCTGCTAGAAAAATTCCTATATATCATTGACAATACACCATGAGCTACTCTTGCAGACCCATCTGCACTGCTCAGAGAACTTCATATCTGCCTGCACCACCACCCCCAGGTCCCTTTCATTCTCTACCACTGTCAGTGTAGTACCACAGAGTTGATACGTTGCTCTGGGGTTGCTGTTTCCCATGTGTAGTACTTTACATTTGTCAATGTTAAACTTCATTTGCCACCTCTCAGCCAATCTGCTCAACCTTTCCAGATCCTGTTGCAGCAGCATAGTGTCAGTAGTGTCCTTGACAACCCTGCCTACCTTTCTGTCGTCTGCAAACTTCGACATTAAGCTTGATATACCATCATCAATATCATTTATAAATACAGAAAACAATAATGGACCCAACACTGAGCCCTGAGGGACTCCACTAATAACATTAGTCCATGATGAGAAGTGTCCATTGATTACCACTCTGTCTTCTCCCCCTCAGCCACCCCTTTATCCACAGCAGCAATTTGCCCCCAATGTCACACTGCTCCAATTTGTGCAGCAGTCTTCCATGTGCAACAGTATCAAAAGCCTTTCTAAGATCCAAGTATATAATATCAAAGTTATTCCCTATATCCAGTTCCTTTGTGACTGCATCATAGTATCCAATCAAATTGGTCAGGCAAGACTTCCCCTTAACAAAACCATGCTGTGTCTGAGCTATAACTGAAGTCTTGTCTTCTTTAACCAGTGCCTCCATTAATTTTCCTGGAACAGAAGTTAAACTCACAGGTCTATAATTACTTGTCAGCCTATGATCCTCCTTTGTGAATTGGGGTCACATTTGCACATCTCCAGTCTGTGGGTACCTCTCCTGAGTCCAAGGAAGCTCTCATAATTATGGCTAAGGGTTTGCTTATTTCCTCTGCTGCCTCCTTTAATATAACTGGACAGATCCCATCCACCCCGGGTGCCTTTCTTGTGTTTATCTTCAACAATTTCTCCTCCACTTTACTCTCAGTTATTACAAGATTCTCTAGCTTACTGCTACAGTTGAATACACCTCTGGCATTCCCCTCGCTAAATAACTCCTCGTGTTCACAAATGTCGATGCAAAATATTCATTTAGTTTGTTAGCTACCTGAGCAGGATCATCAACAGTTGACCCATCGATATCAAGTGGACCAATCTGATTCATCCCCTTCCTTCTAGAGTTTACATAAGTAAAGAACTCTTTTCTGTTTTTCTTTGCATCCCTTGCCAAAGATTTCTCGTAATCTGCCTTCGCCTGCCTAACCTCCTTTGTAACTTGGTTACAGATCAACTTGTATCTATCATAGGCTTCTGTGTCATGTGTTAATTTGTATGTATCCCATGCATGTTTCTTCTCTGTCATATGCCTCATCAGTTCATCTGACATCCATTTAGGCCTAAACCTTGAACAATATTTCTTAGTTGGTATGTAAAGCCTAGTAGCTTCCATGATAAGTTCTTTGAATGCTTCCCATTTTGCATTTGCTGTTGGTAACATCATCAGTTGGTCCCACTGTATAGAATTTTTAAATACTGTCTCAGTCCATCATAGTTGCCTTTACAAAAGCAATAACCTTTCCCTTTACCCCTAATGGTAGTTACCTCTTTGAGTAAATCCCACTTCAGCTCACTGTGATCACTGCCACCTAGTGGTTCAATTACCTGCAGATTCTTAATGCATGAAGAATCACTGCTGATAATCAAATCAAGAGTATTCCTCCCTCTAGTTGCCTCCCGAACATGCTGATGTAGAAAACAATCATCCAATAAATCCACAAAAGCCTTGCTAGTGTGTGAGTGACCATCCCCCAAATATCAGTCAATATCTGGGAAATTAAAATCTCCCATTATAAGACTCTCCGATTTACTGGCCCACTCTATTTCCCTATACCCTGAAAAAGGCCTCTGAGGTTGGGAAAATTCATATTTTAGCATTAAATCAGCTCACACACCAACCATAAGAATAAATATTTACTGTAACTAAAATATTTACATATTAAAATAAAATAAATATTTACAAAAACTGCTATTATATTAAAATAATATTATGTACATGTAAAAACATTAAAACTGTGATAAGATCCTTAAGATAAAATACACTAAAATAAACCGGATTAAAAGTGATAAAAACAATAAAAGTCTCTGGAGCTTTCGGAAGCATCGGCTTCCTTCCTCAGCAGTAACAAAACTTCCTGCAGCACGTCCATATATAACAGGCTCACGGTACCTATACACGTGGTGCAGTCGGCGCATGGTCTGAACTGGAAGCGGAAATAGCTCGGGAACGTGTTAAGCAGAACCGTTCATCCGTACTTAGGATGATAGTTTCAAACAGCATTAGCATTAGCATTAGTAGAGGCATATGATGCAAGAAAGCAAGCTTATTCAGCATCAGCCAAAAAAAAAAAAAAAAAAAAAAAAAAAAACCCTCTCCCATTTCACCCCTCCGTTCGTTCGAAATACCTGTCCAGTTGAGCTTTAAATTTGTTTAGGCTATCAACTTCAACAACAAGTGATGGAAGTCGGTTCCAGCAACCAACCACCCGCTGGCCAAAGGCAAATTTCCGCACATCTATCCGACATCCGTCCTTCCTCAATTTGAATTTATGCCCTCTGAGGTGATTATTCTGAGAAAGATGAAGAATCCCATTGGCATTGAGCATGCTCAAACCATTCAAAACCTTATACACCTCTATCAGATCACCTCGCCGGTGCCTAGTCTCCAGACTCTGTAATTTGCAAAACTTAAGCCTTTCTTCGTAAGAGCAACCCTTTGTTCCATTTACTAATCTTGTTGCCCTTCTCTGTACCTGTTCCAGCAGCTCTACATCCTTCTTGAAATGAGGCCTCCAGACCTGTATACAGTACTCAAGATGTGGCCTAACCATTGCCTTATACAAGGGAATAATCACCTCCTTATCCCTGCTAGAAAAATTCCTGTATATCATTGACAAGACACCATGAGCTACTCTTGCAGCTCGTCTGCACTGCTCAGAGAACTTCATATCTGCCTGCACAATTACCCCCAGGTCCTTTTCATTCTCCACCACTGTCAGTGTAGTACCGCAGAGTTGATACATTGCTCTGGGGTTACTGTTACCCATATGTAGTACTTTACATTTGTCAATGTTAAACTTCATTTGCCACCCCTCAGCCCATCTGTTCAACCTTTCCAGATCCTGCTGCAGCAGCATAGCGTCAGTAGTGTCCTTAACGACCCTGCCAACCTTTGTATCATCTGCAAACTTAGACATTAAACTTGATATCCCATCATCAATATTATTCATAAACACCGAAAACAACAATGGACCCAACACTGAACCTTGAGGAACTCCACTAATAACATTAGTCCACGTTGAGCAGTGTCCATTGATTACCACTCTCTGTCTTCTGCCAATCAACCATCCCCTTATCCATAGCAGCAATTTGCCTCCAATGCCACACTGCTCCAATTTGTGCAGCAGTCTTCCATGTGCAACAGTATCAAAAGCCTTTCTAAGATCCAAATATATAATATCAAAGTTATTCCCTGCATCCAGTTCTTTTGTGACTACATCATAGTATCCAATCAAATTGGTCAGGCAAGACCTGCCCTTAACAAAACCATGCTGCATCTGAGCTATAACTGAATTCTTGTCTAGATGATCCTGCAGTGCTTCTTTAACCAGTGCCTCCATTAATTTACCTGGAACAGAAGTTAAACTAACAGGTCTATAATTACTTGTGTCAGCCTTTGATCCTCCTTTGTGAATTGGGGTTACATTTGCACATCTCCAGTCTATGGGTACCTCCCCTGAGTCCAAAGAAGCTCTCATAATTATGGCTAGGGGTTTGCATACTTCCTTTGCTGCCTCCTTTAATATAACTG
The DNA here is from genome assembly GCF_048544385.1 of Mastigoproctus giganteus. Taxonomy (NCBI): domain Eukaryota; kingdom Metazoa; phylum Arthropoda; class Arachnida; order Uropygi; family Thelyphonidae; genus Mastigoproctus; species Mastigoproctus giganteus. The sequence goes on from NC_143575.1 coordinate 64,723,522, forward strand.
GATAGATCCCATCCACCCCAGGTGCCTTTTTTATGTTTATCCTCAACAATCTCTCCTCCACTTACCTCTCAGTTATTACAAAATCATCCAGCTCACTGCCAATGTTTACTTTACCTACATCATTCTCCTTCCTGAATAACTCCTCATGCGTGAATGTAGATGCAAAATACTTGTTTAGATTGTTAGCCACCTGAGCAGGATCCTCAACTGTTGAACCATCAATATCCAGTGGACCAATCTGATTCATCCCTTTCCTTCTCGAGTTCAAGTATGTAAAGAACTCCTTTCTGTTTTTCTTTGCATCCTTTGCCAAGGATTTTTCGTAGTCTGCCTTTGCCTGCCTAATCTCCTTTGTGACTTGGTTACAGACCAACTTATATCTATCATAGGCTTCCATGTCACCCATTAATTTGTATGTATCCCATGCATTTTTCTTCTCTGCCACATGTCTCATTAGTCCATCTGACAACCATTTAGGCCTAAACCTTGAACAATATTTCTTAGTTGGTATGTAAAGCCTGGTAGCCACCAAGATTAGTTCCTTGAATGCTTCCCATTTTGAGTTTGCTGTTGGTAACATCATCAGTTGGTCCCACTGTATAGAATTTAAATACTGACTCAGACCATCATAGTTGCCTTTACGAAAACAAAAACCCTTCCCTTTACCTCTGATGGTAGTTACCTCCTTGAGTAAATCCCACTTCAACACACTGTGATCACTGCCACCTAGTGGTTCATTTATCTGTAGGTTCTTAATGCATGAAGAATCACTACTGATAATCAGATCAAGAGTATTGCTCCCTCTTGTTGCCTCACGAACATGCTGATGTAGAAAACAATCATCCAATAAATCCACAAAAGCCTTGCTAGTGTGCGAGTGACCAACCCACAATTTCCAGTCAATATCTGGGAAATTAAAATCCCCCATTATAAGACTCTCTGATTTACTGGCCCACTCTATTTCCCTGTACAATATATTATTATACTCATCAGAGTCATTAGGCCTATAGCACACTCCTACTCTCAATTTTGATTTCCCTATGCTTATGTCACACCAAACTGACTCGACACTGCCCTGTCCATCGATGTCAACTGGCTTCACTTCCTTTGACTTTATGTGTTTCTTAATTAATACCATAACCCCTCCTCCCCTCCTGTCCTGTCTATCCTTTCTATATACATTGTATTCCCCAAATTCCAGTTCCGCATTACTTATATCTGTGTGACACCACGTCTCTGATATCCCAACAATATCTGCCTTTGATGTTTTGAGCAATACCTCAAATTCATCAAATTTATTTACCAAACTCCTAGCATTGGTGTACACGCAGGTATACATGCACCTGTTTCTATTCTTAGCTACCCTAACACAACCCATGTGTTTACTTGTAACGCAATGACTACCAGCAGTCTCTGAAATATCCTGCATCTTGTTTTTCAGACTTCTGCTCATTTGAATAGAAGCAGTGCAAGAATCACTTCCACCTCTGCCAGTGGCTACTGTTAATCTATTAGTCCTTGTATCCCCCCCCAACTAGCAGTTTTCCGATCCACCTAACACTGCCTCGACAGCATCAGCAAAAATTCTTGCACCCTTTCTATTTAAGTGTATCCCATCCCTGTGGAAGCAATCTCTCCTGTTAACAAGTACAGTCCAGGCTGAAAAAAATTCTACCCCTTGAGCCTTGCACAATCCCTCCAGGGCCGAATTGATCGACAAGGCTCTCATCATATACTCCCTCCTATCGTGTCTGGGCAGAATTGCAGACACTTTCAAGTTCAACCCTAATTCACGGCTTTTTTTCAACAGTGACCTGTACTTGCTAAGTAATTCCGCCGGTCTCCTACTCTTAATATCATTAGTGCCAACGTGTACAACTATATCACCTTTTGTGCCCTTAAAAGATGATATCCGCTCTACAACGTCATCAACCTTTGCCCCTGGCAGACATACCCTGGTCCTATTCCACCTATCCTTTTTACAAAGCATGTTCCCCGTTTCCCTGACAATAGAGTCACCAACAACTACTAGTTCCTATGGGACCAGCGCATTCTGCCTAGGGGGCTGCCCCTGTGTTGCCTGATGACCAAGTGCAGGCTCTGGCGTTGATGTGGGCAGCTGAGAGCTTGATGGGCCCCTCAATTTATTTCCTTCGAGGGCATCCACCCTGTCCTTCAAGGTCTCATAAAGGCCCATAACAACGCTGAGTTGTCGCCTGATTTCCTTGCACTCCTTACATCGTGCACACACAAAGACATCCCCCTTGGCAGTATCATGTCCCGTACCCGACTGCTCCGCAAACATCAAGCAAACAGTGCATTTTAATAGACTGTGATTCAGAGGGCAACTGCCCCCCTCAGTTCTCCCCTGAACCACAGCACTCCCATTAGCTTGAGCCTTTTGCTTTGCTGCTCTGGTCAGAGTCATTATTCCAATTTAATTCAATAAAATTTAAAACAAAAATTAAATCCTTAAGTTATATCCCAAAACAGTTATGTTATATATATAGATATATATATATATATATATTTTTTTTTTTTTTTTTTCGGTATCTAGTGTTCCCTTTATACAACTTCCCTATCACGTGTACCACTATAGTTATGTATTAATTATTTGTTATGATTAAGTCGTTATATATATTTATAGAGTTAAAAATACAATTTAATTGACAATAAAGTTTATCAAGATTAATAGATTTACTGATTAATTGACAATATTATATTATGCAGTATACTACACTAAGCTTATGCTATCGTGTAAAAATGGCGGGGGCAACAGAGGATGCATACACATACCTCTGTCCCTATTCATAATATTGTGGTCAGATGAACAGATTCGTAGGCTCTCGAGCCATTTACGGTTCCAGAACCCATGCTCTCGATCCACGATAACCGCATCCTCTGGGGAAATTTGATGCTGCTTCTCCCAAAAATGTTCGGCCACAGCAGACTTATTGTAATCAGCGGTTTTTATAGCATTTGCATGCTCCCCAAGACAATCCTTGAGCCGTCATTTTGTCTCGCCCACATAACATTCCCCACAATCCGGGCATTTTATCCTGTATACTACTCCACTACTCAGGTCCTTTGCTATTGGGTCTTTTACCTGAGACAACACTGTGTGCAACCTCCGCGCGGGAAGCTGCACACAGCGTGTTTTATAACCCCGCAAAACTCTAGCGAGATGCTCAGTCCAGAGACTTTTATTGTTTTTATTGCTTTTAATCCGGTTTATTTTAGTGTATTTTATCTTAAGGATCTTATCACAGTTTTAATGTTTTTACATGTATATAATTTAATTTAATATAATAGCAGTTTTTGTAAATATTTATTTTATTTTAATATGTAAATATTTTAGTTACAGTAAATACTTATTCTTATGGTTGGTGTGTGAGCTGATTTAATGCTAAAATATTTCCCTGTACAGTTTCTTATTATACTCATCAGAGTCATTAGGCCTATAGCACACTCCTACTCTCAATTTTGATCTCCCAATGCTTATGTCACACCAAACTGACTCGACACTGCACTGTCCAGCGATGTCCACTGGCTTCACTTCCTTGGATTTTATGTATTTCTTAACTAATAGCATAACCCCCTCCTCCCTTCCTATCCTGTCTATCCTTTCTGTAGATGTTGTACTCCCCAAATTCCAGTTCTACATCCCTTATATCTGTGTGACACCACATCTCTGATATCCCAACAATATCTGCCTTTGATGTTTTGAGCAATACCTCAAATTGATCAAATTTATTTACTAAACTCCTAGCATTGGTGTACACGCAAGTGTACATGCACCTATTTCTATTCTTAGCTACCCTAACACAACCTATGTGTTTACTTGTACCACAATGACTCCCAGCAGTCTCTGAAATATCCTGCATCTTGTTTTTCAGGCTTCTGCTCATTCCAATAGAAGCAGTGCAAGAATCTCTTTCACCTCTGCCAGTGGCTACTGTTAATCTATTTGTCTTTGTCTCCCCCCCAAGCTAGCAGTTTTCCGACCCACCTAACACTGCCTCGATAGCATCAGCAAATATACTTGCACCCTTTCTATTTAAGTGTATCCCATCCCTGTAGGAGCAATCTCTCCTGTTAACAAGTACAGTCCAGGCTGAAAAAAATTCTACCCCTTGAGCCTTGCACAATCTTTCAAGGGCCAAATTGATCGACAAGGCTCTCATCATATACTCCCTCCTATCGTGTCTGGGCAGAATTGCAGACACTTTCAAATTCACCCCTATTTCACGGCTTTTTTTCAACAATGACCTGTACTTGTTAAGCAATTCTACCGGTCTCCTACTCTTGATATCATTAGTGCCAACGTGTACAACTATATCACCTTTTGTGCCCTTAAAAGATGATATCTGCTCTACAACGTCATCAACCTTTGCACCTGGCAGACATACCCTGGTCCTGTTCCACCTAGCCTTTTTACAAAGCATGTTCCCCGTTTCCCTGACAATAGAGTTGGTAGGGTTGTTAATGACAGTAATGCAACAGGATCTAGAAAAGTTGGGCAGATAGGCTGAGAAGTGTCAACTGAAGTTTAACATTGCCAAATGCACCAACTGTGTGGTACTATACTCAGGATGGTAGAGAATGAAAGTGACCTGGGGATAATTGTGCAGTCAGATATGAAGTTTTCTGATCAGTGCAGACAGGCTACCAGAGCAGGTCATGGGGGTCTTGTCAATGAGGAAGTGCATATCCCTTTGTATAGAGCACTGGTCAGTCCACACCTTGAGTACCGTGTACAGGTTTGAAGGTCTCATTTTAGAAAGGATGTGGAGTTGCTAGAACGAGTTTTTTTTTTTTTTTTTTTTATGAAAACCCCAAACACGAGAGGTATTATAACCTATAGTACTTAGTACTGTGCTTGGGTTGGAATTTGAGAAGACGAAAGAAGGTATTTGTTGACATTAGACTTGAACTTCTGCAGACTGTAATTTTCAGGAAATACGTATGAAGGAAGGCTATTCCAGAAAACAGCAGTTGAATGAATAAACGAGGAAGATGAAAAGCTGGTTCTGTGAGTTTGAAGTAGGACAGTAAATGGACGTTGGCTGGTGGTGGCACGTGTTTGGACTGTTTTGAAAGAGTGAGCTGGAATTATAGAAGCCAATTCAGAAGAACAGTACCATGGAAGTATCTGTAGAAAAGGAATACAGCAGAAACAGTACGTCTGTGGGACAGCGAGTGGAGAGACTCTGTTAGAGAGGTCATTAATTAACCTAACTGCCCTCTTCTGAATGGAATCTAGAAGCCCGAGAGAGGTTTTCGGGGCACTGCCCCAGATGTGGGATCAATATTCCATGGTAGGGCAGATTTATGATTTGTATAGAGTGAACAGCTGCTTGGAAGAAAAGTAATGGCGAGAGCGAAAGAGAAAACCAAGTTTTTTAGATGCAGAGGAATCAATATTTGTAATGTGCTTGTGCCAAGAGAGATTAGAAGTCAGGATAATCTCCAAAAGAGATATATCAACTTACCTAGAAATCAGTGTGTCACCAAAGATAAGCAGAGGAGCAGAAGAATCCTTTTTGCGAGATACAAGACAAGACTGAGTACAGATAAGGACAAGATTGGTGAGGGGAACAAACCAGCCCTCTTATCAAGAAAGGTTTAAGTTCTGCAGGGTGATCTGATTGAGGTGTATAAGGCCTTGAATGGTTTGAACAGGCTAAATGCTGATGGGATTCTTCCTCATGCTCAGATGATGAACCTGAGGGGGCATAAATTCAAATTGATAAAAAACAGTTGCAGAATAGATGTGTGGAAATTTGTCTTTATCCAGCAGTTGATTGATTGCTAGAATAAACTTCCATCTCTCATTGTGGAAGTTGATAACTTAAAGAAATTCAAGGAAGAACTGGACAAACTTTTAGATGGAATGGATAGGCGAAATGGGAAGTTTTTTATTTTATTTATATATATATATATATATATATATATATATTTTTTTTTTTTTTTTTTTTTTTGTCTGATGCTGTACCAGCTTACTTTCTTCTTTCATATCACTCTGCTAATACTAATATTGTAAATAATTTTTAACATAAATACATATAAGGATCATGATTAGTATTTGGGCCATAGAAGAAGTCTTGAATGGCGGCATGCTGCCCGTGCTTGGGCTAGCGGCACAGTCTGCAAAGAGCTTTTTTTCCTTCTTCTTTTTTTTAATTTTACCAGAGAAAACCAGGAATTATTGATGAAGTGCTGAAAAAAATTATGGCTGGCAATGTTTCCTGCAGATATTCTTTCACATTTAGTGAAAAAATGTAGCAGATTAAGAAAGATTATTTCACATTGTATCTGTCATGTAATAGAGTGATGCCTGGTTAAATTTTTGTTCCAATGTTCAAAAAAATACTTTTTTAAAGATAGATAGTGACTTTTAAATTACTCTGTGCATTGTTGGTCATGTAAAATTATTATATTCTTATATACCAGAATTGATTTGTTTAACAGTGTACCGTATTATGATAATTTACTCTTGTTAATAATGGGATTTTTTTTTATGAAATCTTTACAAGTTGAAAGAAAAATCCTGTCCTGTGATTCGTTTTATATATATTAAATTTGTGCAATTTTTTCTTACTTCCTAGGGTATTAATAAAGAGTTTACATTAAATGAAGGTGAGAGTAATGAACTGTGGACAGCAGAATTTGGTAAGACAGGAATTGAACTAAAGGTAAAGGCATTTTTTGCAGATTCATTTAATTTTACAGTTGTATCTATTTACATTATATTTTTTCTTTTCTTTCCATTAATTAATCAACTCTCTTTTATATTCATGAGATTCAAGTTTATAGTTCTTTAAGTTCATTTTTTTTCCTTTGCATTTTATAGTTCAATTTACTTATATTGTTGTATAGAAAATTAAATGAAATAATAATCTGTATATATTGAATGAGAACACATGCAGCCCTTTTTGAACTGATTAATTGCACATTACACTGAAACTATAATACCTTTTATACTCTAAATAAATAATATTTATTTAGAGAATGAAACTAGTCAAAATTCATCAAACTAGTTACTTGGTGGCTGAGGCTATTACAGAGGCACAGAACAGTTGAGAATTTTATCCTGGCAATTCTTACGTTATATGGAATTGTATTACCAGTAATAATAGTCTAAACAGAATTGCAGTATATGTTTCAGGGCTGTTACTGAGAAGTAGAAATGGTACATTGACAATTTTACCCTTAATCCTGATGATGGAATTTTAGTATTATTGTTAGTAATCGCAAATTATGTGAGAAAGCATTCTTATGTTAAGATCAACCAGATTGGTGAAGGGAACAAAAGGGTGCTCTAACCTAGAAAGCATCAGTTCTGCAAATTGCAGCATCTCGAGACCAGCAAACTGCAGGGAGATCTGATTGAGGTGTTTAAAGCCTTGAATGGATTGGGTAAGCTGAATGTTAATGGTATTCTTCCATTTGCTGAGACTACACACATGAGTGGGCATAAATTTAAGTTGAAGAAGGATGGTTGCAGGATAGATGTGTGGAATTTTGCCTTCAGCCAGTGGGTGAAGGCAAACTTCTGCACATTGATTGTTTGAACAGGCTTCCATCTGTTGTTTTGGAAATGGATGGATTAAATAAATTCAAGAGAAAACTAGACAAATTCTGAAGGCAGAGAAATTCTGCCTTCAGAAGGCCCTGGCTGAAGTCAAACTTCATCCCTCCTCAATTTGAATTTATGCATCTCATACATATAATCTGAGCAAGAGAGAAGATACCATCAGCATTGTACTTATCCAGTTCATTCAAAGCCTTAAAACACCTCAATCAAATCTCCTCACAGATGGCTAGTCTGCAGATACAGCATTTTACAGAACTGAAGCCATTCCTGGTAAAAGCACCCTTTTGTAACCCATACCAGTCTTGGCCCCATTCCAACAGACCTGTATGCAGTACTCAAGATGTGGCCTAACTATTGTCATATACAACAGGATAATTGCCTCCTGATTGCTGTGGCAGAATTCCTGTATCTAATGGGCCCAGCACTGAACCTTGGAGAAATCCACTAATAACAGTGGTCTAAGAAGAGCACTACCCATTGAGTCGGAAAAAACTCTTTTTGTCTTCTTCCACTTAGTGATCCCTTCTTTATCTATAGCAGTAACTTGTCCCTAATGCTAACTGCTCCAATTTGTACAGCAGTCTTTTATGTAGATGAAACTTTGTCAATTGCTTTTCCCAAATTTAAGTATATGATATAAAAATTATTTTTTGCATCCATGTTATTAAGTAAAAAATGGGAAAATTTTTCAAAAAACTTCTGTTGCTGAGAACTCATATTTTTGACTGCACTGATCAATTCCACATAACCTCCTGGATAATTATTTCACAGCTAATTAGATAAATACAATAACCTTTTATAATCTCTGAGTAATAGGGTCAAATTGAACAATAAATGACTATCTAAAATGATTTTCTGATTATTGGTTTTGTATATAATCTACCTTAAGAACCGAAATTGCACTGACAAGATCTTTTTCTTGATTTGAGAAAAATAAAATGTGGTGTTCATACTGACCCATGAAAAGTTATAACTAAATGCAGAGCTATAACTAGGATTAGGGCAGCTGTCCCAGCTGCATCAAAAGCTGGTGCACAGAAACACAATATTTAAATCTAATGTATATAGACTGTGTTACTTTTAACTTCAAAACATGGTATTGTTAAATAAATGAGCACAACGTACATTATTCCACATTTCATTACTTCTTCATCTTGGTCTCTCTGTACTTGATTTGATTCCCAAGGTTTTCAGTTTCTTTTATTTTCTCAGAATGCAAGAAGATATATATAATAAATTCTGAGTGCTTATTGAGATTGTATTCTCTATCAACGTGATGTTTTCATTTTAATATTTTTAGCTCTTCCCAAGAAGATAAAAAAAAAAAAGGTGGAAGTGTTTGTCTCGTTTGTTTTTAATTTTAAGATAATTAATTTTAGTTGCAAAAGGTTTTCCTGATTTTGATGCCATAACTGTTCTTATTTCAGTTTCCGTGCAACTTGTGCTATTGATCAGTCTATTCTTCCCCTCTAGAACCCCAGGGGCTCACATCTGGTGAGTATGGGCTTGGCACACCCAGGATCCTGAGCTGGATATCAACTTTCTTCTCTTTCTTGGTGATTCCCTTCTACTTCTGACTCTCTCTCTCTCTCTCTCTCTCTCTCTCTCTCAGGGTAATTCAAAAATTTTTTTTTGGCTGGTGCAGCATAAGCCTCAGGCTTCCTTGCACCATATGGCTAATGATTGATGATAATAAAATAATAATAATTACTTATGAAACCTTTATTGCATTTTGTCTGTGGCTCACCTCTATGTTGATAGTATTGTGTTTTCATGTCATTTCACTCTGTTACTTAATGCATCTCCAGATATTGTCAATCCTTTTCTGCTTCAGTTAAAATCATAAGAATTTATATATTTTTAGGTATTGAAAAAAAATATATATTAAATCACATTGATCAGAAAAATACATAAATCACTTGATTCACATTTTACACTTCTTCACCTGTGGTTTGTACCCCACATCTGGGTCATCTTCATCTCTTGTCGCAGTCCAGCAGTAGTCAGCTAGTATTGTAGATTTCCATTTGCCTTGGTATTGCTTCTCAATTGTGAGATGTCCTGATGGAATCTCTCACCATACTCATCCTTAATGCACCAGAGTTTTCTTGGGAAAAAAACCAAATGGGAGTGAATAAAGTGTATTTTTTATGTTGCGCCTAATTTATGGTATGATGACAGAAGGTGTCCCACACGCTATTTATAGTTATCTCTTTGTTGTTTCTGGGAAAGTTTGTTGCTGCAAGTTTAAAATCATCCCAAGGTGCTTTCTCATCACCATGGATGATCTGGCCAAATTGTTTGTCCTTGAGAAGATCCCTTAGCCAATGAACATGCTTTCCTTTATTTTGGCCTTGCTAAATCTTGGTAATTTTTCCTTGAGGTATTTGAAAGCTGGTCCATCTTGATCCATGACCTTAACAAATTGTTTCGTAAGTTACAATTTTATGTGTAGGGGAGGCAGCATGATTTCGCTTGTCTCATCTAATGGACTGTAATGGACATTTTTTTATCCCTAGATAGAGTGATTGCTTGAAGGCCAGTCTTTTCTTGTGAAATGAACCATGTTCTACTGTCCTTTTCGCAAAGAAAACAGCAAAATTTGTGTTTCACTGGTGCATTCCTAACAAGATGTGGCATGATGTGGTTTAAAGTCACCACAATCATGCCAGTGGTACTCCTTGTAATTGATGGATTCAATATGAAGCTTCATGTTATTGTATGATTCTTTCATATTAATTTCATGGTCTGTTGGAATTAATGGTAATATGCTGCCATCATGCAGTAGCACCGCTTTTTAACTCAATTTAAAAGAATTTATGAAGAGTCTCTAGTCTTGAGGGCTGTGGTCACTATTAAGTGAATTCGTTAAATCATTGATATCAGTGCAACAAGAAGGCTAGTTTCCATTTTAAAAAACTGGGTTAAATCCTTTTGGCAGCACCGGTATATAGATACTTTAACATTACCTTGAAGGAGATTCCATTGTTGCATTCTTCAGCCTAAAAGTTCTGTCTTATTATTTGATAAGTCGAGATCTCTGATAAGATCATTTAATTTATTTTGCATGATTTAGTGTGCCTCTGCAGAAGGGAAATTGGAAATAAAATCAGGATCATTGATGTGGAGGGTTCAGTTGATTTATCTTGACCATCACCTGAATCTACATCAGATTCTAAAACTTATTCTATATTCAGATTCTTAAATTTGATAGGAGATACAGAATAGAAATTATACAAATTCAAATGCTACGCTAATATAAACTTCATAGGAGATACAAAATATATATACCATAAGCTCTATACTGTAATATACACAATATATTACAGCATTGGGATATAAGTTTAGTGTAGTATTTGAAATTGAATCGAAACCATGCCTCAGACCAGAGCAGCAAAGCAAAGGGCTCAAGGTAGTGGGAGTGCTGTGGTTCAGGGGACAACTGAGGGTCCGGGGTATTGTCTTCTGATTCACAGCCTTTGAAATGTGCTGCTTGTTTGGTGTTTGTAGAGCAATCAGGAACGGGACATGATATTGCCAAGGGATGTGTCTTCATGCGTGCTCGAGGTAAGAAGTGCGAGAAGTTAGGTGCCAACTCAGCATTGTTATGGGCCTCTATGAGAGCTTAAAGAACAGGGCAGATGCCCTCAAAGGATTTAAATTGAGGGGTCCATCAAGCTCTCAGCTGCCCACATCAATGCCAGACCTTGCACTTGATCATCAGGCAACACAGCAGCAATCTCCAAGGCAGAATGTGCAGGTCCCACAGGAACTAGTTGTTGTCGGTGATTATATTGTCAGGAAAACGGGGAATATATTGTGCAAAAAGGATAGGTGGAACAGGACCAGGGTAAGTCTACCAGGGGCAAAAGTTGATGATGTAGAACAGATATCTTTTAAGGGCACAAAAGGTGATATTGTTGTTCACATTGAGACTAATGACCTTAAGAGTAAGAGATTTGCACATTTACTTAACAAGTACAAGTTGAAATAAAATTGCAAGTTAAAGCTTTAATTTGAAAGTTTCGGAAATTCTGCCCAGACATGTTAGGAGGGAGTATATGACGAGAGGCTTGTCAATCAATTCAGCTCTGGAGAGATTGTGCAAGGATCGTGGTAGAATTTTTCTCAGGGTGGTCTGTGCTTGTTAACACGGGAGATTGCTTCTACAGGAATGGGATACATAAATAGAAAGGGTGCAAGAATATTTGCTGATGCTATCGAGGCCGTGTAGGGTGAAAACTGATAAATTGGGCCCCCCCCTGGGTGCCAAACGATTTCCGTGCATTCCAAAAAGCGTTATATCCAAAGAGCCTTTGAACAAATTATATTTCGTTCCAACTACCGTTTTATTTATTTATAAATTACTGTAGCACTTTTGCAATACAAGAAGTAGGCAAAGGACCAGAAAGGAAGGCCACCGTTCTAACAGTACTAACCAAATAATTCAACTGCTTGGTCACCTAGTGCTCCTGCCTTCCCGGCAGGGCCAGAAACCTGGGTGGTAAAGCAAACCCCCAGGGCCCAAAAGGAGCGAAACATGGAATGTGACAATTTTCCACTGATTAAGAATGCAAATCCGAATCATATAGATTTGCATCAAGCTGATAATTACTCCTCCAATCCAAAGAGCCTGAGGACAGATGAACAGTGTCCATCTGTCTTCAGGAAATACGAGAAAATAATCCAGAAATACAAAATAGAAAAAGTCTCATTCCCAGAAGCACGAAAGCAGTTATAACTGCAGATGCCTAGATGTTCATAGGCCGAACCCTCTAAAAAATTTCATTCAGTATCAGTCCAAACTGATACATCAATTCCATCATCTCTATTTCTGAATGGACTCATTCTTGCTCTCTTCTGTACCACAATCATCAAAGCAACATATTTCAAGCAATGCTAACAACACACCAGTCACCATACCACCTGCTGTTGCCCATGCAGCTCCTTTAAGACCGTTCAAACATAGAAGCCAGATCCTATTAGCAAACAGCCAATTGACTTCATCCTTATGGATACCAATGAAATTCTCAGTCAAGATGAAACAGAAACTATTCTGGAGATCCATTCAGAGGATGAAATAGACATGAGACCAATTTTCCCAAAAAGAGAGAAAATTAAAAGTCTTTTAAAAAACAGACAGATTCAGCTCCTTCATCTAAATCTAAATAACGAACAACGTAGTCCAATGGAATTGCAGAGGCTTTCGTAGAAATATTGATGAAATCCTGGAAATAATTTGATGTCATAATCCCGTTGGCATCTGTTTACAGGAGACATGTTTAACTCGTAAGGTATCTCTTGATCAAAAATTACACTGTTTTCAGAGAAGATAGACCGGTTACAAATAAAGCTCGTGGTGGGGTTGCTATTCTCATAGATTCACGAGTCCCTTGCAGACTTATTCCTTTGCAAACCTCTATCTCCAATGACTGTTTGGAGTCACTATAACACTCGTTTCTATCTGCTGCCCAGTCAGCCTTGTACTATTCGTGGACTTGAAGATTTAATTCTGCAGTTGCTAACCCCTTTCTGTTTATTGGACAACTTCAATGGACACCATCCACTTTGGGGCTCTCCCGATGCAGATGGACGAGGACAACTTATTGAAATGCTCATTGACAGGCAGAATTTAACCATCCTAAATACTGGTTCACCAACTTACATCCATCGCCCAACAGGAAGTCTCTTCAATAGATCTATCTATCTGCTCTCCGATCCTCTTTCCTCGTATTGAGTGGACAGCTCTTGATGAACAACTCAACACAGGGTATGTCTGCCAGGGGAAAAGGTTGATGATGCTGTAGAGCGAATATCATCTTTTAAGGACACAAAAGGTGATATAGTTGTACACGTTGGCACTAATGATATTAAGAGTAGGAGACCGGCAGAATTACTTAACAAGTACAGGTCACTGTTGAACAAAAGCCGAGAATTAGGGTTGAATTTGAAAGTGTCTGCAATTCTGCCCAGACACGATAGGAGGGAGTATATGATGAGAGCCTTGTCGATCAATTCGGCCCTGGAAAGATTGTGCAAGGCTCAAGGGGTAGAATTTTTTTCAGCCTGGACTGTACTTGTTAACAGGAGAGATTGCTTCTACAGGGATGGGATACACTTAAATAGAAAGGGTGCAAGAATATTTGCTGATGCTATCGAGGCAGTGTTAGGTGGGTCGGAAAACTGCTAGCTTGGGGGGGAGACAAAGACCAATAGATTGACAGTAGCCACTGGCAGAGGTGAAAGAGATTCTTGCACTGCTTCTATTAGAATGAGAAGAAGCCTGAAAAACAAGTTGCATGATATTTCAGAGACTGCTGGGAGCCATTGCGGTACAAGTAAACACATGGGTTGTGTTAGGGTAGCTAAGAATAGAAACAGGTGCAGGTATACTTGCGTGTACACCAATGCTAGGAGTTTAGTAAATAAATTTGATGAATTTGAGGTATTGCTCAAAACATCAAAGGCAGATATTGTTGGGATATCAGAGACGTGGTGTCACACAGATATAAGGGATGCAGAACTGGAATTTGGGGAGTACAACATCTACAGAAAGGATAGACAGGATAGGAAGGGGGGAGGGGTTATGCTATTAGTTAAGAAACACATAAAAACCTAGGAAGTGAAGCCAGTCGACATTGCTGGACAGTGCAGTGTCGAGTCAGTTTGGTGTGACATAAGCATTGGGAGATCAAAATTGAGAGTAGGAGTGTGCTATAGGCCTAATGACTCTGATGAGTATAATAAGAAACTGTACAGGGAAATAGAGTGGGCCAGTAAATCAGAGAGTCTTATAATGGGAGATTTTAATTTCCCAGATATTGACTGGAATTTGGGGGCTGGTCACTCACACACTAGCAGGGCTTTTGTGGATTTATTGGATGATTGTTTTCTACATCAGCATGTTCGGGAGGCAACTAGAGGGAGTAATACTCTTGATTTGATTATCAGCAGTGATTCTTCATGCATTAAGAATCTGCAGATAAATGAACCACTAGGTGGCAGTGATCACAGTGTGCTGAAGTGGGATTTACTCAAAGAGGTAACTACCATTAGGGGTAAAGGGAAGGGTTATTGCTTCCGTAAAGGCAACTACGATGGACTGAGACAGTATTTAAATTCTATACAGTGGGACCAACTCATGATATTACCAACAGCAAATTCAAAATGGGAAGCATTCAAAGAACTTATCTTGGAAGCTACTAGGCTTTACATACCAACTAAGAAATATTGTTCAAGGTTTAGGCCAAAATAGATGTCAGATGAATTAATGAGGCATATGGCAGAGAAGAAAAATGCATGGGATACTTACAAATTAACACATGACACAGAAACCTATGATAGATACAAGTTGATCTGTAACCAAGTTACCAAGGAGGTTAGGCAGGCGAAGGCAGATTACGAGAAATCTTTGGCAAAGGATGCAAAGAAAAACAGCAAAGAGTTCTTTGCTTATGTAAACTCTAGAAGGGATGAATCAGATTGGTCCACTTGATATCGATGGGTCAACTGTTGATGATCCTGCTCAGGTAGCTAACAAACTAAATAAATATTTTGCATCGACATTCACACATGAGTAGTTATTTAGCGAGGGGAAAGCCAGAGGTGTATTCAACTCTAGCAGTAAGCTAGAGAATCTTGTAATAACTGAGAGTAAAGTGGAGGAGAAATTGTTGAAGATAAACACAAGAAAGGCCCCCGGGGTGGATGGGATCTATCCAATTATATTAAAGGAGGCAGCAGAGGAAGTAAGCAAACACTTAGCCATAATTATGAGAACTTCCTTGGACTCAGAGGAGGTACCCACAGACTGGAGATGTGCAAATGTGACCCCAATTCACAAAGAAAGATCAAAGGCTGACACAAGTAATTATAGACCTGTGAGTTTAACTTCTGTTCCAGGAAAATTAATGGAGGCACTAGTGAAAGAGGCACTGCAGGATCATTTAGACAAGACTTCAGTTATAGCTCGGATACAATACCAATTTGATTGGATGCTATGATGCAGTCACAAAAGAACTGGATGCAGGGAATAACTTTGATATTATATACTTGGATCTTAGAAAGGCTTTTGATACTGTTGCACATGGAAGACTGCTGCACAAATTGGAGTAGTGTGACATTGGAGGCAAATTGCTGCTGTGGATAAAGGGGTGGCTGACGGGGGAGAAGACAGAGAGTGGTAATCAATGGCCACTGCTCGTCGTGGACTAATGTTATTAGTGGAGTCCCTCAGGGCTCAGTGTTGATTTCATTATTGTTTTCTCTATTTATAAATGATATTGATGATGGTATATCAAGCTTAATGTCGAAGTTTGCAGACGATACAAAGGTAGGCAGGGTTGTCAAGGACGCTACTGACACAATGCTGCTGCAACAGGATCTGGAAAGTTTGAGCAGATGGGCTGAGAGGTGGCAAATGTAAAGTACTACACATGGGAAACAGCAACCCCAGAGCAACGTATCAACTCTGTGGTACTACACTGACAGTGGTAGAGAATGAAAGGGACCTGGGGGTGTTTGTGCAGGCAGATATGAAGTTCTCTGAGCAGTGCAGATGGGCTGCAAGAGTAGCTCATCTTGTATTGTGAATTATATATAGGAATTTTTCTAGCAGGGATAAGGAGGTGATTATTCCCTTGTATAAGGCAATGGTCAGGCCACACCTATAGTACTGTATACAGGTCTGGAGGCCTCATTTCAAGAAGGATGTAGAGCTGCTGGAACGAGTACAGAGAAGGGCAACAAGATTAGTGAATGGAACAAAGGGGTGCTCTTACGAAGAAAGGCTTAAGTTTTGCAAATTACAGTGTCTGGAGACTAGGCACCAGCGAGGTGATCTGATAGAGGTGTATAAAGCCTTGAATGGTTTGAGCATGCTCAATGCTGATGGGATTCTTCCTCTTGCTCGGAATAATCACCTGAGAGGGCATAAATTCAAATTGAGGAAAGACAGATGTAGGATAGATGTGCAGAAATTTGCCTTTAGCCAGCAGGTGGTTGGTTGGTGGAACAGACTTCCATCCCTTCTTGTGGAAGTTGATAGCCTAAATAAGTTTAAGGCTCAGCTGGACAGGTATTTTGAACGAACAGAGGGGTGAAGTGGAAGTGGTTTTTTTTTTTTTTTGGCTGATGCTGCATAAGCTTGCTTTCTTGCATCAAATGCCTCTACTGATGCTAATGAGTGAACTTAACGGAATTTTATTTTGAGTTCGGTCTTCTATCCA
This sequence comes from Mastigoproctus giganteus, assembly GCF_048544385.1. NCBI lineage: Eukaryota > Metazoa > Arthropoda > Arachnida > Uropygi > Thelyphonidae > Mastigoproctus > Mastigoproctus giganteus. The sequence continues at coordinate 64,740,346 of NC_143575.1, forward strand.
TAGATTTAAAGCTTTTTCCATTTTTCCTAATTTAACATCACAAGTTACAGAGCAAATTTTTGAAGCAATTAGCGCGTTTTCATGGACACTACGGTGGATTATTTCTTCCGATTTTTTTATTGATTGTACCGTTAACTCATTGATTTTATAATGTTTTGCCACTGAGAAGACACTTTCACCATTAGGAATTTTATCTAATAACTCAATTTTATTCGCTAATGTCATCACCTTCTTTGATCTTTTCACATTTTCCTTGTTATTCATAGCCATATTTTTGTACGGGTTAGAAAGAACTTGTCCACAATAAAGTCACTTTCTTCCGTTAACACACTCGAAAAAGTCTGTTTTACACTGCAAAATGGTAGATTTATCACTTTTGTAAGCTTATCAATTTATAAGCATATAAATTAAAAACAAACAACGAATCCTTCCATGACAAACGCATAACACATCCTGAACAAGGATTAGCGAGAAACATCCATGCTCGCGATTTTGTCACCCCTCTTCCCCACCCACTGAGCGCTGTTTTGAGCGGTAAAGATAATTTTAGTCACGCCCATGTTTTTTTTTATGGCGGAAAATGTTTACAACGCTTTAAAATTCACATTTTTTTTAGGTTTCATTTTATATTAATCAATGACCGCCAGTAGCGGGGGTTTACTGTACTTTGCATTTCAGAAAGCTTTTGACACCATTGTGCATGGAAGACTACTGTACAAATTGGAGTAGAATGGTATTAAGGGTAAGTTGCTACAATGGATAAAAGGATGGTTGAGTGGGAGAAGACAGAGGGTGGTAATCAATGGGTGCTGCTTTTCGTGGACTAATGTTATTAGTGGAGTCCCATAGGGTTCGGTGTTGGGTCCACTGTTGTTTTGTATATTTATCAATGATATTGATGAACTCAGGCTTAGTATCGAAGTTTGCAGATGATACAAAGGTTGGCGGGGTTGTTAATGACAGTAATGGCAGTTTGTTACTGCAACAGGATCTAGAAAATTTGGGCAGATGGGCTGAGATGTGGCAACTGAAGTTTAACATCAAAAAATTTAACATTAAAAAATGCAACTGAAGTTTTACATTGAAAAATGTTAAGTACTGCATGTAGGTAGAAGTAACCCCAGAGAAACGTACCAACTGTGTGGTACTACCCTTAAGGAGGTTGAAAATGAAAAAGACCTGGGAGTAATTGTGCAATCAGATATGAATTTTTCTGAGAAATACGGACAGGCTGCCAGGGAAGGTCATGGGGTGTTATCAATGATATACAGGAATTTTGTTAACAGGGAAAAGGAGGTGATTGGCCTTCTGTATAAGGCAATGGTCAGGCCACGCCTTGAGTACTGCATGCAGGTCTGGAGGCCTCATTTTAGGAAGGATGTAGATTTGCTTGAGCGTGTACGGAGAAGGACATCAAGATAGGAGAGGGGAATGAAGGGATCCTCTTACCAGGAGAGGCTTAAGTTCTGCAAATTGCAGCAGCTGGAGACTAGGCACCTGCGAGGTGATCTGATTGAGGTGTATAAGGCCTTGAATGGGTTGAGCATGCTGAATTCTGATGGGATTCCTTCACTTTTTCAGATTACAAACCTAAGGGGGCATAAATTGAAATTGAGGAAATTTCAGCTGTGCGGAAATTTGCTTTTAGCCAGCGGGTGGTTAATTGCTGGAACAAAGTTCCATCTGTCGTTGTGGAAGTTAATAGGTTAAATAAATTTGAGGAGGAACTGGGCAAATATTTAGAGGGGATTGTTTTGTAATTTTTTTATTGATTTATTTTTATTATTTTTTTTGGCTGCTTCTGCATCAGCTCATACGCTTGCTTTCTTGCATCACATGCCACTACTACATACTGGCATCACTCCTATGTACTGGCAATTCCCAAACCAGGGAAAGATCACTTTATCCCTCACAACTATAGATCTATTTCTCTTACCAGCTACTTGAGTAAAATCCTGGAAAAAATTATACACCGCCTACTGACCTGGTATCTTGCTCCAAATATCTAATCTCTGATAATAAATTTGGTTTCAGAAAAAAAATTGATCATCCCTGGATCTCATGGTCAAAGCTGAAATGAACATCAGGAATGTGTTTATCCCAGAAGAGCATCTGGTTATGGTCTGCCTAGAGAAGACCTTTGACACCACTTGGCATTTTGGCATCTTGAAAGATCTTTATTCCCTTGACCTGAGGGGCTACTTACCATATTTCCTACAAAACTGCCTTCAGCGTAGAACTTTTCAAGTCCACTATTGGCTAGTCCTCTCGCAAATCTATATACAAGAGGAATGAGTCCCATAAGGCTCAGCTCTCAGTTCTACCTTATTTGCAATAAGAATAAATATTATAACCAAATGTATACCCAACCCTATAAACTCATATCTCTATGCTGATGACCTGACTGTTTCCTGTAGTTCACAGAATCGAAAGGCAACTACAAATCTCACTTAACAATATTGAGCTATGGATGACACAGAATGGGTACCGACTATCACATCCGAAATCTAGTGTCATTCATTTTTGTAACAAACGAAAGATGCATCCTGACCCAGAGCTACACTTAACAAATCATCCTATATCAGTCATGAAAAGTATTCGCCGCCTTGGTCTGATTTTTGAAAGTAAGCGCAATTTCTTAGAACGTGTCAGATATTTGCGGACTACTTGCCAGAAAAAAATTAATATACTCAGAGTTCTTTCTTCGACAACATGAGGTGCAGACCACTATACCCTGCTTCAATTGTATAGAAATCCAATTAGGTCTCGTCTTGATTATGGTGCCCCAGTGTATGACTCTTCCATTGAGAGCATGCTAACATGCCTTGCTCCTATTCAACATTCTGCCCTCAGGATTGCTACAGCGCATATAGAACATTGCCAGTACAAAGACTTTATATTGAAGCCTATGAAGTTCACTCTGTCTCAGAAGAAAGGTGCTACTTCTGAATTATGCAGCTAAAATTCGAAGTATGCCTACTCATCCCATTTGGCTTATACTTAGTGATCCACAGTTTAAAATGTTCTATAGAAATAAACCCAGCACAGTTCAGCCTACTGGTATCAGATTACAGGCACTATCAAGAACTTGAAATGTACAACTCAAAAAAGTCCTCCAAGATCTAAACTGTTCAGTTTCCCATGGTCCTATATTAAACCATCCTGCGACAATTACTTCCTAAACTGTGGAAAACAATCCCTTGCAAATATCAATATACAACAACCCCATACTGCTCACACAGAGAATTATTCTCTTTTTACAAAAATATATACTATCAAAATCTGATGGTAGAGTACGTGCCGCAGCAGATTTCCTTTTTAACACCAGCTCTGTATCACTTCCCCCCGAATGCAGCAGTTATACAGCTGAGTTATTCTCCCTCTATCCATCAAAAAGAGTATAATATATACACGGACTTGCAGGGTACAGTTATAGCCTTAGTAAACACCTCCTCACCAACAAATCCTTTAATAAAAACTATAAGAAGTATGTTGATACATATTCAGGAACGCCAGCTAACAGTCATCTTTTGCTGGATCCCAGGCCACACTGTGATATCTGGAAATGAATGTGCAGACTATGCCACCAAACATATATCTAATTTAGATTCATTGTGTTCTCTCGTTCCATATGTTGATTAGAAATCTAATATACAAAGAATATGTAAGGAACAATAGACACTTATATGGCAAACTAAAACAGATAATAAGCTCTTTCAAATAAAACCAGATCCACAGTTATGGGCCTCTAGCTTCTGGGAAAACAGAAAGGAAAAAGTAATCCTAGCCAGAGCAAAAATTGGTCACAGTCACATTACTCACCTATTTCTCCTCACAGGCAATGAATCCTCCACTGTGTACACACTGCAATTCTTAATTCACAATGAAGCACATTCTTTTTGAATGCGCCTTGTACTCACATGAGAGTACAAGGTTCATTCAAAACCGAATGAGAGTTGCTGGGCAACTCTCATTCGGTTTTTTCCCTAATCTTAAAGAATCTTTGAAGCTCTGTCATATCATAGGTAACAGTGCCAACCCCACAGAATTTTTCTCCTTCTTTCAAATGGATAAACTTATATGATCATTTCTGACTGTTTGCAAAACAGTCATCATGAGTATCTTACACATCACTGATAGACACAATATGGCCTGAGCAGCCCTTGCGCCAAAAATAATAATAACAATAATTTGGGGAGATACACAGACTAATAGATTAACAGTAACTGCAGGCCGAAGTGGAAGTGATTCTTGCACTGCTTCTATTGGAATGAGCAGCAGCCTGGAAGGCAAGTTGCTGGGGACCTCAAGAGCTGCTGGGAGTCATCATGAAACAAATAAATACATGGCACTAATACATGGGCTGTGCTAAGGGTAACCAAGAGTAAGAAAAGGGTCATGTACAGTTGCATTGTACACCAATGCTAGGAGTATAGTAAATAAATTTGATGAATTTGAAGTGCTTGTCAAGACATCAAAGGTGGATATTGTTGGGATTTCGGAGATGTGGTGTCATACAGATATAAGCCATTCAGAATTGGAATTTGGGGAGTACAGTGTATACAGAAAGGATAGACTGGATAGAAAGGGAGGGAGGGAGGGAGGAGGGGTTATGCTGTTAGTTAAGAAACACAAAATATATGGAACTCTAACAAGTTGATAGTAATCCAGCAAAAATGAGAGTAGCAGTGAGCTACTATAGGCTTTTGTTTTTTGCCTCTAGTAGCACATTTCTGCTATTTGCGCTTAGCCAACAGATGTGTTTTATTGCTGGTACAAACTTCCATCTTTCAATGTGGAAGTTGATAGCTTAATTAAGTGCAGGGTAGAACTGGACAAATTCTTGGAGTGAATGGATTGGTGAAATGGGAAGGTTTTTGTTTTCTTTGCTGTGCCATAAGCTTGCTTTCTTGCATCATATGCCTCTAATGCTAATACAAAAATATCGAGTTGAAGTGTACAGAAAAGTGGTGAATAGAAGAAACATCCAAATGCAATCTGGTATTGAGAGTGAAAAATAAAATATTTTGTACCTCACCCCCAATACCGAAATTGTGTCCTTCACAGCAGAATGGTAAAGGTTACTTAGGTTTTATTTAGTGGCCATTTTTGATGTGTAAACGTCTTTGGTGGCACCTACTAAATCTCAGATTGTAGTAAAACCAATTTGTCACAATTTTATGAAACAGAAATAATGTTATTTCCCGAAATGGCATCAGTTACTTTCCAGATATAGTATGACACTAACTCACTATATCCTCAAATAGGCCTCTAAGTTTGGGAGAATAGTTCATATCACAAATTTAAATAAATACACCAACCGTTTTGATTAAAATAGTTTAATACTGCAAAAATATAAAAATAAATATGATAAAATGCGCCAAGCGATACAGTGGATACTGTAAAATAATATTTACAAAACTGATTCACTATAAAATAAAATATATTACGAAAATGTCAAAATACAATAAAATACGAAAATTAAAAGTGATAAAACAATGATTGTAGCTTTCGGGGTCATCCGCCTCCTTTCTCAACAAAGAAAGCTACAATCATTGTTTTATCGCTTTTAATTTTCATATTTTATTGTATTTTAACTAAACCTTGGGAGGTGCATTATGGCCCCAGAAGCCTATGCGCCAACAACTACCAAAAAAAAAAAAAAAAAGTATTTTAACATTTTCGTAATATATTTTATTTTATTTTATAGTGAATCAGTTTTTTAAATATTATTTTACAGTATCCACTGTATCGCTTGGTACATTTTATCATATTTATTTTTATATTTTTACAGTATTAAACTATTTTAATCAAAACGGTTGGTGTATTTATTTAAATTTGTAATATGACACTAACTCAGTTACTTTCTGGAATTGTCATTTCCAGAAAGTATATATTGATTACGAAATAAAACAGCTTTTCTATTGTAAATATTTTATTCATCATTCACTAATTTCATCCGGAAGACAAAATACAATGGATTTATGATAACTGAAGTAAGAGATGTATACTTGTGACTGCAATATATCTAAAAACCTCTTAAAACCAGCATCGATTGACGTACCGATTTGCAGTTGAGATTGAAAGATTAGTGTTCGTTGTGAGATTGAACATTTATTGCAGGAAAGTTATTGACTGTTTAATTTGTTCAAATCCAAAGTTATCGTTATATTCGCCACTCACACTCATAGGTATTTTATGTAAATATTTCTTTAACAGTGTTAAACCTTGAATTGAGTATGGGAGCAAAACAAAATGAATGAAGTCAATTATATCCTGTATATCACTTTTAGGAGAAATATAGACAACCGTTTTAAGTATCACATGGCCGTTAGGTAAAAAGCACTCTGCTGTACTTATATCGCAAATGGGCCAAATAGTGACTGTTATTTGCTACGACATGGGCTGACATAGCAAATATCAGATGGCTTCATGACTTGTGATGTCGACACTGTTGAGCATGTCGATGGAGAATTTTCTCATGTTTGTAATGATCTGTCGCTGCAAATTGCTGATCCCTCAGTTTGTCTTATTCATGTACTCAATGATGTACACAGTGCAAGAGTATTCCTCCGTAATGAATTGGATGTCGCTGTTTGATTTAAAAATGTTACAGGGTTAAACGGATTGTGCCACTTCTCATTCAGTTGACGTTTGAGAAATACCTTGAGCCAATTTATGCCAGCTCTGAAGAAGGGATCAATGTCAGCATAATCATTATCCTCTAGATTTTGCCACATCTTCTTGTAGTGAGCAGTATTTTACTTTGCATCCGTCTGTTTTAGGCATAGGTACTAATATAGTACTCGAGCAAGAAGGCATGAATTCTGCTTCAAATCAAGATGTCTGTTGTTTGTCCAGCATTATTTTTGTAGAACACGTGAATGTATGTTTGTGACTTTGAAGCTTGATGCTCCCTGAATCCTCACTAGTAGAGACAGACACTAATTTTTCAATCATTGCGATGGCATCTTCTTTGTTCTTGCCTAAGGATCTTATGTAGCGTTATTTAGCCACAGAAAAATGTGCACCTGTGGACTTCCACAATGTTGAAATTCTATGCACTTGAAAAAGTTGACTACGGAAAATTGACCAAATGGGCTGTAACTTTTCGACTGCAATATGTTCATAATTAGATCCACAATCTTTTTGAAGTACAATTTGTATATTGCACAAGTTATAGCATCTTCATTCACTAGTGTCAGTGTCACTTTCTGCATGAAGTCTGTGTTGCTCGCATCATCCTCACTAATATTGCACCCCTTATTCTGTATCTTGTACAATAGCTGAAGCGAGAGGCCAACCAATTTCATTGACACTCAGAGTCAAGAACATTGTAGGTTTACTGAGCTGATCTCTATCTTATGAGCTCATAGATCGCGCTTATGAGCTCAGTAATAGGTTGAGTTTGGAATTGTCCTTAGGAAGGCCAAATTGTTTTTGATACATCTGTTAATGTATTCTTTGGATTGAACTTGCTCACAGGGCAGTTTTGTATCTTTACCTATATATTTGAAAGCCACTATAAAAGAGGCTCTCATTCTCAATCTCATTATTTTCATTGAGATTGAGATGATATGGAGTAACCCCGCATTAGTCAGATCGTCTGAGTTCTCTTGTTACCATCATGAATTGATTCACACGTAAATTCTCTCTGAACTTTCTGAATTGTCCAAGATCACCCCAGGTGCTCACGTGTGGTGCGTTTGGGTTTGGCACACCCTGGGGTCCTGAGGTGGATATCATCATTCTTCTCTTTCTTGGTGATTTCTTTTTCCTTTTCTCCCCCCCCCCCCATGGTAACTCGGGGAATTTCTTTTGGCTGGTGCAACATAAGCCTCAGGCTTCCTTGCACCATATTCCTAATAATAATAATAATAAATAAATAAATGCTGGGAAAGGACAGTTCCTCTGCATGCTCAACAAGCAGTAAGCTGTGAAGTATGTTAGTTTCTCCTAAGGGATTCTAAGATATTTATCCTCGCTCCACAACATTTTCTGTTTGGCGATGAGACTTTCCTCGATTCGAACCGCTTCCCTTTGTCATCTTTAGCCAAATTAATTTCCATGTGACTGTCATCGAAGAATGACTGATCTATCATGATTTGAAACAATTGATAGAGAAGCAGGTCGACCAAATATTGAAGGCATGCTTTAACCACTTTTTCTTACTAACCAATCAAATAGCTTGACTTGTATTTTCCTGTGTTTTATATGCACATTTATACAGTGATCATTGTCAATCTCCCTTGACTTATATTTTCCTGTGTTTTATATGCACATTTATACAGTGATCATTGTCAATCTCCCCTGGCAAGCAATGAACCATCGTGTTGACTGAAACAGGCACATTGATTACTTGGCCCAGAATGCCGTATTGTCTGTATGCTTGTCTCAGTTGCCTTATTTGCATGAATGGTAAGTGAGGAGAAATAAGCCTCTCTGTCAATAAATCCAACTTCGATGAATGTGATGGCATTTCTGGAGGAAAAAAGCCATTTGACTTAGATAGCCCTGGAATGGTGTTCTTCTTAAGTGAAAAAGTTGACTACGTAACTTCTACGTAAATTCTCTCTGCAACTATTGCACACAAGAATCCTATCGATGTCAACATCGGGATGCATATTAATGATACAACTTAAGCAGCTGATTTCTTTGTGTCATTTTCAACCATAGACAATCACAAATGTAGAATACAGAACAGGAATCATTTTTCATAAATATGCTTTCAAATTCCCAGTTGGCGTTCTTATGTAAATTGTTGTCTATGTGAAGAAAAGGAGCTTGATCATTCAAACCCATCTGCTCTGCAATTGGAGAACTCTTCTGCTGTACATAATTAATACTCACTTCGGGTACATTGTTGTTAGATGCAGTGGCATTGCTGATTGAAGGCCCTACTAAAGCCAATGCTTAATTTTTTGTTTCTTTTTTGCAATCTTGTTGGCCTCTGTTGTTCTTGCACATGCGTTGCTACCTCCATCTTTATTTTATTAGGTTGGCTTGCTCGATACTCTTGACAGTTCTTTGTTCTTGACTTCAGCATTGTTGAACACAAAGGTTATTACAGTGTGGCATTCAATTTCACTTCCCTTTCACTATCATCTGTCGTATCATCTGTTGTATCATCTGTCTAAGGGCGTGTCTCAGACCTGCTTGGGATTCGAGCTGAATCTTACCAACAACCAAAAATTTGAGAAGAGGAGACTTCAAGCACACATGCAGTGGGTGTGGCAGGACCGCTGGACAAATTCAACCAAGGGAGAAATCACCAGGAGATTCATCCCAGATGTTAGCAGAATCTATCCAAAATCCCCATTATGGTTTTCTCCAGGCCTGTATGCCACGTATTTGCTTACTGGCCATGGTTCAATAAAGGCAAAACTAACAACCTTTGGCCTAGAAGAGGACCCAACATGCGCCTGTGGAGGAATTGAGGACTGGGATCACCTCATGCACGAGTGCCCCCTCTACGATGACCTCCGCTGCCAGCTTATCACAAAGCTGACTTATATACCAAAAGGCAAAGAAAATCACTTACTGGATACTAAGGAAGAGTATCAAGCTCTCACCAACTATGCACAGCAGCTTTTCTTGAGGAGAAGACAACTAATTGCAGCAACATGATAACCCTCTACTAAATGAACCCAGGGACCCTGATGGAAATGGAACCAGGCAGCTAAACTTGACCAGCATTACCATCATTGATGTGAACTACTATACATTCTCCAAAATGTCACCCACCAAAGATAACTACCAAATAACTACCTTTGAATAGAGACAACCCACAAATTAAGACAGTCTAAGAAAGACAAAAGGTTCTTATACTTCTGGACTTGTCTCTCATGGATGTGACCAATAAGACAATCTCCTAGATAAAGACTGACAACGCAACTGGCATGCCATTAGATGTCAACTTCTTTTCTTGGCCAACTAGCATTCCGAACCATGTACCCTGACTTGGTTCACTTTAATACTCCTCCCCTGGTAGGGAGAGGGAGGGGACGGGTTTCTGTCTCCTCCCCCTCCCTGCTATCCCCTTTTTTTCTCCTGGTGGGGCCAGTCCCCACTGACCTTTCTGGGGTTGCCTTCCCTATCATCTCCATATTTCTATCTGTCCCCCCTTCCTCAGTCTTCACCCCTACTCTAACTGAATATGCATTTTATTCTATTTTATTTTTTATTTTATTATAATTATTATTATTTTTATTTATTTATTTTTTTATTTTATTATTATTATTTTTTTATTTTATTTTATTTTTTTTATTATTTATTATTTTTTTTTTATTTTTATTTATTTTTATTTTTTTTTTATTTTATTTATTTATTTATTTATTTATTGTTTTTTTTTAATTTTATTTATTATTATTATTTTTTTTTAATTAATTTTTTTTTTTTTTTTAAGGCCCTTGCCACTGAAATCTTAGGAAATTAGGTGGCAGGGCCTGCCAGAGTAATTACTTCTAATGTGATCCCTCTATGCCTGACCTGCCTCCTCGGAGTTAAGTGTGGGCAACGAGGGGGGTCCCACTAGGGGCCCAACGGCTAAAAGGTCAGAGGAACAACACAACATGACACTACACAACATAAACATGTACCTTATACTTTTTAAAATCTCTGGCCTTCACAGTGTTCTGTGTTTCACAAACAGAGTACACAACACGGAGATGGGGGAAACCCCTTGGGCCGTTAGACAATGAACACTTTACACTTTACACTTTTTTCCCTTTCACTACTCAGAAAATTAATTGATGTGAAAACATCTAGGCACCTAACAATGTAATGTAATGAAAATACGGATTGTAATAATACAAATACTTGTATTATTGCAATCATACTTTCAACAAATGGCTACAATCAAATGGGTAACCTCTTCAACCTCTAACCTCTTCAAATGTTGATTTGGTATAGTAAGCAGCGAGTGTGTACATAAAACACTGCATCATTCATACTAAATATTTTGGACCAAAGTATGATGCTAATGTCACTAACGTTGATTCAGTATAGTAAGTAGCAGGCGTGAGCATAAAACGTTACATCATTCATTATTTCGGTTCTAGCTGTTCGATTTTAAAACTGTTCTGATTTTCTTCAAAGTTGTTTACACATAAAACATCTTTTGTGCTTAAAGGTACACACGCATGTTTTTTATGCACACAGCAGATTTCATTCTCAGTTATAATGAATATATTAAATATAATTATTCTAAATTTAGACAAAATATCAAGTATAGTACTCATTAAGGCATCTTAGACTACAAAATGTTTATACTATGCAGAGTGTAAATAATGTTACGCTTCATTTCTCTTACTTCCCTTTTTTATTTCAGATATTAGGCTATCTGGATCGAGACTGGACCTGTTATAGAGTGTTAAATTCTACTCTGGAAGAGTTGTCTGTGTGGACATTTGAAGCTTTTTCAATGGAAAAGAAATTTTCCTTGGTATGTCTCTTCAGAAATATACTGTTCAATAAATAAGTATAGCTGTTTTTCACGTTTAAGTGGAATTAGTGTTAGAACACATATTTGATGTATTGACTGTAACAAATTTATTGTTATATGAGGGGCTCCTTAAAAATGTCCTGTTTTCCACTGGCAGTCCATGAAATTAAATACAAGATGAACGGCCTCCATAGCCAACTGGTCAGGAGCGGGAGTGCAGTAGCATACGCTCTTTGAGTGGACCGGGGTTCAAGCCACTGACTGCTGAATATGGTCAATCTGCCCACCTGCACTGGACCAGCATAGCAGATTATGTTCCGTTTCCTTCAGCATGAATTGTTGAGGAGGCTTCCATCCTGCAGTGGGTTGATATTGGCTGTGCTTTACCTTTACTCTGTAGACCTGATATAATGAGGAATCACTTATAATGCTGTCAAGGGTTGTACCCCAATTCCATCTCCACTTCCAATTCCCCCCCGCTTCTTTTTTCACAATGTTTCAAATTTGATTGGTTCGCAGTTTTTTCTAGCACACTTACCAGTTTGGTGAACATTTATAGTTGCTAATTATATTTTATATTTACAGGCCTCGTGGAGCAATTAGCACCATTGCTATCTGTAAACATGATGTCCTGTGAATAAACTTTATAATACCACTTATTCATTATTATTATTATTATTAGCCATATAGTGCAAGGAAGCCTGAGGCTTATGCTGCACCAGCCAAAAAAAAAAAAAAAAAAAAAAAAAAAAAAATTTCTAAGTTACCCTGAGAGAGAGAGAGAGAGAGAGGAATCACCAAGAAATTGAAGAATGATGATATCCAACTCAGGACCCTGGGTATACCAAGCCCATCCTCACCAGATGTGATCCCTGGAGTTCACACTGGTGAGTATGGTCAGTTCAAGAAAAGCTATCTGCACTCGACTTACTAAAATGGGGGAATATTCAACCGTAGGTGTCTCAACAAATAGGTGTGTGGAATCCAATCTCAGAGGATGGATAAAAGATGAAGCTAACCTATGGCAAGAAACAAATGACTTTAGTGCTAGTGAAGGTCTTTAGCGAAAGCAGTTTAAGGCTATGTTCACATGGTTCACACAAGAATGGGTAGAAAGAATGCCTACATCTAGTGAAATTATCAGGAGTCAAGCTGAAACAGTGAAGTAAGACTTAGACAACTAGTGCAGAGTACACACATACATGAAAAAATTCAAAGCAAGGAAGGGCTGGCCCGATCAATGAAAAAGGAGGCATGAAATTTTCCAGGTTACAATTTCAGGTTAAATTTGATCTGCAGGCACCAAGGCTGCTAATGACTATCCATCACAATTAAGTTACCAAAAAAGAAGGCTGCTATGTTCTAGAACAAATTTACAATTGTGACCGAACAGGACTTTGTTATCACATACTTCCCAATAAGACACTAGCTTATAAATCTGATGAACAAAAGTCACTGGACTTTAAAATGATGGACAGGGTGACATTGCTGTTTTGTGTCAATAAAACCTGTTCACGCTCAAAGTCAAACTGTGTGTAGGAAAACCATGGGCACCAAGATATTTCCACTACCTTACAAAAATATAAAGGCATTAGTGTTTTTGCATCACCACAGTAAGAATGCCTAGATGACAGTAGAGATTTTTGAGCAACAGTTTTTTAAAATTTTTGTGCTATCTATCCATACTCATTTAAGAAATATAAATATGGAACCTAAAGCACTTTTGCTTCTGGACAACTGTCTTGCCACCCTCCTGCAGAAAACTTCGTAAGTCATGACAGTAAAATGAAGGTAAGCTATTTGCTAAAGAATTTGAGTTCAAAGATCTGTGCAAAATTGCAAATGTGATATGAAATTACCAAACGAATTCCTCTCAAGATAGCAGAATGATTTTCTGTTAAAGTCACAGCAAGAAGTGTAAATACTTCAAAATTACCCCTGTACAAGTTGTTAATGGGTAAAATTAGATATTGTGTATGTATATTATACAGTAATGCATTAATGGGTACTGCACATGACAAATTGCTGATATATTTTGCATTGCTTAAATAAATTATTTGTTTTCATTACCTCTTTAAGTGGGAATGTGGTTTTTTGTTCAGTTCAGAAACAGTTCAGTGGTTTTTTGATATCTTCTGTATAATCATACAAATTTCTAGCAATGACTGACTAACTGGTTAAAATAAATTTATTAAATAAATAAATGATATATACATAAAATACTAAACAGTAATAAAATATAAAATAAAATAAAAGCATTAAAATACAATATGATCAAGGTTGTGCTTGTGCTGCTCGCATTATTGTGTTGAGTAGCACGATCTTGATCCCCAATGGGATATTGAAATCGTCAACTATTCACATGATTACTGCCAGTGCTCATGGCTTAAGGCTGCACATAGTTACCAATAATAGTAGTAGTAGTAGTAGTAGTAGTAGTGGCATGTGATGCAAGAAAGCACGTGTATGAGCTTATGCAGCATCAGCAAAAAAAAAAAAAAAAATCACACCATTCCCTCCAAATGCCTGTCCAGTTCCTCCTTAAATTTATTCAACCTATCAACTTTCATAACAACAGATGAAAGTTTGTTCCAGTAATTAACCACCCGCTGGCTAAAGGCAAATTTCCGCACATCTATTCTACATCTGTCTTTTCTTAATTTGAAGTTATGCCCCCTTAGGTTCGTAATCTGAAGTGAAAGGATCCCATCAGAATTCAGTGTGCTCAACCCATTCAAGGCCTTATACACCTCAATCAGATCAGCGCGCAGGTGCCTAGTCTCCAGGCACTGCAATTTTCAGAACTTAATCCTCTCTTGGTAAGAGGATCCCTTCATTCCCCTCACCAATCTTGTTGCCCTTCTCTGTACATGCTCAAGCAAATCTACATCGTTCTTAAAATGAGGCCTCCAGACCTGTACGCAGTACTCAAGGCATGGCCTGACCATTGCCTTATACAGAGGGACAATCACCTCCTTCTCCCTGCTAGCAAAATTCCTATATATCATTGATAAAACCTCATGACCTGCCCTGGCAGCCTGTCTGCATTGCTTAGAAAACTTCATATCTGACTGCACAATTACTCCCAAGTCTTTTTCATTTTCTACCACCTTAAGTGTAGTACCACACAGTTGGTACGTTTCTCTGAGGTTACTTCTACCCATATGCAGTACTTTGCATTTGTCAAGGTTAAACTTCAGTTGCCACTTCTTACCCCCATCTGCCCAAATTATCTAGATCCTGTTGCAGTAGCACACTGCCATTTGAATTTATGTTATATTTATGTATTCCATAGTATACTTTGGTATTTGGCTCTAGGTTAATGACAGTTTTTAGCCAAAATTATAATTTGAACTAGACCAGCAAAACATATAGCTCAATGCAGTGAAGATCTCTTTGCTCATGCTGAATTGTTGAAGACAGTTTTACAAATAAAGGCCTTATTACTGCTTGTGCTAGGTGCAAAGAGAGTGAGGAAGTTAAGTGGAAATTTGGTTGTGATGGATGAGTTCCAGTTCTGGACAAACTGAGTAAAATCTTTTGAGGAAATTAAATCAGGTTATTGATCGGGTATTGGCTGCACATCTCAGTTCCAAAATCTACCCTCACACATTTCTCTGAACTGCATGATCACTAAGGGCAGTAGACATGGAAGAATCATAGCAACGAACAACTGTACAAAGAAATAGAGTGGGCCTGTGAATCAGATTGTCTTATAATGGGGGATTTTGATTTCCCACATATAGACTGCAGCTTGTGGGTTGGTCACTCACACACTAGAAAGACTTTTGCGAATTTATTGGATGATTGTTTTCAATAGCAGCATGTTCAAGAGGCAACCAGAGAGAATAATACTCTTGATCTGGTTATCAGCAGTGATTATTCACGTATTAAGAATCTGCAGATAAAAGAACCACTTGGTGGCAGTGATCACAGTGTGCTGATGTGGGATTTACTTAAAGATGTAACTACCATCAGGGGTAAGGAGGAAGAGTTGTTGCTTTTGTAAAGGTGACTACAGTGGTCTGAGAGTTTTTAAATTCTATACAGTGGGACCAACTGATGACGTTACCAACAGCAACTTCTAAATCTTAGAAGCTACTAGGCTTTTCTTACTAACCAAGAAATACTGTTCAAGGATTAGGCCTAAATGGATGTCAGCCAAACTAATAAGACTCGTGGCAAAGAAGAAAAATGCATGGGGTCCCCATTGTAGATATAAGATAGTCTGTAATCAAGTCACAAAGCAGATTAGAAAAGCAAAGGTAGATTATGAGAAATCCTTGGGAAAAAATGGAAAGAAAAACAGCAGACTTTTTTACTTATGCAAAATATAGAAGGAAGATGCTAAATCAGATTGATCCACTTCATATCAGTGATTCAATTGTTGATGATTCTGCTTACGTACCTGACAAACTTAAGGAGTATTTTGCATCTACATTCACATATAAGGAATTCCGTAGGGAAATGAAGGCCAGAGGCTTATCAAACTCTAACAGGGAGTTAAGTGATTTTGTAATAACTAAGAACAAAGGGGAGGGAAATTGTTGCAGTTAAACATAAGAAAGGCATCTGGCGTGGATGGGATCTATCTGGTTATATTAAAGAAGACAGCAAACCCCTAGCCATAATTTTGAGAGCTTCCTTGGACTCGGGGGAGATCCCCATGGAGTGGAGATGTGCTAATGAATTCCCAATCCACAAAGAGGGAATGAAAGGTGATACGAGTAATTACAGACCTGTTAGTTTAACTTCTGTTCTGTGGAAAATAATGGAGTCACTGGTTAAAGAAGCCGACCAGGCTAGCCGGGTGGGTAAAGTGCCTGCCTGGCAACCCAAGATCGCGGGTTCAAATCCTGCCTCGGGCTTGGATCAGAGTGGAAAATGCAAAAACTTTGGGAGGTGCATTATGGCTACAGAAGCTGATGCGCCAACAACTAACAAAAAAAAAAAAAAAAAAAAACTGGTTAAAGAAGTGCTGCAGGATCATCTAGACAAGACTGCAGTTATCGTTCAGACACAGCATGGGTTTGTTAAGGGAAGTCTTGTCTGACAAATTTGATGGGATACTACGATGTGGTCACAAAGGAACTGGATGCTAAAAATAATGTTGTTATTGTATACTTGGATTTTAGAAACACTTTTGATGCTGTTTCTCATGGAAGACTACTTTACAAGTTGGTGCAGTATGACATTAATGGCAAGTTGCTGCTATGGATATAGGAATGGTTGAGTGAGAGAACACAGAGAGATCTAATCAATGGACATTGATTAGATCTTTATTTATCTGTATTTAAAAAATTCTGTATTTATCAATGATATTGATGAAGGTATACCAGGCTTAATGTCAAAGTTAGCAGATATACGAAGACTGGTAGGGTTGTTAATGATGGTAAACATGGTACTCTACTGCAAGAGGATCTAGAAAAGTTGAGCAGATGGGCTGAGAGGTGGTAACTGAAGTTTAATGTTGACAAATGCAAAGTACTGCAAAAAAGGTAGCAGTAATCCCAGAGTAACATACCAACTGTGCAGTACTACACTCTTGGTAGTGGAGAAAGAAAAAAACCTGTGGGTAATTGTACAGTCAGATATGAAATTTTCTGAGCAGTGCAGCTAGGCTGCAAAGTAGCTCATGGGGTGTTGTCAATGGTAAATAGGAATTTTTCTAGCAGGGATAAGGAGATGATTATCCCATTGTATAAGGCAATGTTCATGCCACACCTTGAGTATTGCATGCAGGTTTAGTGGTCTCTTTTTATTGAAAGATGTAGAGCTGCTGGAATGAGTACAGAGAAGAGCAACGAGATTAGTGAGGGGAACAAAGGGATGGTGTTATCAAGAAAGGCTTATGTTCAGCAAATTGCAGTGTCAAAACTAGGTACCTGAGAGGTGATCTGAGTGTCAAACCATTCAAGGCCTTATGCCTTGAATGGTTTGAGCACGCTCAATACTGATGGGATCCTTCATCTTGTTCAGATTCCACACCTCAAGCAGTGTAAATTGAAATCGGGAAAAGACAGTCATAGAATAGATTTGTGGAAATTTGCTCTTAGCCATCAGGTGGTCGAGCGCTGGGATGAACCTCCATTTGTCGTTCTTGAAGGTGACAGCTTAAATAAATTCAAGGCTGAACTAGACAAACTTTTGGTGTGAATGGATGGATCAAATGGGAATATTTTTTTTTTTCTTTTTTGTCTGATGCTATATTATTTTATTATAATTATCATTAGCCATATGGTGCAAAGAAGCCTGAGGCTTTTGCTGCACCAGCTAAAAAAAAACATTCCTGAGTTACCCTGAGAGAGAGAGAGAGAGAGAGAGAGAGAGAGAGAGAGAGAGAGAGAGAAAAGGGAATTACTAAAGAAGAGAAGAATGATGATATCCAGCTCGGCACCCTGGGTGTGCCAAGCCCATACTCACCAGATGTGAACCCCAGGGGTTATATATAAGCTCGCTTTTTTGCATTGTAAGCTAATGCTAACTTCCATGGGGAAGTTGTAATGCTTCGTGACTTTATCATCAGAAAAATGGAAAATATATCATATAATAAAGATAGGTGGAATATCCTGCCAGAGTATGCCTGTGAGGATAAGTTTGTGATATTGTCTCCTTTTTTAGGATGCAAAGTTAGATATTATTGTGCATTTTGGTACTGATAATAATAAGTACGGGTAATGTGAGACTTTGCTTCATAGTTATCAGGTGATGTTGAGAAAAGACCACAAGTTAGTGGTGAATTTGAAAATGTCTGGAATTTTGCCAAGACATCATAGGATAGAGTATATTTTGAGGGTGTTGTCAGGTAATTTAATCCTGGAAAATTGTGCAAGGCTCATGGCACAAAGTATTTCTGACCATAGCATGCACTTGATAACAAAAGAGGCTATTTTTATAGAATGAGATATACTTGAATAGAAAGGGTGCCAGAATATCCGCTGGTGTTATCACTTCAGCATTGGGAGGGTTGGAAAACTGCAAGTTTAGTGGATATGTTGACTAATAATTGATTCTTGCATTGCTTTTGGATTACAAAGGCTTTTGGCGAGGTCGGAGATTAGCACTAGTAGAAGCATACGATGCTGGTTAAAGGCAAATTTCCACACATCTATTCTACAACTGTCTTTCCTCAATTTGAATTTATGTGCCCCTTCAAGTGCAAAATCTGAGCAATTGGAAGAATCCTATCAGTATTGAGCTTTGTCAAACCATTCAATGCTTTATACACCTCAATCAGATAACTTCACAGTGTCTCGACTCCAGACACTGCAATTTGCAGAACTTAAGCCTTTCTTAGTAACAGCAACCCTTTTTCTACTCAATAATCTCTACATCTTTCCTAAAATGAGGTCTCCAGACCCGTATACAGTACTCAAGGTGTGGTCTGACCATTGCCTTATACAAGGGGATAATCACCTCCTTATCCCTGCTCAGAAAACTTCATATCTTACTGCACAATTACCCCCAGGTTTTTTTCATTCTCCACTACCCTTAGTGTAGTACCACACAGTTGGTATGTTACTCTGGGGTTACTGCACTTTTCATTTGTCAATGTTAAACTTCAGTTGCCACCTCAGAGCCCATCTGCTCAACTTTTCCAGATCCTGTTATTGCTAGGAGCACAATATATAATTTGATGAATTTGAAGTATTGCTTAAGTTTTCAAATACTGACATAAGAATAACAGAATCTGCACTTCAACTGTGTAGACAAACATTATTCTTAAACCATACATGAAAATAAAGGCCAACCAAATCATTCAGTCAACAGAGCACTCTTTTCTTCAAATTGGGAAAATATATTTAGCGCTTATCCATCTGTAAATCAGCTTAAAATGATATATCTTCAATCCTTACTTACCGAATGGCAATCTCTGTAAAGTGACCCCTCCCCGCCCCCTAATACTCATGCAATTCCCCATGGCTGTATCATATTCCACCATTTGACATCACTGCTGACAAGGGGGAAAAAATATTCTCGCCAAAAGAATATTCATCAGCTTCATACCATGATGCATCAACTCAGAATGATTATGGTCTGTTTTACACAGATGGCTCCAAATCTGGAATAATATTGCCTCAGAAGCAGCCTTTTAGACATCTGCATTGCCAGAAAACTTCCAGTTGAATGTAGTAATTACACTGCTGAACTCTGTGATCAAAATAGCCTTAACTTATGTTTGGAAGAAGTCTCTATCACACAGTATCATAAATGTACAGATCATACTGTGTGATCCCTGATCACACAGCCATACGAGGGAATTAACATGCAGAAAAATCTGCCAAATTAGTCTTCAGTCCACCTTCGATCAAAAACATGACACTCCAAATCGATTTCCCTCTTTTGGAACATTTTTAAAGATGATTTTTTTTTTCCATTCAATACAAATTAATAATAATTCAATACAATAAACAAGTTATATCAAAATAGTACAATTTCACAATATGAAAAGATTGATATGTACATAATAGCTTACATATGACTGCACTGAACCACATGTGCACATTTCATACAGTCGAGCTGAATATTTGCATGCCTGCCTGTGCGGCGCCACCATAGCCAGATGGGAAGGAGGTGCAGTGTGTAGCACACGCTTCTTGATTAGACCAGGGTTCGAGCCCGTCACTACCAAATACGGAGGATGCGGAAAGGTCAGGGAATGACCACCGCATATCTCGGAGCAATATCGCCTTAGTTGCTAATGCTCCTAAAAACCAAATAACTAACTAACTAACTAAGTCTGCCTGTACACACTGATGCAACTCTCTAAAATGCTGTTTTAGTTCACTTTCAGTGTGGGCCATATAAAAACTATTCATGGGGCGTAGGTTGGACACCACTGCTGTAAGAGAACACACAAAAAAAAAAGAGAGCAACTTCCAAGTGCACAATCATACTCAAAATCGTAGATGGCAACCATTTAATTAGGGACAGCCAGATTTTTAGCACCACGGTTCACAGCAGGCCTGTATGTCATCACATAAAATGCATTTTACGTGGTGAGATAGAGGCTTTTACATGTATCCTAAACTGCCAGAAATGCATGTTAATCACTAATTGGCCTTTTGTACATATTTCCAATATTGTTATTGGCTTTATCTTCAAACAGGCCTATGGGGCTGGGAATTTCCATACTATAATAATTAATGATAAACACCAGCCAAGAAATTAAACTGAAAATTTACTATACAATGAAATAATATACAATGATGCAAATAAAAATAAAACACTGATTAAATTATAGTTAAAATATAATTTAAAATATAGTTAAAAGCAATAAAATTAATTAAAATAAACTAGGTTAAAAGCGATAAAACAATGAAACCTGGAGCTTTCGGAGAACTGCCGTCTCCTTCTTCAACAGCATACTACTAGTGCTAAGACATATCCTTAAGTAGCCGTTCCATGGCACTCATGCACGTGATCATCAGACACATGATCTACATTCTCCATGCGCGTATCGGAAATGGAAGTGGCTCGGGAGCGTGTCAAACAGAAACGGTCATCCCTTCTGAGGACAACTGCCTCAAACAGGGGGTGTAAACGGATCCCCCTGTCCCTATTAATAGTATTGTGACTGGATGAACCGATTCGCAAGCTCTCGAGCCACTTGCGTTCCCAAAATCCATGGGTGCGGTCAGTATGACCGTGTCTTCAGGGGAGATCCGATGCTGCTTTTCCCAGAAATGCTCTGCCACAGCAGACCTCGCATAGTTAGCAGTCTTGATAGCGGTCGTGTATTCCCCCAGACGGTCCTTTAAACGTCGCCCCGTTTCCCCCACATAACACTCCTCACAATCCGGGCACTTAATCTCATAGACCACATTGCCAGTATGGTCCTGGGCTACGGGATCTTTAACTTGGGATATCACTGTGTGCAACCTCCGACCCGGAAGTTGCACACAGCGAGTCTGGCACTCCCGCAATGCCCGTACAATACGTTCTGAAAGGCCCGGATAGTAAGGAATGTATGCAGTAGCCACAGGGGCAGGCGACTCCCTACGATTGGACTCAACCCTATGAATATATTTGTCCAAGACCCTCTGGGGGTATCCACATTTCCTGAGGTCTGTCGTGACTTTGCAAATTTCTATTTCTTTTTCTTCAGGGATACTACAGTGGGTCCCCACCCTATTCAACAATGCCAATGCCCTGGCTACACTGTTCTTATGATGACAAGCCTGTGCTGAGCTATAATGAACAAATTGGCCACGGCACATAGGCTTTCTATAGATCGTTGTTTTTAATCTAGATCCATCTCTGCTCACCAAGACATCCAGAAACGGGAGGGACCCAGCTTCTTCCACCTCCGAGGTAAATTGTATAAATGTGGAAAAGCTGTTGAGCAAATTGAGCACCTCATCTTCCTTTCCCTTTTTTAAAATAGTGAAGGTATCGTCCACATATCTCCTCCACTCGCGCATGGGGAAATTCAACTGATGAAAAACCCTAGTTTCCAGTTCCTCCATTGCCAAATTGGCCACAATGGCACTGATGGGGGAACCCATGGACCTGCTTATACATAACTTTTTGAAACACCATGGTAGTGCTTGCGAGGCAAAATTCAACACCTATACAAATATCATCAATGCTTAGTAAAGATCTAGCACTAAAGCAATCATCCCGTTCCAAGGCCAATCTTACACAATGCACCCCATGTTCAATGGGGATACATGTGAACAAGGATACCACATCAAACGAAATCATGAGTTCGTCTTCACCTATAGATTGGCTTCTTATAAAGCTCACAAATTCCTTGCTGTTCCTGATTACTAAACTGGAGCGTCCCACTATAGGAGAGATGACTCCAGCTAAAAATCCAGATAAAGCATAAGTGGGACTACCCACAAATGATACTATAGGTCTCAATGGAATGCCTACCTTGTGCGTCTTTGGGAGACCATAAAACCGAGGTAATCAACAACCTGAGGCATGAAGAGACCAATAAAATTCTTTGGTTATTTTACCAGCCTTATGCCATCCCTGTATAATGTTGTTGACTTGTCTCTCCAAACCAGCTAACGGATTTCGATGGGTAACTTTATATATGTTGCTATCCTGTAAAAGATCCAGAGCTTTTGCACAATAATCATCCTTATTCAGTACCACTGTAGATCTGCCTTTGTCGGCAGGTAACATTATGATATTCTCATCTTTTCTGAGTTGTCTTAATGCTCTTTCATGTTTATGACTGAGATTAGAATGTGCTGTCCTGGTCTGACTCAAAATAGCCGCAACCCTAACCCGTATCTCATCAGCTTGGGTAACAGGTAACTTGTTGATGGCTTTTTCCACTTCCATAGCTATCTCTGCAATTGGAGAGATAGTATTATTTATATCATTTTATAGTATCATTTGTGGGTAGTCCCACTTATGCTTTATCTGGTGGAGATGGGAGAAATCCCAGGTGCCGTCTGACACGAACATACCTTATACTTTATCTGGATTTTTAGCTGGAGTCATCGCTCCTATAGTGGGACGCTCCAGTTTAGTAATCAGGAACAGCAAGGAATTTGTGAGCTTTATAAGAAGCCAATCTATAGGTGAAGACGAACTCATGATTTCGTTTGATGTGGTATCCTTGTTCACATGTATCCCCATTGAACATGGGGTGCATTGTGTAAGATTGGCCTTGGAACGGGATGATTGCTTTAGTGCTAGATCTTTACTAAGCATTGATGATATTTGTATAGGTGTTGAATTTTGCCTCGCAAGCGCTACCATGGTGTTTCAAAAAGTTATGTATAAGCAGGTCCATGGCACGGCCATGGGTTCCCCCATCAGTGCCATTGTGGCCAATTTGGCAATGGAGGAACTGGAAACTAGGGTTTTTCATCAGTTGAATTTCCCCATGCACGAGTGGAGGAGATATGTGGACGATACCTTCACTATTTTAAAAAGGGAAAGGAAGATGAGGTGCTCAATTTGCTCAACAGCTTTTCCACATTTATACAATTTACCTCGGAGGTGGAAGAAGCTGGGTCCCTCCCGTTTCTGGATGTCTTGGTGAGCAGAAATGGATCTAGATTAAAAACAACGATCTATAGAAAGCCTATGTGCCGTGGCCAATTTGTTCATTATAGCTCAGCACAGGCTTGTCATCATAAGAACAGTGTAGCCAGGGCATTGTTCAATAGGGTGGGGACCCACTGTAGTACCTCTGAAGAAAAGGAAATAGAAATTTGCAAAGTCACGACAGACCTCAGGAAATGTGGATACCCCCAGAGGGTCTTGGACAAATATATTCATAGGGTTGAGTCCAATCGTAGGGAGTCGCCTGCCCCTGTGGCTACTGCATACATTCCTTACTATCCGGGCCTTTCAGAACGTATTGTACGGGCATTGCGGGAGTGCCAGACTCGCTGTGTGCAACTTCCGGCTCGGAGGTTGCACACAGTGATATCCCAAGTTAAAGATCCCGTAGCCCAGGACCATACTAGCAATGTGGTCTACGAGATTAAGTGCCCGGATTGTGAGGAGTGTTAAGTGGGGGAAACGGGGTGACGTTTAAAGGACCATCTGGGGGGAACACATGACTGCTATCAAGACTGCTAACTATGCGAGGTCTGCTGTGGCAGAGTATTTCTGGGAAAAGCAGCATCGGATCTCTCCTGAAGACACGGTCATTACTGACTGCGCCCATGGATTTTGGGGACGTAAGTGGCTCGAGAGCTTGCGAATCGGTTCATCCAGTCACAATACTATTAATAGGGACAGGGGGATCCGTTTACACCCCCTGTTTGAGGCAGTTGTCCTCAGAAGGGATGACCGTTTCTGTTTGACACACTCCCGAGCCACTTCCATTTCCGATACGCGCATGGAGAATGTAGATCATGTGTCTGATGATCACGTGCATGAGTGCCATGGACCGACTACTTAAGGATGTGTCTTAGCACTAGTAGTATGCTGTTGAAGAAGGAGACGGCAGTTCTCCGAAAGCTCCAGGTTTCATTGTTTTATCGCTTTTAACCTAGTTTATTTTAACTATAATTTAATCAGTGTTTTATTTTTATTTGCATCATTGTATATTATTTCATTGTATAGTAAATTTTCAGTTTAATTTCTTGGCTGGTGTTTATCATTAATTATTATAGTATTGTTATTGGCTTACACTCTTTAGGTCAAATGCAAACACACTAACATAAAGAACTGGGGAAAATGTGTTCTGGGGAAAATAATGGAGTCACTGGTTAAAGAAGTGTTGCAGGATCATCTAGACCAGACAGCAGTAATGGTTCAGACACAGCATGGGTTTGTTGAGGGGAGTTCTTGTCTGACCAATTTGATTGGCTACTACGATGTGGTCACAAAAGAACTGGATGCAAAAAATAATTTTGATATCATATACTTGGATTTCAGAAAAACTTTTGATGCTGTTGCACATGGAAGACTGCTATAGAAATTGGAGTTATATTGCCTTAAGAGCAAATTGCTACAATGTAAAAATGGAATGGTTAAGTGGGAGACAGAGAGTGGTAATAAATGGACATTGCTCTATGTGGACTAATGTTATTAGTGGAGTTCCCTATGGTTCGGTGATGGGCCCACTTGTTTTATGTATTTATCAATGATATCAGTGAAGGTATATCAGGCTTAATGTCTAATTTTGCAGATGATACCAAGGTTTGCATGGTTGTTAATGACAGTAAAGACAGCATGCTACTGCAACAGGATCTAGAAAAGTTACAGATGGGCTGAGAAGTGGCAACTGAAGATTAACATTGACAGATGTCAAGTACTGCTTATGGTTAGCAGTAACCCAACAGAAATGTACAAATTGTGTGGCACTACACTGAGGGAAGTGGAGAATGAAAATGACCCAGAGGTAATTGTGCAATCAGATATGAAGTTCTGTGAACAGTGCGGATGGGCTGCCAGAGCAGGTCATAGAGTCTTGTCGATGATATATAGGAATTTTGCTAGCAGAGACAAGGAGGTGATTATCCCTTTGTATAAGGCAGTGGTCAGGCCACACCTTGAGTATTGCATACAGGTCTGGAGGCCTCATTTTAGAAAGGATGTAGAGTTGTTATAACGAGTGCAGAGTGGGGCAACAAGATTAGTGAGAGGAACAAAGGGGTGCTATTAGCAAAAGAGGCTTAAAGTCTGCAAGTTGCAGCATCTGGAGACTAGTCACCTCCGATGTGATCTGATGGAGGTGTATACGGCCTTGAATTGTTTGAGCAGGCTTAATGCTTATGGAATTCTTCCGCTTGCTCAGAGTTCCATAAGGGGGGGGGCATAGATTAAAATTGAGGAAAGACAGTTGTAGAATAGATATGCTGAAGTTTGTCATTACCGAGCGTATAGTTGATTACTCAAACAGACTTCTATCTGTTGTTGTGGAAATTGATAGCTTAAATAAATTTAAGGCTGAACTAGACAAACCATTTGGAGTGACCGGATGGGTGAAATGGTAAGGGTTTTTTTTTTTTTTTTTTTTGTCGATCCTATATAAGCTTGCTTTCTTGCATCTGTGCCTCAACTAATGCTAGTGCAGTTAGCCAATTTTAGTTGGAGCAAGTAAGCCTTTCCACCTTGTTTTTCTGGGTGTTTCAGTCCACACAATATGCATATCTGCCTATGAACGTATACTTTTATGGACAATGCACGATGGAACAATATGACATGAGTCAATGATGGCTCATGTCATATTGTTCCTAAAAACAAAAACAACCCTAATGTGGAATTTGGCCTTTTACTTCTATAGATAAAGGGATGGATGAGTAGTAGAAGGTAAACAGTGGTTTATAATGGCCATTTCTCTTCATGGACTAACATTATAAATGGATTGCCTCAGGTTTCAGTGTTGGCTCCTTAATCATTTCAATATTTATTAACAATATTGATGGAGGCATCAGGTTTGTCTAAGTTTGCTGATGATACAAAAGTTAATGGGGTGGTTAATGACAGGAATTTTTTGACATGCTTTTTGAGTCAATCTCTCATCTTTATGGGTAACATTTGAGCATGTATAATTAAAATATTTAACGTGAGATATATTTTATGCAGTGTTTATACACCAATCAATTTTTTTAATATTATTCTTTATTTTAATATTGACTAAGGGGCTTTGCTCACTGCTCGTTTTGCTTGCCAATCACAGCACATGCTTTTCTACGTAAAATGTACAGTTATGAAGGAGTAAATCAAAAAGACACACCTGTTGAAACGGACTGATTGATACCTAATCAGGAAATGACCCATGTAATTATTTACCTGTGCATTTGTAGTGACATAATTGCCCCGCCCACTTGTACAACGTGACCCTCATCGCTCTCCTCTCATTGGCTACCCGACCACGTAGCATTCTCAAGGTCAAATAAATATCACTATGTAATTATTTACCTGCGTTTACATAGGTGACTTTGGAAAAGACCTTTTACTTCGGGTTCCATTATGCATGAGGAATATTATTGCATCTGAAAGAGCAGGACTAAAATATTTACATAATATACGATCTATTTAAAATATTAACAAAAGCCCCTTTGTTAGCTGACAAGGTATACAAAAAAACGTTACAATGAAATATCAAATGATGTCGGGCATGGTCATGTATTAGACAGTGAAGTTTGTGCACCATGTTGGTGAATGTTATGGAGGCAGTTGTCTTGCTATGCGATGAATGTTGGCATGCGTCCCATGTATACACTATACATTGTCAACAGCAAGTGTTTGATTCTGCCTAGTAACCCATTTGTGTTCCTTCCATTTAATGTCCGCCAACCTTGTGCACATGCTTCACTGTCTAAGACACGACCATGCCCGGCATCATTTGATGTTCCATTGTAACATTTTTTTGTTTTCAGCTGATGAAGAGACCCATCATCCCGATATACAGGGTTGTTAAAATTAAAGCAGCATTTCCAAGCTGGGAGGCGCGCCTCCCTGGGGAGATGCGGACTAGTGCAAAAGGAGGCGTGAAAAGTTTAACAGAAATGTAATTTTCATAACATAACATATATAAATTAAAAAATATATACATATAAATAAACTTTCATAACATAACATTAAATTTTATAACCTATTTTTTAAAGCATTTACCGCCACCTATCTCACTCTAACTTCGATGTAAACATGAGATAAACATTTATTTGGAAAAAAATATATTTTGCTGAAACGGATTGATGAATTATGATTGATATGATGAATTTAGTGCGTACTATGTATGACATATATAGGTAGATTGCATAGTATAGCATTAGTTACATGGTTGAAAATACGGTTTCAGCGGTGTGCGATTGTGTTTTTTATTGTTTTTGACATGATTACTTACTGATAATAATCATTAGTAATTTAGAAGTTGTATTTTTTAAGAATATGAAGTTAATTCTAATATTTTTAGACGAATGGATAAATTTTTGACTGCTTACAAGAGAAAATCCACTAATAATGAAGATACTGATGCTGATACAAGTAAAGGTAGTGGGAATACAAGCAACAGGGAACAAGGAGGTAGAACTCCCAAGACAAGAAAATACGATTCATCCTATTTATCATTAGGATTCACAAGTGTTATTATAGATGGCTTGGAAAAACCAATGTGTTTGTTTTGTACAAAAGTTTTGGCTGCAGATAGTATGAGACCAGGCAAATTAAAATGGCACCTTAAAACTATGCATTCTGAATATGCTGATAAGCCCCTAGAATTTTTTCAAAGAAAAGTAGACGAGTTTAATGAACAAAAGCAAACATTCAAAAAAATAGTTTCTGTTCCATCAAATGCAATTCTACTGTCATACCAAGTTTCTTACAGAATCGCGAAATGTAAAAAACCACACACAATAGGAGAAACTCTAGTTTTGCCAGCAGCTATTTATATGGTTAAAATAATGTTCTGCGAATCATATGCGAAACAGTTGCGACAAATACCGCTTGCTGATAATACAGTTGGCAGAAGAATCAATGATATATCTGAAGATCTTTGCGATCAGTTAGTTTCTCGACTGCATACTTCGAAATTCGCCACACAAGTAGATAAGGCAACTGATGTAGTTAAAGATGCTCGTTTAATTGCATGTTCGATATGTTGGAGAAACTAATATAATGGAAGATATATTATTTTGCAACCCCATTCCTTGAAAGGCCACATTCATTGAAATTTTTAATATAATTGACACTTTTTTTGATGAGAACGACATAAAGTGGAATAACTGCATTGGACTCTGTACTGACGGAGCACAGTCAATGTCAGGACACAAGGCAGGTCTTCAAGCATTAGTTAAAAAGAAAGCACCCGAAGTTATCTGGATGCACTGCATGCTTCACAGAGCAGCTCTTGTGTCAAAAAATATGAGCAAGGAACTTAACAACATTTTTACAAAAGTAATAAACTACAAAAAAAACAGCCCTTTAAAAGTTAGATTGTTTGCAAAGCTGTGCGAAGATATGGAAGCTAATTATACCTCACTTCTATACTATTGTGAAGTGCGCTGGCTATCTCATGCAAAAGTGATTCAAAGGGTGTTTGAACTCAAAGTTTTTTTTTTTTTTTTTTTTTTGTAGTTGTTGGCGCATCGGCTTCTGTGGCCATAAATCATCTCCCAAGGTATTTGCAGTACTTTGATCCGAGCCTGAGGCGGGATTCGAACCCGCGACATTTGGGTTGCCAGGCAGGCACTTCACCCACCCAGCTAGCACGGTCGGCATTTTGAACTCAAAGAAGAGATTGCAATTTTTCTTGATGAAAATCATAATGAAGAAGCAAATTTATTTAGGAATGATAACTTTATTGTTAAACTTGCCTATTTGGTTGAAATTTTTGGAAAGTTGAGTGTTTTGAATAAATCAATGCAAGGACCAAAAATGCATTCACTGATTCAAAAAGACAAAGTGAAAGCATTCATAAAAAAATTGGAGCTGTGGAAATCAAATTTACAAAAAAATAAGTTCAACGTGTTTCCACTTTTAAATGATTTCTGCACCAGAGTTAATATTGAAGCAAACAAAAATCTATTTACTGAACACTTGGATGGTTTACTAATGCACTTTTCACATTATTTCGAAGATTTTGATTTTACAAAGTTTGCATGGATACAGAATCCATTTGTCGATGAACAAGATGATGAATTTGGATTAACAACTATTGAAAAGGAAAATTGATAGAATTATCATGCGATACTTCCTTGAAACAAAAATTTCAGAGTGAAACCCTAGTTCAATTAGTTGAATCGAAGTGAAGAATATAATACTTTGTCAAGCAAAGCAATGCAAGTATTACTGCCATTCGTAACATTATATTTATGCGAAATGGAATTTTCTACATTGGCTGCAATGAAATCCAAATATCGAGCCCGTTTAGTAGTAGAAAAAGAGCTATGAGTAGCACTCTCCCTCAATGACACCTAGATTCGATAAACTTTGTGCTAATAAACAAGCACATCCATCGCATTAAAAACAAAATAATTTAAAAATGAATATATATATATATATATATATAGTAAAACCTTGTTATTATTCTGTCAATTACTTTTTTTTTTTTTTTTTTTCATTTTTTTGTATTAATACATTTTTTACCATTTAAAAATGTGTCTGTATTATTTTATGAAATAAAGGATGGGGGGGAGGCGCCAAGATTAGATTTTTTTAAAAGGGGGGCATAGTAACATAAAGTTTGGAAACCACTGAATTAAAGTATCCCTATGTAGAGGGCTCTGGAGTGAGTTCTAAGACTCGTACTGAAGAGAAATTTGGACAATGGGCAATAAAGAACGCGCTTGTCATTTATTGGGAAAAAAAATAGTTATAAAATTTATCACTGTATGCCGCTGTGGCAATACAAATCACTTGAATAGCACTACAGTTGTTCAGTGTGTCCTCCGTTTTGGTCAACAACAGTTTCCATTCGAAGAACTCACTCCAGAGCCCTCTACACAGGGATACTTAAATTTTAACAACCCTGTAGTTTGTATATTTGTAAATAGTTTAGTATTTTGTAAATATTTTTGTTTTTTTGTAAATATTTGTATAGTTTTGTTATTATTTGTATAGTAATAACATTATACTAATATACTAACATTATAATGCACTGATTGAAATATAATCAGGAAATGACTTATGTAATTATTTACCTGCGTGTTTGTTGTGATCTACTTGACCCATTCTTCTCCCATTGGCTCGAATAAATATCACTAGGAGGAAACCTTTTTTAATGTATAGACAGATGTTAAAACTTTAATTTATGTAACATTAGACTATAAAGCGCTTAGGGCGTAAGCCTCAAGCTATGGAAAAGTCTAGACTGTGTGTATATATATATTTATATACATAGTCTAGACTTTTCTATAGCTTGAGGCTTATGCCCTAAACGCTTTATAGTCTAAATACATCATACACCATCAGGCATCTCTCATATTGTGGAGTTATACTTCATAATTGTTTTGCCATAATTGCATCATTCGGGTACCTACCCACCCACTGAAGAAGGGCCATATAGCCCTGAAATGGTGCTGTATGGATGGTGGTATCCCTCTGAGAATAAGTAACATTAGTCTTCTCCTCAGGTGAAGCATTATTTATTCAAAGTAGTGCAATATCATGGCAACTCGTTGTGAAGGTATTCACAATATGAGATACAGTCTGTCCTCGTATAGCACGATAGTTGCGTTCCTAGAAACCCTCGTGCAATGCAAAATCGTGCAATATAAACAACAGGCCCTATGGGAAAAGTAGGGTTAGGTGCTGACCACCCAAGATTGAACACACATTTGGAACCAAAACATTACCAAACACAATAAATAATCGGGTAATTTTAATCGTTATAAATAACGATTAAAATACGTAATAAAATAATATTATATTATAATAAAGTATTTTTAGTATTTTTTAATACTAAAAAAGTATTTTTTACGGATAAAATACGTATTTTATTCGTAAAAAAATTATTATATTAAATAAAATAGTCATAATAAAATACTTACGTATTTTATAATACATAAGTATAAATTATAATACGTAAGTCATAATAAAATATTGCTAATGCTTTTGCTTCTATCGTAAGAAAACTTGTTTTTTGTTTGATTTTCTATCCAAACAGATGACAGCCTTTCCATCTCTTCCAATTCTTGTGTCTTAATCTAATGGATTTTAATTACACTGAGTTGTTCCTGCTATGAAAGTTGTTTTTATTTTCTCTGCATTCTTTGTAATTCTCCGCGTTGCCTCATTTAGGTCTGTAGCACGTGCAATATCACATGGTCTTTCATTTTGCTCAAAGCGTTTCACAATTTCATATTTTTTCTCTATCGACAGAAGCGGACTGGCCATAAGCCTTACAGGGGAAACCACGGTGGGCCGGAGGCCGGTGTGATTTTGGCCATAAACCGTAGTATGAGGCCACTACAAATTTTCCCGGGTAAGAATTTTTGACCCAGTCCGCCTCTGTTTATCGATATTGCTTCTTTTTTTTTTCTCTCTGAATCTGCATTGTCTTAGCCAGGACGCTTCCTTTTCACACCTTTTAAGTATTTTACTAATTTTTAGGGAATAAAGCACAATTACAAACGAGGTGGCACGCTTGATACACATAAACAAAACTGCGCGCGTGTAGCAACTGAATAAACAACACCGTAAAGGCCGAGATACACTATTAACACCCCACATTTTACTAAAGCACATTTCTGGGGGTTACTACCATAAAACCATAAAAACAATTTCCAGTTTCGTTTCTGCTAGTGGAATCGGTTATAAACTGGTAGTACACTCCATCTAATTGCATTTGCGATTATACCGATAGCTGGAATTGTGTTGATTTTTACGTTATTATGGTGAAATGTGTTTCCCCTTCACTGATATAAAACACATAAATACATTTTCAGAATCTTCTTCGTTCCTATCGTGTTGTGTTCAGTTGGGGTGATTCCGCATTCGACTGCCATTTCTTGTAAACACAAAGGCGAATCGTGTATAAGCGAATTCGGTTTGTGTTATATAAGATAACGTTCCCCTATTTATAAATCGTGTATGATCGAATTCGTGTAATGCAAACACGTGTTATACGAGGACCGACTGTGAGCCAGCATGCTCTCACTGTGCATGCTGGCTCACATTATATGCTAGTGCACTTGTTCAAGATCATTTTTTTAAGGTATTACATAATAATTGCCTTTTAGAACACTAAATTTGTGGGAGAAAGTATGGCTTATATCTGGGCCAGTATAGCATTTTATAGATAGCAAATAAGAACATTTAATCTAAAGAGTCATTATTTGTTATAGGAACTTGGGATACATACCCAAAAGAAAAATGGTTCTCTTGTGATTCAGATGTATGCTCCATTCTGGATGGTGAATAAAACAGGAGTAATGCTTACATACAGAGTAAGTTAATATAAAGCTTAGCACAGATTTCATTAGATACTGTAAGGATAAAGTGAATTTCATGCTATACAAAGTATCCTTAGATTAATGCAGTAACCCGTCATAGTGTAAAATTAAAGGAACTAAAATTTTTTACAACTTTGTAAGGCACCTCCATGGGCAGGAGCAGCAGTGCATAGCACACGCTCCTTGATTAGACTGGTGTTCGAGCCCGTGACCACCAAATATGGAGGATGCGGAAAGGTCAGGGATTGACCACTGCATATCCCCGGAGCAATATGGCCTTAGTTGCTAATGATCCTAAAAACCAAATAACAACAACAACTTTGTAAAGGTCTTTTTATATTTTGAAATTCTTAGTGAAAGGTTTTTATTTGTTGTGTTTCTAATATATGATAGTTCAGTACTGTGTATTTTCAGTTTGGTAAATTTTTATGGTACACAGAATTATTTAAATCAAATGAAAGTCCTAACATTTATTAACTTTTTAACGTGCATTTTTAGGTATTCATTATTACTGTAATTTATCTGTGAAATGAGAAATAAATTTTTAAAAAAATAAATAAATAAATAACCTAAGAAGGAATTAAAATACCTTTATTGCTGCTTTCCACAGACATTTATTGTTCGTAGAAGAGGTCAGCCAGGATATAGTGTAAAGAACTTGCATTTCACTCTGGTTAACCACCCATTATACATTTTGTAATTTGCTGTTTTCACATTTACAAGGGCAATAAAGGATATCAAGAGTAGCTGCATTATATATCTCTAAAATCTATATGTACTGATGTAGTGTACTAAAAATGTATAAGCTTACATTTCATGAAAAGCAGTCCACAGTAACTAATTTGGACTGTGGATGGGTGGGGGGGGCATGACACTCCTTTTTATGCTAAAAACCCTTCAACATATAAGTTGATTTCCAGTGACATTGGAAATTTAATTAAATATATAAAGTCT
Organism: Mastigoproctus giganteus; assembly: GCF_048544385.1. Lineage (NCBI taxonomy): Eukaryota > Metazoa > Arthropoda > Arachnida > Uropygi > Thelyphonidae > Mastigoproctus > Mastigoproctus giganteus. The sequence continues at coordinate 64,774,066 of NC_143575.1, forward strand.
TTCTCAACCAACTTCAGATTTTCTGGAAATTATTATTTAGTATCCATATCACCAAGTCTGCATCATGATGACATTGTGACCCAATTGCCATGTTAGCATGGCATTGGATCCATCAGTCAAGTGTTTCCACACTCAGAAACTGTATAGCTATCACAAAAATTTTGCAGTACCTTCCTGCTTATTTAAAAATGCATATTGCTAATTTAATAGCATTAAAATTGTTGCAATGCCATTCTTAGTATTTAATTCAAAATTACATATTTTAATATTTTGTTTTATAATATTGTTTTATTGTTATAATCGAACTTTTATTATTTGAGGATGAAGGGTGGGGTTAATACCAGTCCCAATCAGGATGTTTTCATGTAGTAATTTCATTTTAAAATATAGATAATTTAATATAGATGAATATAGATAATTTAATTTGCCAAGATTTCTCTGAACATCATTTATTTCATATATACGAAAATCAAAATTTAGTGGTATCTTTTCTCGTGTCAGTTGCCCACAATTCCCATTTTAATGCAGAACTACTTTCTGCAGAAGGAGTGTCAAAAGTTAACTAAGATGAATGAGAGCTATACACAAACAAGGTTCTTTCACATGTATTCATTGTGACCCCAATTCAAAGGAGGATCAATGGGTGACAACTAATTACAGACCCATTAGTTTAACTTCTGTTCCTGGGAAATTAATGGAGGCACTGGTTAAAGAAGCATTGCAGGATCATCAAGACAAGACCTCAGTTATAGTTCAAACACAGCATGGATTTGTTAAGGGAAAGGTCTTGTCTGACTAATTTGATTGGATACTATGATGTGGTCACAAAGGAACTGGATGCAAAAAATAATTTTAATATCATATACTTGGATAAGCTTTTGATACTGTTCCCCATGAAAGACTGCTGTACAAATTAGAGTAGTATGGCATTAAGGGCAAATTACTCCTGTGGATAAAGGGATGGATGAGTGGGAGAAGACAGAGTGGTAATCAATGGACACTGCTCTTCGTGAACTAATGTTATTAATGGAGTCCCTCAGGGTTCAGTGTTAGGTCCTTTGTTGTTTTCTGTATATATTAACGTAACGATGTTGATGAAGGTATATCAGGCGTAATATCTAAGTTTGCAGATGATACGAAGGTTGGCAGGGTTGTTAATGACACTAATGACAGTACTCTACTGCAACAGGATCTAGAAAAGTTGAGCAGATGGGCTGAGAGGTGGCAACTGAAATTTAATATTGACAAATAAAAAGTACTGCATGTGGGTAACAGTAACCCCAGCGTAACATAACTGTGTGGTACTACACTCAGGGCAGTAGAGAATGAAAATGACCTGGGGATAATTTTGCAGTTAGATGTGAGGTTTTCTGAGCAGTGCAGATGGTCTGCAAGAGTAGTTCATGGTGTCTTTTCAGTGATATACAAGAATTTTTCTAACAGGGAGGTGCTTATCCCCTTGTATAAGGCAATGGGTAGGCTACACCCTGAGTACTGTATACAGGTCTGGAGGCATCATTTTAGGAAGAATGTAGAGCTGCTGGAACGAGTACAGAGAAGTGCAACAAGATTAGTGAATGGAACAAAGGGTTGCTCTTACGAAGAAAGGCTTAGGATTTGCAAATTAATGTCTGAGAATAGGCATCTGTGAGGTCATGGATGTATAATGCCTTAAATGGGGTGAGCAAGCTCAATGTTGATGGGATTCTTCCTGCCCAGATTAATATCCTGAGAGGACATACATTCAAATTGAGGAAAGATTGTTGAAGAATAGATGTGCAGAAATTTGCCTTTAGTTGAGGGGTGGTTGATTGCTGGAACAAACCTCCATCTGTCATTGGACTTAAATAAATTCATGGCAGAGCTATACAAACATTTGAAGCAAATGGATGAGTGAAATGGGAAGGGTTTTTTTTTTTTTTTTTTTTTGGCCAGTGCTGTATAAGCTTGCTTTCTTGCATCATATGCCACTTCTAATGCTAATTCCTTGTATAGATTTCTAATTTTTGGTTTACGACCACATCATTGCCATAATTTAAAACACGAATGGAAAGTGATTGTTCACAGTGCATAGAAATATAAATATAATACAGGTGCAGTGTCCAAAATCCAATAACCTCAGAACTCAGAGAGTACCAATTTTTGGACAGTAAACCTGTTATAAAATGTCATAATTCACACACAGATAAAGGGAGAACACATTGGCAGTGCACCATACATATTTTGATAATATTTCTATATTATTAACTTATTTATATTGACTGTGTTATTTTATTCTTATTCTTTTATTCCTTAGGCCATTTGTCACAATTTGTAAACAAGAAACTTAGCAGCATGAAGTTATCAGCTACAAAATATCTTTGATAATATTCCATTAAAAAATTAAAATAATGAAAAGGAAAAAATAAACAAAACAAAATACCAGTGATTGTTGTTTTTTTGTTTGTTTTTTTTTTAACTGACAGCTGAAGACAATACTGCCTTTAAATAAGAATAAAAGATTTAGATTTTTTGGCTTTTATAATTTCCCTTTTATAATTGTTGCATTTTAAATTGCATGATTATACTGAGCTGCAATGCATCAAATTTTGTTTCAATTACGGAAAAGTGCAAGAGAAACCTACAAAATATTAAAAAACAGTTTTTGGAGAAGATGCTAGGTGTCATTTGAAGACTTTTCAGTGGTTTTCAAAGTTTGAAGAGTTTCTTTTCTGTCTGTCAGAGGTGATCCTCACTCTGGCTGCCCTTCAAATTTAAAAACTAATTATTCATTCACTTGCATTCATGATCAGCATTTAAATATCTGATGATGCTAGTGACATTGGTGTTACTTCTGGGATGTCAATCAATTTTAACACAATATTTGGGAATATGACTTGTTTTAGCCAAGTTTATGCCTCACATACTCACTGATGATCACAGAAAGGCAGCAGTTTTTGCACATCAAGATAGTCTCAGTGTACTGACCTACTGCTGATTGACTCTCACTTTGTTTCTTACCTACATGCTCACTGATGATGAATCACTGATGCATGACTGTGACCTGGAAACAAAGTTCCAGTCCTCTCACTAAAAGACTCCATCTTCTCCAAGGCCCTTGATTAAATGTTTAAATCATACTTTGTCCTGCATGTCAATCAGTAAACCAAGGATACTATAAATCAGTTCTATAGCAATTACATGCTGCCATTTAGAAAAAATAGGTTTTTTCGGAAATGACACGTGCATCACAACAATGCCCTGCACACTTGGTCTGTGTGTATCCTTTTTTTTTTTTCTCTCTCTCTCCAATCTTGAAATCCCCTTGAAAGATCACAGATTTTGTAGCAACTGAGGAAATTTTTCAGAACATCACACAGTAACCATTAACAATTTCAAAGTTGCAGAAGCATTCGAATTGGTATATCAAGACTACTTTGAATCTCATTGGATATCTGATCCATCTGAATAGCCAATAAGTTTCATTTCACAAATATTAGTTGAGTTCCCTGAATTTTTTGATTACACTTCACACACACACACACACACACACACACACACACACACACACACACACACGCATGCATGATCAAAAGTGTCATAATTAAGCTAAATATCACATTCATTTCAACTTAATAAAACAAAATTAAATCTATTAAATGCAATTACCATTTGCACCTGATTATCTAAAAAATTATATCTTAAATTAACATACCATTTTTTAAATTAAGTCATTCCAAAACTGAATAATAGAGCTAAAAATGAAATATAATATGAATTTTGTGATAGGCACAAATATTCTAATTTTCTGCAAATCTACAGATTTTCAGTTTGCTTCCTCTGTAGCCGAGTGGTCAGGAGCGGATGCTGAACAGCACCCGCACCTTGAGTAGACCGGGGGTTCAAGCCCCTGAGTGCTAAATATGGTCGAGCTGCCAACCCGCACTGGACCAGCGTGGCAGATTATGATCCATTTCCCTCAACATGAATTGTTGAAGAGACTTCCATCCTGCAGTGGGTTGATAATGGCTGCAGTTTACTTTGTCAGCCTATTCATCACTCTACCATCAAAACATAGGATTGTTTTTGACTTATACATCTCTATATCATTATATGCTATATAATATCGGTGTAAATACACCATAGTTAACCCATAGATTTGAGCTACGATTGTAGCGTAGAAGGCATCATTTTAATTGTATCTCATAATGTGGTTGCCTTCACAACAAGATAGCTACTATTGAATTACTTCAAATAAATAACGCTTCTCTAGTAGAGAAGACTACTGTTATTTATTTTCAGCGGTACCACCACCCAGACGATCATTTCGAAGATGTTTGGCTTCGTCATCAGTGGGCGGGTAGGTACCCAGGTAATACAACAAGCCATCTCAGTTGCGAAGTTATATCCACATTATGAGAGATGCCAAAAGGGTGTGGTGGTAATGTTGTGTTGTGAAGGCAACCACATTATGAGATACAATTAAAACGATGCCTTCTACGCTACAATCGTAGCTCAAATCTATGGGTTAACTATGGTGTATTTACACCGATATTATATAGTTAATTATCAAAACCCATAAGGATTCTGCCTTAAGGCGCCTCCGTAGCCAGGTAGGCAGGAACAGCAGTGCGTAGCACATGCTACTTGATTAGACCGGGGTTCGAGCCCATGAGTCACCAAATACGGAGGATGCCGAAAGGTGAAAGAATGACCACCGCATATCCCTGGAGCAATATGGCCTTAGTTGCTAATGCTCCTTAAAAAAAAAAAAAAACAAAGAAGCAAATTTTTAATAGCTTGTATACCTTAGTTTTTATATTAAATTTTTTAAAAAAAATATTTAGAATGTTCTGCAAACCCGTAGATTTCAGTTTGGTACCTTATTTACTTTTGTAATAATCAGTTCCCTAAAATCAGTTAAGACAGATTTTCTGTGTTATACAGGTATGTATATCATTATACATAAACATAAATGAAATAAACATTTTGAAACCTTGAGAGGTTAATAAAATTTGCAAAAGGTTCACGTTTGCCATTTCCATCTTTCAGCATCTACCATTAAGCCTAATTTTTTTACGAAGTAATAAAATTTTCAAGGCAAGCAGCAAAAAAATAAATAGAACCATTGTGGCTTGTACAAATTTGAGTATGAAAAACTTCACAATGTAAATTAAAAATTATAATTATAAAAACAATTTTAAATATTTATCTTCAAGAATGACATTTTTACAATTTATATCTATTTTATATCAATATTTTATATTTATTCTCAATAATATAATTATCATAGCTTCAGTAGTTGAGTTCAATGTTGATATATTATGGATTCATGTAATTTTCAAGAGATGAGACAATTTAATAAGCATTATTTTTACTGTTTCATATTCTTGTAATATAGTGCACAATAAAATTAGAACTGCTTTGATGAAATATTCTCTCTTTTAATTTTAATTCGATACCTATAAAAAATTGATTTCGTGCCTGGCTTTTCAATGCATTCTTTCTTCTTTCCTCCAGAGATCTAAGAAGTTAGAAAAAATTGATGGAAAAGATCAAAAGGTGATAAAGAAAACTTTTCCTCATGCATGCCCAGTGATTTATGGATGATGGAAATAGTTTTCTACAGTTTTTAGAATGCAGCATGCACATTAAGTTCCCCCTTTTTTGCACAATTTTTTTTTTAGAAAATTTGAACAAAAGTTGTTCTCCACTGCATTATTTAATGATGCTTTAATTTTTTTCTGCAGCAGATAAATAATATTCATAACTCCTTACTATAATAGTGCACTAACAGATACTATTTAGGATAGTGGTATCCACCTGGTGCTGTATATATCCAGAGGTATTCAAGGATAAAACACTTTCACATACCCCTTTATACTTGAAAAGAGTATATAGAAGTATATAAAAGTTATTATGTATTAATATAAAGTATATTAAAGCAGATGTTTTTCATCTCATTACAATTTCATTCACCGCACAAGCATACAAAGTAAATATTGTATGTTTATGTAGATTGTTAAAATATACAAGGGGGAAATGAAAGCCTTAAGAAATGTTTAAGAGATGCTCCAACAGAAGAGGTTGAATACCACTGATTTAGTGATCTGAAAATATCTTATATATACAGTCAAACTTGGTTTTAATGAGCATCAAGGTATTTGCAAAATTTCCTCGTTATAACCATTACTTACTATATCAGTGATAGCGGAGATGGGGAAACCTCTAGGGCCATTAAACAATGAACACTTTATATCAGTAAAGAGTTAAATCTACCTCCTATTTTTTATAATTTGCAATAACTTGATATAAAGATAGATTCAAAAAACAAAAGAAATATTAGAGAGAGAAAAATAATATAAGTATATTTTACATATTATTATTATTTATATGCTTGTATAAACTACAGTACACTTAATGTTAAACACAATTTATTTCTCTGTAAATTTCAAACCATACACTTAATACTAAACACAATTTATTTCTCTGTAATTAAAAACAATACTATTTAATAATAAACATGATTTCAATTATTCTTTATTTATGAAATCTTAAAATTTATGTTTGTTTTAAAGATTTCACTTTGATATTTCTTAAGTTTCACCTTAAAACACTCAAAGCGTTAAAAGTCTCATTGCTTGCGGTCCTTCAAAAAAATTGACTAATGTGCCACTGCACCTTGGACTTGTGAAACTGTTGGCACTGATTTTGATTCACTTTCAATTGTCAACCTATCATTATCACAATCATCTTCTTTACCATCATCGTTATTGTCTTTGATGAGCACAACATTTTGAATGTCACTCTCTGTAGGAAGACCACTAGTTAATAAGTTGTTATCGACTCGTACAAATTTATCGATGCGATATTATCTGTATTAAAACCTACAACGTTGTTATGTAGCATAAGTTGTTTTTTTTCTTCTTTTTCATCTACAATTGAAATTTCATTTGAATTTAATTTCCATTTCCTGAAACAATTTGACATGGTTTTCAAAATAATGTTGTTCCAGACATTATTCAATAAATTTATAGCATTCAATATCAATATAGACTCAGGAAGTTTCTGTTCTCTTTGACTGATCAGATGTAGAACTAGAAATCTTTCACAAAATCCTTTCAAACTCTTGATTACACCTATGTCCATTGATAGTAAAATTCATGTCACATTGGTAGTCAGAAACACTGGCTTAATGTTGGACAAATTTTGAATCTGGGGAAGTGCAGGACAATTATCAACTAACAGTAAAATACTTTTCTTCTTTTTTGAATAGCTGCTTATTCCAAACATTTACGTATTGCCGAAAAATATCCGAAGTGATCGAAGTTTCCTTACGTTTTTGAAACACCAAGATTTTCTGATAACAAACAGTTTTTTTTTTTTATCAGTTCCAGTCATATTTGCGCATACGAGCACCATCAAACTACTATCCCACGCCTTTGATTTTTTTTCCACCAACATATTTTTCCCCTTTAAATTTAAATGTATTGTCAAGTGTCAAATTATATAAAAAAGTCCTGTTTCGTCAGCGTTGTAGTAGTAATAGAGGTATATGAGCTTATGTAGCATCAGCCAAAAAAAAAATCAATTTCACACAACCATTCCTTCTAAACGTTTATCCAGTTAATCCTTGAATTTATTTAAGCTATCAACTTCCACAACAACAGATGGAAGTTTGTTCCAGCAACTAACCACCTGCTGGCTAAAAGCAAATTTCCGCACATCTATTCTACAACAACAATCTTTCCTCATTTTGAATTTATGCCCCCTCAGGTTTGTAATCTGAGCAAGTGGAAGAATCCCATTAGAATTCAGCATCATCATTATCATCATCATCAGCCATTTTCAATCCACTGCAGGATGAAGGCCTCTCCAGCAACTTTCCAGTTCCTTCTGTTTTGAGCACTGGCCATCCATTTACTACCCACAAACTCATGAATTTCATTTATCCATCTCCGCCTTTGTCTTCCAGGTTTTCTTCTAGCTCCTCTTGGATACCATTCTGTTATTTTCTTAGTCCATCTGTCATCATGACTTCGAGCTATGTGTCCTGCCCAAGACCATTTTAGTTCTTTAGTTTTGATAAGAATGCCCTTTACTTGAGTTTGCTGCCTAATCCATGTGTTTTTCTTCTTATCTAACAGTCTGATTCCCAATATAATTTGTTCCATTCTTCGCTGTGTAGTTCTCAGCTTCTCTTCCATTCTTTTGGTGAGTGCCCAAGTTTCACTTCCATAAGTCATGGTGGGGAGTATTCATTGGTTCATTATTTTACATTTCAGACAAACCGGGATATTGCTCTTCAGTATGTGACTATATTTCCTGAATGCTATCCATCCAAAATTTATTCTTCCCTTGACTTCCAGCCATTTATTATTATTACAGCTAATAACTTGTCCCAGATAAGTATATGACTCCACCTTTTCAATTATTGCTCCTTCAGTCATTATTTCTGTTTCTGTGGCATATTTGTTCATCATTGCTTTTGTTTTAGCCATATTCATCTTTAGTCCAAAATCCTTACTTACCGTGCATAACTGATTAAGATTTTCCTCTAATTCTTTGGGATCGTAGCTTATGACCACAATGTCATCTGCAAATCGTAAATGGTTTAGGTACTCTCTGTTCACATTTTGACTCCTTTCTGCCACCAGTCTAATCTTCTGAAAGCTTCCTCAAGGGCAGCAGTAAACAGCTTCGGAGATATTGTGTCTCCTTGTTGAACTCCTTTCTGAATTTTAAATTTCCTACTGTCTTTGTCTAGTCTAATAAAGGAGGTAGCACTCTCATATATTTTCTTCAAAATCATAATATATGGGGTATCTATACCTTGTCTTTGCAGTGCCTGAAACATTGCTTTATGCTGTATGGAGTCAAATGCCTTTTCATAATCCACAAATGCCAGGCATAATGGTGTTTTATATTCATTTGCTTTCTCCATTAGCTATGATATTACATGAAGGTGATCCATAGTTGAGAATCCTGTCCTAAAGCCAGCTTGCTCTTTTGGTTGATTCTCATCAACTATTCTTTGTAATCTGTTAGTAATGACCCTTGTGAACAACTTGTAGATGTGGGATAACAAGCTAATTGGTCTATAATTTCCAATTTCTGATTTATCTCCTTTCTTATGCAGCAAAACTATGATTGCATTATTCCACTGCTTAGGCGTCACACCTTTTCTAATGCACTTTGTGAAGAGCCTTGCCAGTTTTTGTGTTATGTCTCTTCCTCCCAATTCTAACAACTCTACAATAACTTCTTCTTTACCCGGGGCTTTCTGATTCTTCATTTTCTTCAATGCATGTTCTACCTTATCAGGAAGAATATCGGGTATGTCGTATATGTTGCTACTTTGCATTCCATCTTCCCCACTGCTGGCATCATTCCCCTGCTCCTTGTATAATTCTCTATAGTAGTCTTCTTCTATTTGAATTATGCCTTCTCTGCTGTTTATAAGTACACCATCGCTATTCTTCAGTTTCAGTATCATTTGTCTTTCTGTATTACTGCTCATGGCTGCTGATTTAAATCCTTTGTTTTCCCTTAATGCTTGTTCTACTTTTCTTATGTTAAATCTTCTTATGTCCTCTCTGAGTCTCTTTCTAATGGCGTTGCATAACTCAGTATACTCAACTTTCTCCCTGTCAGTGTTTTTCTTGCTTTTCATTTGTCGTCTTCCATTCATCATGACAAGTGTTTCTTGATTAATTTTTTCTTCTTTGGATTTCTTTTTCCCTATAGGTTGCTTGGGCTGTATCACTTTCAGAAAGTTGTAATATTCCTCGTCGATATCTTGGTCCTGAGCTGTCTGCAGAAGCTCAAACTTGTACTTAAGTTCCAGTACATACTGCTTTTTTCTCCTCTTCTGTTATCTCAAAGACCTTTGTATTATTTACTCGAGTCAGGTTTTTTCCTTTCCTACATCTATATCAAGTGTACATCTTACCATTCTGTGATCACTTCCAACATTTACCTTATTCAGGATGGTAACATCATTCACAATATATCTTCTGTTAGTGAGGATGAAGTCGATTTTATTAGTAGTTAATCCATTTGGACTCTTCCATGTCCACTTTCTGTTCACCCTTTTCTTGAAAAAAGTGTTCATTACTGACAGTCCTTGAGATTCTGCAAATTCCACAAGTCTTTCACCTCTTTTATTTCTTTCACCAATTCCAAAATTTCCTATTGTTCCCCTTTCTGCACTGTTTTGTCTTTTTCCAACCTTAGCATTGAAGTCCACCATAATAATAGTGTAGTGGGTTTTCTGCTCATCTAGAAGACTCTCAATTTCGGTGTACATTTCTTCAACCTCTTCGTCATCATGGCTCGATGTTGGTGCATAAATCATTATAATCTTTAGCTTGTACCTCTTAGAAATCTTGAGTATTAGTCTTGACATCCTTGGCGATGTACTTTTGAATTCCAAAATGTTGTTTTTAAAATCTTTATGACCAGAAACCAAACTCCACCTTCACTCCTTTCACTGTTTCCATTGGTGTACAGCAGATTTCCACTTGATAAACTTATAAGTGATTCATTTCTTCTTCTTGTTTCAGCCAAACCGATGATATTCCAATTCACATTTTCTAATTCCTTTTCCAGCTCTAATATCCTGTCTTCACCGATGAGTGATCTTATGTTATAACAGGCCAAGTTCAATTTCCGTGCATGGCAGCCTGATCGTACCCAGAGATTCTTAGCACTCTCTGCTTCCACTCTGATCCTCTCGCTGCCGTAAGAGGGAGAGTGAAAGCTGCTGGGGACTGAGGGCCATTTGTTTTGTCATGCTGGAGGGTTTGGTCTTTTCCTCTTCACGCTGACCAGGCGTCTTGAAGAGAACCACTCTACACGTTCGTTGCCACCTAAGTGACGTAACAGGGCTTACCATCGAGAAGGTGTGCATGAGTGGATTTTAGAATTCAGCATGCTCAACCCATTCAAAGCCTTATACACCTGTCAGATCGCCTTGCAGGTGCCTGGTCTCCAGCCACTGCAATTTGCAGAACTTAAGCCTTTCTTGGTAAGAGAACCAATTTGTTTTGTTCCCCCTCACCAATCTTGTTGCCCTTCTCTGTACACACTGAAGCAACTTTACACCCTTCCTAAAATGAGGTCTCCACACTTGTATGCCATACTCAAGGCGTGGCCTGACCATTGCCTTATACAAAGGGATAATCACCTCCTTTTCCCTGCTAACAAAATTCCTGTATATCATTGACAATACCTGATGACCTGCTCTTGCAGCCTGTCTGCATTGTTCAGAAAACTTCATATCTGACTGCACAATCCCTCCCAGGTATTTTTCATTTTCTACCACCCTAAGTATAGTAACACACAGTTGATACGTTCCTCTTGAGTTACTTATACCCATATGCAGTACTTTGCATTTGTCAATGTTAAACTTCAGTTGCCACTTCTCAGCCCATCTGCCCAAATTTTCTACATCCTGTTGCAGTAGTTGTTCCTGATTTCTGCCCAAACATGGTCAATCCATTCATTTTGCATTATTGGATCAGCAGGTCGAGATTCTCCGCTAATTTTTGCATAAACGATGTTATGTCGATTTTTAAATCAATCCAGCCAACCGTTGTTACATACAAAATCGTTGTGTCCAAATTGTTTAGCAATTTTTTCTGCTTGAGCCTTCAAGAACAGACTGTCTATTGAAAATCCAGCACTTGTTTATGTGGTGACCCATTGAAGCAATGCTTCCTCAAGATTTGTAACCTCACACTTTCTAATTTTTTTTTTTTTTTTTTTTTTCCAGTTATATTCTTTTCCAGTGCCGATACGTAAACATTTATATTCTTCCCCAATATCGATACACGTGAAAAGAAAAAGAAAACTTTTTACACACTTACACATTTTGCATAAATTAAAATCATTATGGCTTTTTGCTGGTTACAGCTGTGATCTCATTATTTCCGTGCTCGTTATAACCAAGTTCGACTGAAGTTATCTAAAATAAGTTGTTACACATAAAAAGTAGATATTTCACCTTTGTTTGAGACTGCTTTTATTTAACTAATTAGTGAAAACTTACTAATTTATTAAATAATGGTTTTAATTCTGCCTTTCTTTATATGTAAGTTTCTGTTATGCTTTGCATCTTGCAACTTGGAAAAACTGAATATTTTGATGTTCGTGTTCATTTTTTTCTGATGCATGACCATATTATAATTAATAAAATTAATTATTACATGTAAGTAATGTGATTGAATTTAATGTGTGTGCATGCTTTAAAAATTTTTAATTTGGTTTTGAAGTTCCAGGAAAGATCCTGTGCGAATTCCTGAGATAAAACTGTAATATGATTTAATTTAATGTATTCAAGTTTAATTTAATGTATATTTATAAATAAAAAAAATTAATTTGGTTTTAATGTTGCAGGAAAGATCCTGTGCTAATTCCTGAGATCCTGAGCTAAAACTGTTTAAGTGCTATTTATTAGAAATAATAGTATTGTTTCTTATTCTTTAGGTAATTTAAAATATTAAATAAGTAAATAATTTGATATATACACACATGCTGTTCAGCATAATTAAATTTTGACAGCAGTTGGAACACCACCTGATGGAAGTATAAGTACAAAACTTGATGCATGTATAGTCCTGAATATGCAGAAGAGAATGAAAACTGAAAAAACATGTAGTGGATAATTCAACTACAAATGGAATTTTGTACAGTCAAGTAGTGTGCAACAAAGTTTGCATATTGCTAATATACTGTTAGGTATAAAGGTAGGTGTTAGAAGATCACTTTAACTGTAACAAAAGAACTGCCACATTTCTAGACTAGTGGATTATTTTGGGTTTTTAAACCTACATGATATGCTAATCAGTCTCTGAGCACACAATGTTCAAACATAATACCTGAAGAAATATGGCTTAAGGTACTCTAATATGCTGTGAAACTAATAACAATGACAATATTCCTAAAGAATGCACAAAATGTGAAGTTATTTTACAAGAATAGTAATAATGCTACAACAGAAATTTGTAGGTATCATAGTAGACTATGCATAGAGCCATTAAAATCATGTGCTATCTGATGTATGGTATTGAAGTTGAGAAAACAGATTACCATAGTAGTAGGAAATGTGTCACAGGATATTAAAAATTTCAGAATGGGTGCAAACACAGTTTCATGGTAACTGGACATACTGTATTCTATAGTATGGAAGGTGCTGTACAAAATTGTATCACCAGCTTCAAGTTATTGATGTGCAGAATGCAGATATTGTTCTTACTTTATTTGCCCCTCAACATAGGCAACTCTACATGATGAGGGGACCTCCAAATGATTCTGTAGGTTATCATCACTGGGATCCAATCCCTGTTGCCTAGGTTTTGGGCTACCACCATAAGAATCGAGTGTATTTGCTATGACCCCCAGCTTTAACACACTACTTTGCCTCTTGCTTCGACAAGATGGGCGATCAGAGATGGCTCACCCACCCAGGATTGATTAGCTAGTGGGTTTGTCTGCAAGGGTCAAAAGTGTCATTGCCAAGTCCCTACCCTCATGGTCTGAGGGGGGGACAGGATTCATGCTGGTGGTGGTGGATATGGCTCTGATTAGCCCTAGCATCCTGTTCCTGATTGCATTTATTGCTTGCTGTACTGACCATCCCTTTTGGGCTCTGTGGTGGATAGGGAGCATGGGCATTGAAACAAAATAAAACCAATTACAAATCCTGATAAACTCTTCTTCTGTGACCCCAACATGGTCCTTACTATGAAATTCAGTCAATGACCCAGATAATATCACTTGGCAAAGGGACAACGAACTGAAGAAATATTGGTTCCACCACCATTATACCAGATAATTTACCCTATTAGTGAGAAGCCCATAGGAAAAATGTCATCTTTCTTTATTCAGAAGGGTTTGGGCGGGTTGTCAGGCTCCCTTAACTCAGTCAGACAGCTTCATGAGAGCGACATTCTTGTGAAGACCAGAAATGACCAACATTCAGAACAGCTCCTCTGAGCCATGTTTGTTGGAGGAATGCCACTCACAGTTACCTCCACAAGACACTGAATTTATCCCAAGGTGTCATCACAGTATGGGATCTCCTTGAAATATCTAAAAAGGGAATGTGTTCTGAACTAAAAGCTCAAGCCATGACAGATGCAAAATGAATATTTGTATGTAAGGATGGGAATCTCATTCCTACTAGAAACCTAATCCTCACATTTAATTCATTAACATCTCCTAATTCAATCAAAGCTGCCTCTCTAAATTGCCCAGTAATGTCCATATTTTCTTGGTGATTCTCTCTCTCTCTCAGAGTAATTCAGAAATTTTTTTTTTTTGCTGGTGCAGCATAAGCCTTAGGCTTCCTTGCACCATGTAGCTAATAATAATGTACCATAATAATAATAATGTACCAACTTCTTTAAGGTGCTTTAAGTGCCAGAAATACGGGCACTCACAAATGGCATGTCATGGTGCCCTTGCATGCCTCAAAATCGTGTAAAGGACCATGATGTAACATTGTTTATCTACCAAACACACTTGCATTAACTGCCAAGGCAAGCACCCTGCATATTCACAAACATACCAAAAGTGGAAGGAAGTAAAAGGAATACTGAGACTTAAGGCAGATCTGAACATATATCAGGAGGCAGGAAAAACAGTGAAACCCCTAAACACCAACAAACCTTTATATGCCTGGAAAGTAGCAGGAAGATGTTCCTTTGCCACTGAAACTGAAATGACTGCCCCACCCAAAGAGTCATTTACTCCCATCACACATTTCCTTTATTCAGTTCACAAAAACCTGCACTGAAGCACTAATCAGCTATCACTCCTATATCTGTACCTCCTAATGCTTCATCTCTATCAAAACTGGGTGGTGCAGAAAATTAACCCAAAGTAACCACTGCAAACTAAGAAAAAATAAATGTTGATGTGAAGGCAATACCAGATGATTCAGTTTTGGAACTCTTTGGGGAGGAAGAAATGGAAACAAGACAGTTCCCATGCTTCCCCAAAAAAGATAAATCTAAGACTACAAAAAGCAAGCCATCAGAACTTCAGAAGCAAACAGATGAATCCACCAATCACAAATTATAGCTAAATTCCTACGGTAGAATTGTCATGGATTCTGGAAAAATAATGAGATCATCGATGCCTTCCTGCAAAATTACAAGCCAGTTTGCCTTTGCTTGCAGAAGACATATCTGAAGGCAAATTATTAAAACCCTTTCTTACATAATATTACTGTCCTACTTAAGGACAAAATTTGGATGGACCTGCCATTGGATGTATGGTTGGCCTCGTGGGTAACCAGACCATTCCCACCTGTGCCAGTCACTACCAACTTAGAGGCAATAACGATTCACCTTATGGCATGGTTTTTAGTGCCAGTCTGCTCTATCTATTTTCCAACTGGCACTGACATCTTCCAGATAGACCTTGATGATCTCATTGTACAGCTGTCTTCTCCCGTCTTATTTCTTTAGGATTTCACCGGACATACTACCCTATACGGTAGTTCCGACATTAATCAATAGCGACAAGTCATTGAACATATGCTCGCTGACAGTGACCTCCCTCTTCTAAATGTTGGAACAAACACCTTCCATATGTGTGCCTGTATGTTTCTGCTATTGATGTATGCTCCCCTTCTCTCCTTCCTTCACTTGGGGCCGACCGGGCCAGCCAGGTGGGTAAAGTGCCTACCGGGCAACCCAAAGGTCGCGGGTTCGAATCCCGCCTCGGGCTTGGATCAAAGTACTGCAAAATCCTTGGGAGGTGCACTATGGCCACAGAAGCCGATGCGCCAACAACTACCAAAAAAAAAAAAAAAAAAAAAAAATACCTTCACTTGGGAAGCAGGGGAGAACCCATGTGGAAGTGATCACTTCCCTGTGATAACCTGATTACTTAGTGGAAGACCACAACCTCCTTTTAGGCTATTTCAGTGGATGATCGATCAGATTGACTGCATTGCCTTCTGACATCTGACATAGTTTAACATTACTGTAATCTATGAGGAGTCTTTAATGAATCTGTGGATGCCAGTTTGGGAAACTCTTAACTAGAGTGTTAGGTTACATGTCAGTTATTATCTGCAAAGTCTTATCTCAGATTTCTCCAGTGAGCAGTAAGTTGAATGAGATGGAATTTTGGGATAGAACGCTGACATTGTACTACCAAATAAAAATAATTAGACTGCTCTACAAACTTAAGAGGAAGTTGTTATATCTTGGCTCCTATGTGGAGCCAAGATAGAACAATGATTAATAGCACAACCTCCCATGTGTGAGCAATGTGACACCATTTTATCATTTGAACATATTTTATCCGGCTGTACCAGTTTTAGAAATGCCCGGTTTACCACTTTTACCTATCTGACTGAGCCATATACACACAGTCAGATTTTAATAAACAATGACAATGTGTCAACAGTTTTTAAAATTTTTAAAATCGATAAATCTATATACACTTTTATGAAATATAGGGGTTTTTTTTTTTCCTATATACTGATTTTTATTTGTTGATACGTCTTCATATATGTGAATTTTTGAGATGACTTTGGTAACCTTTTCAAAGGTTACCAAACTTGTCTTTTTGAATTTTGAATTCTATCTTTATCATGGTGCATTATAACCTTGTTGTTTTTGTGCCACAAAAATCAAATCAATCAATCAGTCAGCTCTGCCAAACTTGTCTTTTTGAATTTCGAATATTATCTTTTTCATGGTGCATAATAACCTTATTGTTTTTGCACCACAAAAATCAAATCAATCAATCAGCTCTACAAACATCATTGAAGACTAGGAGACCCCTAGTCTTTAATTAGAAATAATACCAAGTTTATTAGCAACTTGGATCATTTTCTTATAAAATATACACACAGCAGTGACACTTGCTAACACATAAAAGCACAATGAGAAAAACAAATATTTAGAAATAAAAATTAATAAACATTCTCATCTAAATGAGAATGATTAATAGCACAACTTAACAGTAATCTCATGGTAAGATTTCAAAAAATTACCGCTGTCATCAGAAACACCAAACCAGAGTAAATTGAGCACTCGCATCCATACACCAAAGAACACTTGGCACACTACCTCTGAAAGGTTGCCAATTCCAGTATGGAAAATGCATAATACTCTCTTAAATTGGCTCCATTGGAGAAGAGACAATCACCAAGTTGTGATTTGAGGTGCCTAAAGGACCACTCACTTCGACCATGTACTTAGACAGGTTGTTTGTGAGAAAAAGAACAAGCATGTTAGCTGTATGATTAGGATTGTCTGGTATTCTTGTAGGTAAATGAACAATCTCTGCAAGGTCATTAGTAATTGCAAAATCCTCAGTATCTCGACCAGCTGGGTCGGTGTGACTAGAAAACGGAAGCCAGCTGGAGTTGTGAACATTAAAATCGTACCAAGGAAAATTACCTCAATGTTAGGAAAGTTGGACTGGGGAAAGTCAAGTTGCAAAGAGAGGAAGTTGAAGAGCTCCTAGTGATTAGTGGAGTTGGGAGAACAGTAGAAACAACAGAGGAATTTGACAAATAATATGCGAATAATTTGGGCAACTAACATGAGCAGTAGTTGAATCAACCGATAACTGAGATTCTGTCAGAAAAAGGTACATGGGGTTTGTCAGACTGCAAGTGGAAATGGACATCATTAAGATTAGATTTGAGACCATGTATATTTGTGAAATGAACTAGGAAGTGTTTGGAAGGTTTAGATCTTTTCACAGATTAGTTTATTCTATTAGTTTGACGATTCATGGTGTATTCAATAGAGAGAAAAGGTGGGGGGGACAGTTTGTATGAAGTAATGAAATTTTTGGATATGGGTACACTGGTAAGAATATACCCAGATCCTTGACATAACGTGGCCTCGACAATGCCTCCCCGCATACACCACTCTACTCGGACTCCCTCCCGTCACTATCTGGCAGAGTAGAGGTAGCAAGATTATATATTAGTTGACTGGAAGCGTCTTAAAGAGTTACCAATAGCTTCGGTCCGGTGTACTAACTAGCGGCCGGCCTGCAAACACCGTTTTACAGCTGTACCCCCAAAATGTCAGGAAGATTGGATCTCGCCATGATGTCCATCATAACCTCAAAAGTCATCAGTCATACTGCATAGTGGAAGAGATGGGGAAGGGTTGACCGGAACTTAGCTCTGGAGACTAAACATGGGTTCCACCACTTTAAGCCTCCAATAAGCAAAGTGGCAGTATTGCACCAGTTGATGAGTCCTCTACCACCTAGTAATGCCGG
Source organism: Mastigoproctus giganteus (assembly GCF_048544385.1). Taxonomy (NCBI): domain Eukaryota; kingdom Metazoa; phylum Arthropoda; class Arachnida; order Uropygi; family Thelyphonidae; genus Mastigoproctus; species Mastigoproctus giganteus. The sequence goes on from NC_143575.1 coordinate 64,792,312, forward strand.
GTAACACAGAGATGTGGCATTTCCCTGTAGTGTAGGTGCCACACTTCGACTCCTGTTTACATTGGTTCACACCTGGGTGGTCACCCACGGTGTGCTTGTGCTTGTGCATGTGGGTAATAACTAGGATTACTAACACCATCGTGAAGGTGCAAGCAGAGGATTTGGCTGTCACAGGCCATCCAGACTGCCGAAATTGGGTCCACTTGACTTGAGTGTCAGCTGAATATCAGTTCCATCAGCGTTTTAGACTCCCGTGTAGCAAGTATAGCTTGACTGGTATATCTGAGAGAATGTCTGTGACAATCTCAAGGACCAAATTGGCACAATATATGCTGATGAGTATCTAGGAGAAACCAACCCTGCTGGGATTATTATGTATACCTGTGATTTAGTCTTTCGAGATTAGTCCCGAAACCAGATAACATCCTGCTGCAGGTGATCCTATGATTGGGAGCAATTCATTGATCTGAGAGGCTAATGGAGGCAGAAAACTAGCGGCGTAACAGAAAGACTACAGTCATTCAAATAAAGGGCAACTGTGGTAGCCAAAGAGGTGCAAAGCACAATTCGTAGTACTTTTTCACAAATGGAATATCACAACCAACAACCAAACCAGGTTCCACTCCTCTCAGAAAAATGAAGATAAGACAAAATCAAAGACTTAAGAATAGCAGTGCAGCACAGGAACCAAGATTTATCAGCCTTTCTGATAAATCTTGGTTCCTTTTGTTTTTTTTACTGTTTATTTGACCAGAATATGTCAAATAGTACAAGCCCACAAATCAGTGCATGCTGGTAGTGGCAGTGTAATGGAGTGGGGAGTGCTTTGGGCTCCTTGATAACATTGGAGAAACATTTCTGGATATCACAAGTTATCTGTAAACTGTTTCTGGCCAGGTGCATTCCTACATGGCTGCGGTGAATCTGTCTGTGAATGAGTTCTTCTGACATAGTGCATCTGACATGTCAGATGTACCATGTCATTTCTCCCAATATGATAATGCACCTGGAAAAAATTGTACAGAACTGATTCCAGATATGAGAGTAAATGCATCCAACTGTGGTGGCCTTCCCAGTCACCAGGTTGCAACCTAGTTGAGAACCTGTATGAAAATGTCACATTAAGACAATGTGGGAAAATGTCACATTAGCACATTAAGGCAACTGCCTCCCATGATTACTGTCTGAACCATATTAGTAGTACTGAGAATTCATTGCTAACATTCTTTCTAATGCACTATTCATTATCCCTTCTAATTCTTACAGAGATAATTACCAACCATCTTCTTGAACACTTGTTAAGTTCAGTCAGTCACAGATCTGTAGTCATGTTACACCCTGATAACTGGTGAAAGCAAAATCATGATCTGTTCTCTGTAATATTTCAAGAGGAGAAGAAACAATAGCAAATATTCTTTTCTGTGGATAACTAGAATGGACATCCAAATCTACAACACATTAGCATTAGCAGAGGCATATGATGCCAGAAAGCAAGCTTGCACGGCATCAGCCAACAAAAAAAAAAAAACCTTCCCATTTCACCCATCCATTTGCTCCAAATGTTTGTCTAGTTCTGCCTTGAATTTATTTTAGCTGTCAACTTTTACAACAGATGGAAGTTTTCTCTAGCAATCAACCACCCGCTGGCTAAAGGCAAATTTCCGCACATCTATTCTACAACTGTCTTTCCTCAATTTGAAGTTGTCTCCTCAGGCGATTAATCTCTGCAAGAGGAAGAATCCCATCAGCATTTAGCCCATTCAAGGCTTTACACCCCAATCAGATCACCTCGCAGGTGTCTAGTCTCCAGACACTGTAATTTGCAGATCTTAAGCCTTTCTTCATAAGAGAAACCCTTCGTTCCATTCACTAATCCCGTTGCCCTTTTCTGTACTTGTTCCAGCAGCTCTACATCCTTTCTAAAATAAGTCCTCCAAACCTGTATACAGTACTCAAGGTGTGACCTGACCATTGCCTTGTACAAGGGGATAATCACCTTCTTATCCCTGCTAGAAAAATTCCTGTATATCATTGACAAGGGCCCATGAGCTTCTCTAGCAGCCTGTCTGCACTTCTAACTTCATATCTGACTGCACAATTACCCCCAGATTTTTTTTATTCTCTACCACACAGTTAATACGTTACTCTGGGGTTACCCATATGCAGTAGTTTACATGTGTCAATGTTAAACTTCAGTTTCCACCTCTTAGCCCATATGCTCAACTTTTCTAGATCCTGTTGCAGTAGCATACTGTCATTAACAACCATGTCAACCTTTGTGTCGTCTGCAAACTTGGACATTAAGTTGATATACCTTCTTAAATTCATTAATAAATACAGAAAACAACAATGGACCCAACACTGAACCCTGGGGGACTCCACTAATAACATTACTCCACAAAGAGCAGTGTCCTTTGATTACCACTCTGTCTTCTCCCACTCAACCACCCCTTTATCCATAACAGCAGTTTGTCCTTACTTCCATACTGCTCCAATTTGTACAGTAGGCTTCCATGTGCAACAGCATCAACAACTTTCCTAAAATCCAAGTATTTGATATCAAAATTATTTTTTTGCATCCAGTTCTTTTGTGATCACATAGTATTCAGTAAAATTTGTCAGGCAAGACTTTCCCTTAACAAACCCATGGTGTATCCAAACTATACTGAAGTCATGTCTAGATGATCCTGCAGTGTTTCTTTGACCAGTGCCTCTATTAATTTCCCAGGAACAGAAGTTAAACTAATAGGTCTGTAATTACTTCTCACCCTTTGATCTTCCTATCTCAGATTTATGTGAATTAGGGTCATATTTGCACATCTAAAGTCCATGGATAGGTACCTCCCCTGATTCCAAGGGTGCTCTCATAATTATGGCTAAGGTTTTGCTTACTTCCTTTGCTGCCTCCTTTAATATAACTGGATAGATCCCATCCACCTCAGGTGCATTTGTTATGTTTAACTTCAACAATTTATCCTCCACTTTCCTCTCATTTATTACAAAAACATTTAGCTCACTAGAGTTTAATACACCTCTCGCATTTCCAGTGGCGGATTTAGAACTTGAGAGGGCCCAGGCACAATTCAATTTTGAGCCCCCCCCCCTAAATATTTTCGGTACCACTACAGTGTGCATTCTACGCGCACGTTTTTACTATAGCACGCGCTGTAGATTTGGTGTTGCGGTTTTAATCATTTTGGTTGCACAATTCTTTCATACATATTTTATTAATTGGATATAAAAAATTAATTCCCAATTATCACTTGCTATAAATGTCACGCCTCGTCAAACAATTCAGTTTTGATAAATACATAAGATATTACAGATACTTACTTGATAACAAAACAAAAATACTCCTACACTAAAATACATAGCACACCAAACTCTAGTAATTTGTAACAGATTTGTGAGTGAAATGTTAGTTCTGAAAGCTGTTAAAAAAGACGATGCTCTGTTACATGTGAGCCAGCGCAGTAGTGATTTCAGAGGCTTTAAAAGACTACTGTGCTTGCTTATTGGTTCCCAATTAGTTACTAATAGTTTTGAACTGCCTCCGCGAACAAATCTAATATTGTTTCTTGAGCAGTATCGTCACAGGTTTCTTCACTCGTAGAATTACCTCCACTAGGAAAAAACTGAAAGTGTTTAATTTAAGCATTAATGATAATATGTATTCTACTTCAGTTTCACTTAGTTCGCATAGATATTTCATATAATATGTAGCCCCTCGACGTGGGCACCTGTACATGGTGAGGGGACCTCCCAGTGATGCTGCTGGGTTTCCAGATTAGCATCACTAGGATCTAACGCCCATACCTTGGTTCCAGGGTTACATCTATGGAATCCGGCATGTGCAGCCGTGCATCGCGACCCGTGGATTTCAGAAAGGGGGATCCTGGTGGTTGAGGGGCCCAGCCTTAATACACCACTTTGACCCCTGCTTCGACAAGACGGGAGGTCCCAGACTGGCCCGACTGGGATCAATCGGTGGGTGGTATTTTACTGCTAGGGTCAACTGCGTTCCAATAAGTCTCCCTCCCTATGGTCCTGGGATGGGATAAAGACTTATTGGTAACGTGGGTATGGTGTTCTAAGCGAACTGGGCATCCCATTCGTGTACGCAGTACCTGCTAGTTCACAAGTGGGCGCCCCCCTCGTAGGGCTCCGTGGTGGGTGAGGTACTTAGGCATCAGACACTTTCTCTTTACTCATATGAGTAATTTAAATCCAATTTCTTCTGGGGCCCCAACAAGGCCCCTACCTAACCGATCAGATGAGAATGACACCAATTCTGCCAAAAGAGCCAGAACTGAGGATAAACCACCATCTATAACACCGCTTTTCCTCATACTCCATTCTACCGGAGAGCAGTCAATTGGGAAGATGTCACCCTTCTTCATCCAGAAAGGATTAGAAGGGTTGGCAGGATCACCAAAATCAGTAAAACGGCTGCGTTTTGGCGATCTTTTACTTGAAGCTTTAAATACAAAGCAAGCAGAAAGAATATTAAACGCGACATCCATAGGTGGAATACCAATCAATGTAACACCCCACAAAACTTTGAACTCTTCACGCGGTGTCATTTCAGAGTGGGATCTTCTTCATGTCTCTGAAGAAGAGATCTGCTCTGAATTAAAAGACCAAGGAGTGACAGCCGTCAAGAGAATATCAATGCGGAAGGAAGAGAATCTCGTCCCTACCCGAGTTCTCATCCTAACATTTAACCCCCACGGCCTCCTAGTTCCATCAAGGCAGGGTATTTAAACTGCCCAGTGAGGATCTATATTCCAAACCCACTGAGGTGTTTTAAATGCCAAAAATACGGCCACTCACAAACGGCTTGTCGTGGTAACCCTGCCTGTGCTCGATGTGGTGCGAAAGACCACGAGAGCAAGGAATGTTCAGCTTCTAAACCGATCTGTGTAAATTGCCAACAAGATCATCCTGCCTACTCCAGAGCATGCCAGCGGTGGAAGGATGAAAAAGAGATCCAAAAATTGAAAACGGAGCTGAATATCTCCTACCCAGAGGCTAGAAAACGCATTCAACCAATAAACAGCGGGAAGCCTTCATATGCTCAGAAGGTTTCTGCAAAGTGCACTATCGGTACACAAACTGAGATGACCGTACCACCAAGGGAGTCATTCACACCGATTGCCCGCTATGTATTGAGTTCACAAAAGCCCACCAAAAAAACGCAGTCAGCTGCCACTCCTATATCCGTACCTCCTAATGCTCCACCACTACCAAAACCAAGTGGTAAAGAGCCAACAGTAATAACAGAAATAATGGATGTCCAGGAGAAGGAGGTACCGGATGAATCAGTCTTGGAACTCTTTGCGGAGGAAGAAATGGGCACGGGACAGCATCCATTCTTCCCCAAAAAAGATAAATCCAAGACTGACAAAATAAAGCCCTCAGCATCTCGGAAGCCGCCTGATGGACCCACCAAGCCAAAATAATGGCTAAATTCCTACAATGGAATTGTTGTGGATTCCGGCAAAATACTGATGACATCAAGGCCCTCCTGCAAAAGCATGAGCCAGTTTGCTTTTGCTTGCAGGAGACTTATCTAAAGGCAAATGACGATCCCACCACGCATAACATCACATTTTTTCGAAAGGATAGAATTGCGGATGGTCCTGCTCATGGAGGAGTGGCTATCCTTGTGGACAACCAGACCCCAGTTCAGCCCTTGCTAGTTACAACCAGCATAGAGGCTGTTGCAATTCGCCTTTCAGTGGGATTTTTATTTACTGTGTGCTCTATTTATTTGCCACCTGGGACTGATATCTCCCAGGAAGACCTTGATGATCTTGTAATGCAGTTGCCTCCACCTTTCTTACTTCTCGGGGATTTTAATGGACATAATACGCTGTGGGGTAGTGCTAACATCAATGGAAGGGGACGGGTCATAGAGCGTATGCTCAATGACAATGACCTTTCCTTTCTAAATACTGGAACAAACACCTTCTTCCACATGCCTACCCGTACTTTTTCTGCCATTGATCTCTCTATCTGTTCCCCTTCTCTACTCCCTTCACTCACTTGGGAAGTGGAGGAGAATCCATACGGAAGTGATCACTTCCCTGTGATAACCTCGTTACACAGTGGGAGCCCATGTCTTCCTTTCAGGTTACCACGGTGGAAGATTGATCAGGCTGACTGGTCTGCCTTCCAACATCAGGCAAATTTTGATCTCAGCACCGTTAGTCAGGAGCCTATCAATGATGCAGTAACGTACATCACAGAAACTATCGTCCAATCAGCTGCGAATGCTGTTCCAAAAACATCATCTGCCCGGTTTCCACCATTTCCCAAAGCTTGGTGGAATTCACAATGCACAGCAGCAAAAAAGGCTCAAAACAAAGCGTGGGGGATATTCCGCCGATATCCTACCAAGACCAACCTTATAGCCTTTAAACGTGCACGAGCCAAAGCACGCTATATCCGCTGTCAGAGTCAAAAGGAATCGTGGATCCATTTTACATCATCCATTAACCAGTCTACCAACTCTAAGGTAGTCTGGGATAAAATGCGGAAAATGAAGGAAAATATACATCCCACCCTTCTCCAATCCTAGATTATAATGGATGCGCTATTGCAGATCCAACTGCAATAGCCAACTCTCTTGGGGAAACATTCTCTAACATCTCTGCAACATCTTCGTATTCCCCAGAGTTCCTGGTCCTGAAGCATAAACTAGAAAAAGAAGCACTTAATTTTAAGACTAAGAGCATCTATCCCTACAACGGGGCATTTACTATGCAGGAACTGAAAAGAGCCCTCGCTCTTTCCAGAGCAAGTGCTGTTGGACCAGATGGCATCCATTACGAAATGATTAAACATCTTTCACCAAAATCTATGGATTATCTGCTCTTTCTATATAACAGAATCTTTATTGAAGGGCAGTTTCCGGATTCATGGCGCAAGGCAATCGTTTTTGCCTTTGCTAAGCCAGGAAAGGATCCGAAATTCACTACCAATTATCGTCCTATTGCTCTGACTAGCTGTCTGTGCAAAATCCTGGAGAGAATGGTTAATTCTCGTTTAATGTGGTACTTAGAATCAAATGACCTTCTCTCCAACATTCAGTGTGGCTTCCGAAGGAACCGGTCCACTTTGGACCATCTTATTAGACTGGAAACATCCATTCGGGATGCTTTCCTAAAACGTGAACACTTGGTGTCGGTGTTCTTTGATATGGAGAAAGCGTATGACACAACTTGGAGATTTGGCATCTTAAAAGATCTGCATAGCCTTGGTCTTAGGGGGCAACTCCCCATTTTTATTAAAAACTTTTTAGCCAATCGATCTTTCCAAGTTCGTGTGGGATCCTCACTCTCTCGTCCCTTCAGCCAAGAGGAGGGAGTACCACAAGGATCAAAGTGTCACGTTTTTTGCCATCAAAGTAAATTCCATCACAGAACAACTTCCTCCAACTGTAAACAGTGCCCTCTATGTTGATGACTTTAGCATATTTTGTCAGTCATGCAACATGAGGGTTATTGAAAGACAACTGCAGAAAGCCATTGATCGCCTTAATTCCTGGGCACTTGCTAATGGCTTCAGGTTCTCGCCGGAGAAGACCGTTTACGTACACTTTTGTCGCAAGCGTAATCTTCATCCTGAACCTGAATTAAGGCTCGGACAAAATGCTATTCCAGTTTCAGCGAACACAAAATTCTTGGGACTCATATTCGATAAAAAACTGACCTTTCTGGATCATATCCGTCAACTCTGCACAAAGTGCACAAGAGGGCTGAATATTCTGCTCTCTCTTTCCTCTACATCTTGGGGTGCAGACCGATGCACCCTTCTACGGCTTTACCGTGCACTTGTGCGATCCAAATTAGATTATGGGTCCCAAGTATATTCTTCAGCCAGAGACAGTGCCCTTAGATGGCTGGACCCTGTCCATCATCAGGCTCTACGTATCGCTACTGGAGCATTTCGAACATCTCCTGTCCAGAGTTTATACGCCAAAGAAACGAACCGCCGTTATCGCTTCGACGTAAGCAGTTGTCTCTAAAGTACGCTCTAAAACTGAAATCCCTGCCAGACCATCCTACGTGGCCATTCGTTTTTGTGCCACGATGGGAAAATTTGTACAACGCCCGTAAGACTGCCAATCGTCCTTTTGGTATTCGTCTCCAAGAGCTACTCATAGAACTTAATATCGAGGTAAACAAGGTTGCCCAAACACCGAAGCAACCCCTTCCACCCTGGCAAGCTCATGTCCTGGCATGTGACTTGTCCCTTAGAAATTGGGGAAAATCGGACACTCCATCATCAGTCTACCTGCAGCTTTATTCAGCACACCGAACTGAACATTCTGACTTCGCGCCAGTTTACACAGACGGTTCGAAGTCGGAAACATATGTGGGATCTGCTGCTGTCTTTACAGACAGCACTACATCGGAGCAGATTCCCTCTGAATGTAGCGTATTTAATGCAGAGTTTCACGCTATAGAGTTAGCCTTGGATCAAATTTGTAAATGCCAATTCAAACGGTTCATTTTATATTCCGACTCCCTCAGTGTGTTACAGGCTTTAATATCTGTGAGATATAATCCTCATCCGGTTCTGTCTTGTATTCAGCAGAAGATTCACTTTCTCCATGAAGGCGAATATGATATCTGCTTCTGCTGGATTCCCAGCCACATTGGGATTAGGGGAAATGATTTCGCAACACCGTAGCAAAATCAGCAATTCCCAATAATAACAGCTGCCTGTCAGTCTCCTGTACAGACTACAGGCAAATAATACACCAAAACATACACTCCCAATGGCAGGACTCGTGGAATAGACAGACTGGGAATAAACTATATTGTACAAAGCCTGTAATTGAACCGTGGCAGTCTAGTCTGCGCAGGAATCGTAAGGAGGAAGTTGTTCTTGCCCGGACCCGCATAGGACATAGTCATTTGGCTCATTCGTTTTTGCTGAGGGCTGATGACCCTCCTATGTGTAAGTCCTGTGGCACAATTTTAACTATCAGACACATTTTAATTGACTGTCCAGATTTTAGTAATATCCGTTTTACCGCTTTTAATCATCTGACTGAGCCGTATACACTCAGTCAGATTTTATCTGACAATGACCATGTGTCTGCTGTTTTTAGATTTTTAAAATCAATAAATATTTTTGCTCGTTTATAAAATTTACATTTTTCTTATACCTCTTGACATAGTGACCTAACTAATTAGGTCACTGAAAGTTTAAATTTTTTATAAATGACATGGTCTTGGCGCATTATAGCCTTAGTAGCTAATGCGCCAATAAAATCAGAACAAACAAACAAACAAACATATATGTAGGGATATTCGCATAAAAGTTCATTAACTTCTCATCTTAAATTATAGTTTTATTCAGTAACGGTAATAAAGACGAGTGTAAAAATTTAAAATTAAACAATTTTTTTTTTTTTTTTTTTTGAGACCTGAAATTTGAGGCCCCCTCGATTTAAGAGGCGCGCACTTTGTGCGCCTGTGCGGAAATCCACCACTGGGCATTCCCCTTCCTTGAATAACTCCCCATAAGTAAATGTAGATGCAAAATATTCATTCAGTTTGTCAGCATCCTTAATACATATAACGTTGTTATATGTATTAAGTTAAAACGTTACGTTTGTAAAATCTAAGTAGTAATAGATAATAAATTTAACTATCTGTTGCCGCCCACATGATTTGAACTCTCCCACTAGCTATCTATGCCAAATCACTGCTTCTATAAGCTCCACGAATATTAGTGTTGTACGTTACGATCTATTTGACAAGTTAAATTATTAAAATAAGTAGTGCTATAATTTATAGTTTATAATCCCCTGCTGATACTTATTATACTGCTACAAGTTACATAGAAATTTCCAGTATCTGCTGTATCAATGCGGAAACAATGGCAGCAGATTTGATTGCTACTGTCAGTACAATGACAGCAGAAGCCAACTGTGGTTTTCTATGCAATTACAAGGCCGAATGAAGAATAAATACACCAGTTTAATCAGAAAATCACAAAAAAAAATTCTATACTACCTAATTTAAATCAAAGGTTATTCAAAAACCATAATTTCAAATCAGTAAATAAAAAAAGTCCACTTAGTGGCTTTGTTCACATCTGGTTCCCACTAGCCTCATTGTGGTTTGCAGAGTTTTTGAAGAGCCCCTAAGCAGAAATGCTGAAGAGAAAATGTACCTTTAATGATGAGTATTCAAAACAGTGGAATTTCTTCAAGAGAGAAAGGACTGATAATTCAAAACAGTGGAATTTCTTCAAGAGAGAAAGGACTGATAATAATGTGAGTTGTGCAAATGCTACATAAACATTGGTCACAGTGGGAAATCTGAAATAACCAACCATGTTAATAAAATAAAAAAAAATTTTAAAAAGCATAAAATTAAATAAACTTGCCTGTAAATGCTGGTTTTTCACAAAATATTATGCAGTACTTTCGGGTGAAAAATCCAGTCGAGGATCATCTTACTATAGCAAGTGAGCTGACAAGTGAGTGGCCTATCATATCATTAAACACCCCTTTAGATCAGCTGATTGCAATAATGAACTATTTAAAGAAATATTTTGTGACTCAGAAATAGCTGATAAATTATTCATGTTCACGAACTAAAACTACAACTCTTATTATAAACATCACTGGGGGTACTTTGTATATATATATATATATTGACATATTTAAAAAATTCACTGTTTCAGAATATCTATGGATGCAAGAGCACAAAATAGAAAAGATTTTCCCTTTAGTTCATTATTTTTGCAAAACGAAAGGAATTCAGATAGAAATATTAAAATTTGAATCACTACCGAGTGAAACTTCCAGTTACATTGTGATAGAACTGGAAGGAACATTGTGAGTGGATGGGTTAAATCAATAGGGTGTATGTGTTTTTTTTTTTTCTTTTTTTTTTTTTTTTTTTTTTTGGCTGAGGCTATATAAGCTTGCTTTCTTGCATCATATGCCTTTGCTAATGCTAACATGCTTTTTGAATATGGTGTTGAAATGAAAAAGTGCATTGCTTATGGAATAGATAAAACTAACACAAATTTTGAGAGATTTAAGAAATGGCACAATTAATGTCTTTTAAAAATTATGCAAGAAAATCTCAATTTACTAGACATTAGATGTTCTGCACATACTTTGCATAACACGGTGCAGTTGGGAGCTGAGAGATTATCCTGAGAGGTCATGGTAAAAATACTGCCATACTTTTCAACTTGTGCAGTATGTACCAAGCAACTGAAAAATGTTTGTTCTGTATTAGATATGCAGAACAGTTATATATATGAAAAGTTATTGAGCCATTCAAATATTTGCTGGGTGAGTTTGTAGAATCTGGTAGAGGCAGAATATTAAAAATATTTAAAGCACTAAAAGAATATTTTTCTTCAGAGGAAATTCCCTGAATTTATTGTAAAATTTTTTGAATCGCCAGTAATGAATCATATTTCCATGTAATCCTTAACATTCATGTTTATTTAATAAATAAATTCTAAAAATTGAAGTTGCACAAAAGAGCGTAATAGAGGTAAAGAATTACGTCCAACAAACCATTGATATGCTTGCATTGTGCATTGATGAAAAATTTATTCCTTTGGGTGCCCTCAGAGTTGTATTGGATAATAATAAAGATGAAATAGAAACATTTAAAGAGGAAATTTTTGGGATGTGCATTACTACCTGTGACTATCAAAAGAAAATGGGTTGAACCCTATTGAAAATGAAATGTATGGATTGGGTGCCCTTAAAAAGTTTGGGAAGATGTGCAAAATATGTTATTGATATGGGCTTTCAATTTGATGAAAAGTTATTTAATCAGTTCTTTGCTTAAAAATTTGATTACAGAAGAATGGAAAGAAAGGAATAATGGATGGATGGCTTAATAGATCTTGCTATAGAAGCAAAATCTTGAAAGGAACATTGTTGTCTTTACAATATTTTTCAACCTCGGGAATGAAGCAGCATTTAAACCAATCCTCAAAGAGAGATATTGTTATTCATGCTCTCTGGTTCGATCAGAAATATACGGTCAGGGTAGCTTTATTGATGCCCTTAAATGCACAAGGATTTCCAGAATGGTACACAAGCAGTGGTTTTAATCTGTAATCTTCTGCTGCATTAGCCCCAAGCAAGAGCGTGGCCCTATCTTTTGACGCCTTGAAACCTGGCATTGTATTTTCCTCTTTGGCAATGTATGTTTGATCGGGCATTTTTTTTTTTTTTTTTTTTTCAATAGAGAGCAATCTCGTCAACCTTAAAAATTTTACTGTGTTGAATTGCTGCCTTCATCAATAATTTTTTCCAACACATCACAAAATTTCACTGCAGCTGCAGAATCAGCACTGGCTACTTCACTACATACTTTAATCTTGTGGAAACCAGCATGATGCTTGAACCTATTAAACCACCCATTGGTTGCCCCAAACTTGGGTCGGGGTTTGCCATACTTATTCTTATTATCTTTATAAATACTTGTTGCTTTTGCTTGAATGGTCATTAGACTCAGAAGCACTTGCTTCTGAATCTGATTTTCCATTCATATTATTAACAGCCATTCCATCTTCAATATAGCATCTGAACACTGTTTTTTGATCACTGTTGATCTTAAGTGCGTTGATCCTTTGACATGTTCTTTTATATGCGCACTGTCCTATAAAATAATATTCACTGTTGAAGCAGCGAGACCTAATTCCCTTGCAGTAGATAACAGTAATTGTCCCGCTCTGTACTTCTTAATCATTTTCATCTTCATTTCTAAATGAATTCATTTCCTGGCACTACCACCACTTGCAGTTTTCGTTAGTCACTTTCCCTTCATCATTGTAATACGTAAATAGGAATGAAGAAAAGTTTCTGAAAATTTGTTTTTTATATGATTGAATATTTCATTGAAGGGGAACACATTTCACCTTAATAGTGTATAAACCCACACAATTGCAGTTATCAGTATTATCACAAATGCAGTAAGATCCAGTTTACTACCCGTTTATAATGCCTTAACAGAAAAGCCCAATAAATTGGCAAGTTCAAATTGTTTTTATTGTTTTTTGGCCGTCACGGCCTCCAGAAACATGCTTTAGAAAAATATCACAACACATTTAAAATTGATTCTTATAATGGGAACATATGATAATGATGAAAGGATAGCACAATTTCCATTATAAATATGAACTTTTAGAGAGATTATAAATATGACCTTAGTAGTATAGCGAAATTTTTAACTTCCAAGGACTGGAACGAATTACAAAAAAAAAAAAAAAAAAAAAGTGTTATTGGGTTCACATTACGATATTTTCACGATACCTCCATTTATTCCTACGGGATGCAGAATACGTTTCCACGAATATTCTAAGTTTGCCCAGCCGTCAAAAACTTGCGTAAAGTTGAATTTCCATAAGTCGAGTATTACTTAAGTCGGGGAGTTCCTGTACTCAATTTTCTCCTTGGCAGCATTTATCTTGCTCTTCGTTTGTCATCTTCGGCTCATCGTGACAAGTGTTTCTTGACTAATTTTTTCTTCTTTGAATTTTCTTTTTTCCTATAGGTTTCTTGGGCTTTATCACTTTCAGAAAGTTGTAATATTCTTTGTCGATATCTTGGTCCTGAGTAGTCGGCAGAAGCTCAAACTTGTTCTTAAGTTCCAGTACATACTGCCTTTTCTCCTCTTCTGTTATCTCAAAGACCATATTATTTATTTAAGTCAGTTTATTCCTTTCTTTTCTTACATCTATATCAAGTGTGCATCTTACCATTCTGTGATCACTTCCAACGTTTACTTTGTTCAGGACAGTAACATCATTCACAATATATCTTCTGTTAGTGAGGATAAAGTTGATTTCATTAGTTGTTAATCCACTTTCTGTTCACCCTTTTCTTGAATGTGTTCATTACTGACATTCCTCGAGATTCTGCAAATTCCACAAGCCTTTCACCAATTCCAAAATTTCCTATAGTTCCCCTTTCTGCGATATTTTGTCTCTTTCCAACATTAGCATTGAAGTTCTCCATAATGATGGTGTAGTGTGTTTTTTGCTCATCTAGAAGAGTCTCAAATTCAGTGTACATTTCTTTAACCTCTTCTTCATCATGGCTCGATGTTGGTGCATAAATTATTATAACCTTTAGCTTGTACCTCTTAGAAATCCTGAGTAGTAGTCTTTACTCCCTTGGTGATGTTCTTTTGAATTCCAAAATGTTGTTTTTTACATCTTTATGAACCAGAAAACCAACTCCACTTTTGCTCCTTTCACTGTTTCCATTGGTACAGCAGATTTCCACTTGATAAACATATAAGTGATTCATTTCTTCTTCTTGTTTCAGTCAAACCGATAATATTACAATTCACATTTTCTGATTCCTTTTCCAGCTCTAATATCCTGTCTTAACCGATGAGTGATCTTACGTTGTAACAGGCCAAGTTTAGTTTCCGTGCATGGCAGGGAGAGTGAAAGCCACTGGGGACTGAGGGCCATTTGTTTCATCGTGCTGTCATGTGCTGGAGGGTTTGGTCTTTTCCTCTTCAAGCTGACCAGGCGTGTTGAAGAGAACTACTCTACACATTTGTTGCCACCAAAGTGACGTAAAAGGGGCTTACCTGCGAGAAGGTGTGCATGAGTGGATTTTAGGGAGGCAGGCCAACCAGACTTCTCCTAAATCTTCTGAAATAGAAAGATATTGGATCCATCAGTGTTTTAGACTGTCTGATAACACACAGAATGCCTGTTCTCCTCTAAGCCCCTCTTACAACAAGGATATAGATACATTCAAATAATTACATAAGTATTGAATGTATAAAGAACACTAAAAAATGAATAGCAAATGCTTAGAAAGAACAATAATAAATAATTTTTTTTTGAGAGACCCCAAACATAAAATTTATTACCACCTATAATTCTTTAGTACAGCGTGTGGGTTGAAGGTTGAGAAGATGAAAGAAAATATTATTGATATTAGACTTTAATTTCTATAGATTGTAATTTCCAGGAAATACACATTAAGGGTGGTTGTTCCAAAAAATGAAGTTAAAATGATAAATGAGAGGGAAGAAAATTTGGTTCTGTGAGTTTGAAGTTTGATAGTAAATGGATATTGATTGGTTGTGCCATGTATTTGGACTGGTTTGGAAGTGTGATGGGGAATTATAGAAGCCAATTGTGAAGAATAGTGCCATGGAAATGTCTGTAGAAAAGGCATGCAGCAGAAAAATAATATCTATGAGACAGAGAGAGTGAAGAGACTTTGTAAGACATGGGTCATTGATTAACTTGACTGCCCCCCTTTTGAATGGAGTCTAGAATCCTGATAGCGTAATGGGGGCACTACCACAGACGTGGGAATAATATTCCATGGTAGGGTGGATTTGAGATTTTATAAGGTGAGGAGTTTAGAAGAAAAGCAATGCTGACAGCAAAAAAGAAACCTCAATTTTTTGGATGCAAATGAGGCAATATTTGTGATGTGCTTATGCTAGGAGAGGTTAGAAGTCAGGGTAATCCCTAATGGAGATATGTGATCTTGTCTAGAAATCTGGATGTCATCAAAGTATAGCAGCAGAAAGAATCCTTTTTGCAATATATAAGACAGGACTGAGTTTTAGAAGAATTTAAATTTGCTTAGTTATCTTTATCCCATTGAAGAATTACCTGGAGATAAGCATATAAGGAATTGTTAGTGGATATTCGAGAAGTTGAAACTGTTTGTGCATGGAAAAACTGGAAGCTGGAATGCAATCATCGGCAGAACTATGGGTTGGATAGGATTTCCAGTCAATGGAAGAAGGTCATTAATGTACAACAGGAAAAGAGTAGGAGAAAGAACTGAACTTTAGCAAATACCAGCATTGGTGCAGAAGTTAGAAGGTAGAGAGCATCTACATTCACTTGCATTCATTAGCAGTCAGAGTGAAAGCTGAATACTGAGTTACAAAAAAAAACTTGGAAATCCATAAGATGGGAGCTTATTTAGAAGACCTTTATGCCAAACACAACCAAATTCCATTGATATTCCAAGAGTTTGGTGAAACTCAAGGAGTTTCACAAAACTTTTCTATTGAATTTATCAATAGATGGGTAACAAAAGCCAATATATCGAGTGGATCAGCACTAATGGAATCCATATTGGCAATCATTGATCAGATGGAAGGTTTCAATATATTTTAGGAATTGGCAGTTAATGGATTTCTCTGTTACTTTAGAAAGAATAGCAGTAATTGCAGTGGGGCAGTAATGTGATGGAAGGGATTTGTCACCCTTTTCAGGAACTGGCTGGATACAAGCATTTCAAGTGGAAAGAAAAACACCAGTGGTAGGACAAATTGTAAAAAGGTGACACAGAACTGGAGTAAGCTCAGGAGCATTGGATTTGAGAACAAGTGGAAAAATGCCATCAAGACCTGGAACTTTTTTGGCATCAAGATTATTCAGAATTCTTCTGACATCATTTTGCAGAAGATTACTGGAGGCAGTGAGTAGGAAGTAGTTTAACAAGGTCATCAATGCAGTGGTTAGAAGAAAAGAAGGATACTGGTAAGTCAGATTATTTTATAAATGAGATGGCAATAGGACCATCACGTTTTAACAGAAGTGCGAGTACAAATGGGTAAAAGATCGGAATGCTTTACTACCATTTGGAGTAGAAACAAGTTTTCTAGTCTGGACTGATTAATAAGTGCTTTGCAATGGTTGTGAGCTAGGGTTTATGGCAGAAAATGAACTAGAAGATTTGGATTCAAGCAAATTGCAATATGCAACATTCTTATTTTGAACAGCCTTAGCATATTTATTGAAAAACTAAGGTTTAGGTAAAGGACAAGATTTTAAGGGATAAATATTTCATTCCTACAAGAATAATTTCACTGACATGATTTGAGCAAATTCTGAAGATTTAAAACATTAATCAACCAAGGGAAGGAAGAATAGAAATCTTGCACATCATCCCATTTTGCATTCTTGTAATGAATTGTATTGTATGTGAGAAAGGACCATTGGAGAAGAGACCATCACCAAGTTGTGATCTTTTAGTGCCTAGATTCTGATCTTTAGCACCACGAATGGTCCTCTAGGACCACTCATGGTGACCATGTACTTGGTAAACTTGTTCATGAGAAAAAGATCAAATGTGTGTCGGCTGTGTGGTTTGAATTGTGTGGTATTATGGTAGATAAGTGAACATGTGGAGGTTATTAGCAATTGCAAAAGCCTCAGTATATCAATCAGCTGGTTCCATGTGACTAGAATACTGAAACCAGCTAGGCTGGGAACATTAAACTCACCAAGGAAAATTAACTCACTATTAGGAAAGTTGGACTGTAGAAAGTCAAAGAGTTCCAAGTGATTAGTGGATTTGGGAGATTGATAGAGGCAACAAATGAATTTGAAAGAATGAGGTGGAGAGATTTTAAGCCAGAGAAAATTGAAAAGAGGATATTCCAAATTACTAAATCTCTGACAGGGAATATCAAAGTGAACATATGTACAGGTACCACCTTTGAAGGGAAAGGAATCATACAGGAAATAATTAGGACAACTGAGATGAGCAGTGATTGAATCAACCTGTAATTGAGATACTGTTATAAAAAGTAAATGGGACTTGAAAAATTGTAAGTCAAAATGGACATCATTGAAATTGGGACTGAAACCATGTATCTCTAAAATGAATGAGGAAGTGTTTTGGAAGTTTAGATCTTTTTTCCGATAAGTAGGTTTCTATTAGTCTTGACTATTCATGATGTTTTCAGTAGTAAAGGAAAAGTGAGGGATATGTTATTTGAAGTGATGACTTTCTTACATATGCATACACACACTAAGAACATACCCAGCTCTTTGACATAACGTGGCTTTGATGATGTCCACCGCACAATAGAGGTCTGCACAGGCCTTCAGGCCGAGTAACACAGACAATGTTCGGACTCAGGTTGCATACAAAAAAATCGTAATGAATTGTTATTTCAAATTTTTCGTATATATATATATTTTTTTATGTATTTGAATTCTTAAAGGTTCTTTAGAAAAATTGTGTATTATGTCTGTTGACACTTTAAACCAATAAGATGCACTTTGCCAGTGTCTCCAAAATTCACCAAAATTTGTACTCTTTCATGGAAATGACCCTCCAGCAGTGCAAGCTCGGAAAGAAATTTTTGTGCAGCCAGATTAGCAGGGAAAGAGCATCAAACCAATTTAAGTAGCGACAGTGTTGATTCTATTATTATTATTATTTTTTTTTTTCTGTACAACAATTTGCAATAAAAAGCATGCGAAGAGAAGGTGGCTGGTAGAGGTGGATATTGATATCCATTTTGGAATTATGTCAAATATGGTAAATTAAAAATTGATTACATTTTCTTTTTTATAATTAATATTGATAATTATTTTGTATAATTATTAATATTGGGTATAACCTACATGCACATGCACACAGTGGGTGACCACTCAGTTGTGAACCAACGTAAGCAGGGGTCGAGGTGTGGCGCCCACACCACATGGAGGAATGCTACCCTCTGTGTTACCAGGCAATACTAGGTAGTATTGATGACCTTCATCAACCGGTGCAATACCACCACTTTGCTTATTGGAGCCTTGAAGTGGTAGAACCCATGTTTATTTAATATTAGTCTCCAGAGCTAAGTTCCAGTCAACCCTTCCCCATCTCTTCCATCATGCAGTATGACTGATGACTTTGAGGTTATGATGAACATGGTGAGATCCGATCTTCCTTACATTCCAAGGGTGCAGCTCTAAAATGGTATTCGAACGGCGGTTGCTAGTTAGTACACCAGACTACACCTAATGGTAAATCTTTAGGAGGCTTTCGGATCAGCTAGTGTATAATCTTGCTACCTCGACTCTGCAGATAGTAATTGGAGGGAGTCCGAGTAGTGTGTATGTGGGGGACATTGTCGAGGCCACGTTATGTCAAAGATCTGGATATATTCTTAACGTGTGTACGCCATGTACAAAAAATTTCATTACTTCATACAGCATGTCTCTCCCCCCCACTTTTTATTACTATTGAATACACCACGAATTGTCAAACTAATAGAGTAAGCTTATCTGCGAAAAGATCTAAAACTCCCAAACACATCCTAGTTCATTTCACAAATATACATGGTTTCAATTCTAAACTGAATGATGTTCGTTTCCAATTGCAGTCTGCCAAACCCCATGTACTTTTTCTGACAGAATCTCAGTTATCGTTGATTCAACTATTGCTCATCTCAGTTGCCCAAATTATTCGCTGTATGATTCCTTTTGCCTCAAAGGTGGTACTTGTATATATATGTCCGTTCTGATATTCCCTGTCAGAGACTTGGTAATTTGGAATCTCCTCTTTTCGATCTTCTCTGGCTTAAAATCTCTACCTCATTGTGTCAAATTCAGTGTTCTCCCAAATCCACTATTCACTTGGAGCTCTTCGACTTCCTCTCTTTGCAACTTGACTTTCTCCAGTCCAACTTTCCTAACAGTGAGGTAATTTTCCTTGGTGATTTTAATGTTCACAACTCCATCTGGCTTCCGTTTTCTAGTCACACTGACTGAGCTGATCAAGATACTGAAGCTTTTGCAATTACTAATGACCTTGCACAGATTGTTCATTTACCTACAAGAATACCGCAAAATCCTAACCATGCAGCCAACACGCTTGATCTTTTTTCTCACAAACAACCCTTCTAAGTACACGGTCGAAGTGAGTGGTCCTTTAGGCACCTCAGATCACAACTTGGTGATTATCCCTTCTTCAATGGTGTCTTTATCTCATGGCTATTCCCAACCTCATATTGTTTGGCATTACAAGAATGCAAAATGGGATGACCTGCGAGATTTCTTTTCTTTTTTTCCTTGGTTGGATTACTGTTTCAAAACTTCTGATGTCAACTTTTGCTCAGATTGTGTCAGTGAAATTATTCTTGTAGGAATAGAATCCTTTATTCCACACTCCACTTTAAAATCTCGTTCTTTATCTAAACCTTGGTTTTCCAATAAATGTGCTGTCTGTTCAAGAGAAGAACATTGCCTATCGTAATGGGCTTGTTTCCAATTCTTCAGTTTCATTTTTTTCCTACACCAATGCTCACAACAATTGTAAAGCAGTTATTAATCAGCCAAACTGGATTTTGAACAAGCTAAAATAAGAAAACTTGCTTCCTAACCTAATAGTAGCTGAGCATTCTGGTCTCTTGCTAAAGCTGTTGGCCGCAACTTTTTCCCATCTCTGCTCCCACCTCTGTCAAAACCGGGTTGGTTCTGTTGTCACTTCAGCCAAAGATAAAGCTGACCTGCTAGCATCCCATTTTTCTTCCAAGTCATATATTAATGATCTTGGTAAAACACCTCCCACCATTCCCAACATACTCCATTCAATGCCTCCTGTGGTCTTCCGTCAAAAGGATGTTAGAAGGATTTTGACAAATCTTGATGCTAAGAAAGCTCCAAGTCCTGATGATATTTCTCCACTTGTTCTCAAAACCTGTGCTCCTGAACTTACTCCTATTCTTTGCCGCCTTTTTTCACCTTCTTATTCCAAAGGTATTTTTCCTTCTGCTTTGAAATTTGCTCATATCCAGCCAGTTCCTAAAAAGGGTGACAAATCCCTCCCATCCAATTATTGTCCCAATGCAATTATTCTAGTCTTTCTAAACTAATGAAGAAATCAATTAACCGCCAACTCTTAAACTACCTAGAAACCTGTCTGATCAATGATCGCCAATATGGATTTCGTCAGTTTCGATCCACTGGTGATATTCTGGCTTATGTTACCCATTTATGGACTAATTCAATGGAAAAGTTCTGTGAAACATAAGCAGTTGCTCTTGACATCTCAAAGGCTTTTGATTGTGTTTTCCATAAAGGTCTTCTAAACAAGCTTCCATCTTATGGTTTGCCAACTGTTTTTAGTAATTGGTTATCCAGTTTTCTCTCCGATCGCTCTCTGAGGGTGATGGTAGATGTCTCTCTGTCTTATAACTTCTCCATTAATGCCGGTATCCACCAAGGTTCAGTTCTTTACCCCAGTCTTTTCCTATTGTATATTAATGACCTTCTTCCATTGACTAGAAATCCTATCCATAGTTTAGCCGATGATAGCACATTGCATTCCACTTTCCATTTTGAGAAACCTTGTCCTGCCCAATCAGCTTCAACTTCTCGAAAATCTGCTACCAATTCCTTAAATGCCGATCTTTAGGTAATTCTCCAGTGGGGCAAAGACAACTTAGTTGATTTCAACCCTTCTAAAACTCAGTCTTGTCTTATATCTCGCAAAAAGGATTCTTCTGCTCTTATGCTTATCTTTAGTGACACTCTGATTTCTAGGCAAAATGATATATCTCTTTTGGGGATTACCCTGACTTCTAATCTCTCTTGACACAAGCACATTACAAATATTGCTTCCTCTGCATCTAAAAAACTTGGTTTTCTCTTTCGCTCTCGGCGTTACTTTTCTTCCAAACAGCTGCTCTCTTTGTATAAATCACAAATCCGTCCTGCAATGGAATATTGTTCCCACATCTGGGGCGGTGCCCCAAAACCTCTTGGAGGCTTCTAGATTCCATTCAGAAGAGGGCAGTTAGGTTAATTAATGACTCCTCTCTAACAGTATCTGCAGTTGCTGTCTCATAGACGTAGTTTCTGCTACATGCCTTTTCTACATATACTTTCATGGACACTGTTCTTCTGAATTGGCTTCTATAATTCCTGCCCTCTCTTTCAAAACAGTCCGAACCTGTGACACCACCAGCCAACATCCATTTACAGTTCTAATTCCAACTCACACAACTAACGTTTCGTCTTCCTCGTTTATTCATTCAACTGCTGTTTTCTGGAATAGCCTTCCTTCGTACGTATTTCCTGAAAATTGCAGTCTACAGAAGTTCCAAGTCTAATGTCAATAAATATCTTCTTTCATCTTCTCAACCTCCAACCCAAGCATAGTACTAAATACTATGGGTTCTAATATCTCTTCTGTTTGTGGTTTTCATTAAAAAATAAAATAAAAAATTGAATTTTGAATCTGAAAGTTAATTTTATTATGTAACTTCAGAAACTAATGCTAGCGATTTTATTTATATAAAAAGTTTCAGCATGCTGGGATAAAAATCGGTTTGGGTTAATCAGGTATGGGTAATGAATTTGAAAAACAAATTCGGACTTTGGTCAAGCCGGGGTGGTAAAAAAAAAAATGTAGTCCCCTACCACAT
Source organism: Mastigoproctus giganteus (assembly GCF_048544385.1). Taxonomy (NCBI): domain Eukaryota; kingdom Metazoa; phylum Arthropoda; class Arachnida; order Uropygi; family Thelyphonidae; genus Mastigoproctus; species Mastigoproctus giganteus. Next base: position 64,814,517 of record NC_143575.1, read on the forward strand.
GCACATTACTCGGATTTCCTCCAATCGATGTCTGACAGAGTGGAGACAGTGAGATTATACTCTGTCTGATCCAGATGCCTTCTAGAGAGTTATTAATAGGTTCAGTCTGGTGTACTATCTAGCAGCCAGCCTGGGAATGCCATTTTAGAGCTGTACCCTTGAAATACTAAGAAAGATTGGATCTCGCCATGGTGAGATCCAATAACATCTACAGACATCACTGCCAACTGGGCTGGCCAGGTGGGTAAAGTATTAGCATTAGCATTAGCATTAGTAGAGGCATTTGATGCAAGAAAGCAAGCTTATGCAGCATCAGCCAAAAAAAAAAAAAAAAAAAAAAAAAGTAACATAAATAAATAAAAATAACCACTTCCACTTCACCCCTCTGTTCGTTCGAAATACCTGTCCAGCTGAGCCTTAAACTTATTTAGGCTATCAACTTCCACGACAAGGGATGGAAGTCTGTTCCACCCACCAACCACCCGCTGGCTAAAGGCAAATTTCCGCACATCTATCCTACATCTGTCTTTCCTCAATTTGAATTTATGCCCTCTCAGGTGATTTTTCTGAGCTAGAGGAAGAATCCCATCAGCATTGAGCATGCTCAAACCATTCAAGGCTTTGTACACCTCTATCAGATCACCCCGCTGGTGCCTAGTTTCCAGACACTGTAATTTGCAAAACTTAAGCCTTTCTTCGTAAGAGAACCCCTTTGTCCCATTCACCAATCTAGTTGCCCTTCTCTGTACTCGTTCCAGCAGCTCTACATCCTTCCTGAAATGAGGCCTCCAGGCCTGTATACAGTACTCTAGGTGTGGCCTGACCATTGCCTTATACAAGGGAATAATCACCTCCTTATCCCTGCTAGAAAAATTTCTATATATCATTGACAATACACCATGAGCTACTCTTGCAGCTCGTCTGCACTGCTCAGAGAACTTCATATCTGCCTGCACCACCACCCCCAGGTCCCTTTCATTCTCTACCACTGTCAGTGTAGTACCACAGAGTTGATACGTTGCTCTGGGGTTGCTGTTTCCCATATGTAGTACTTTACATTTGTCAATATTAAACTTCATTTGCCACCTCGAAGCCCATCTGCTCAACCTTTCCAAATCCTGTTGCAGCAGCATAGTGTCAGTAGTGTCCTTGACAACCCTGCCAACCTTTGTATCGTCTGCAAACTTGGACATTAAGCCTGATATACCATCATCAATATCATTTATAAATACAGAAAACAATAAAGGCCCCAATACTGAACCCTGAGGGACTCCACTAATAACATTAGTCCACGATGAGCAGTGTCCATTGATTACCACTCTCTGTCTTCTCCCCCTCAACCACCCCTTTATCCATAGCAGCAACTTGCCTCCAATGCCACACTGCTCCAATTTGTGCAGCAGTCTTCCATGTGCAACAGTATCAAAAGCCTTTCTAAGATCCAAGTATATAATATCAAAGTTATTCCCTGCATCCAGTTCTTTTGTGACTGCATCATAGTATCCAATCAAATTGGTCAGGCAAGACTTCCCCTTAACAAAACCATGCTGTGTCCTAGCTATAACTGAAGTCTTGTCTAGATGATCCTGCAGTGCTTCTTTCACCAGTGCCTCCATTAATTTTCCGGGAACAGAAGTTAAACTCACAGGTCTATAATTACTTGTGTCAGCCTTTGATCCCCCTTTGTGAATTGGGGTCACATTTGCACATCTCCAGTCAATGGGTACCTCCCCTGAGTCCAAGGAAGCTCTCATAATTATGGCTAAGGGTTTGCTTACCTCCTTTGCTGCCTCCTTTAATATAACTGGATAGATCCCATCCACCCCAGGTGCCTTTCTTGTGTTTATCTTCAACAATTCCTCCTCCACTTTGCTCTCAGTTATTACAAGATTCTCTAGCTTACTGCTAGAGTTGAATACACCTCTGGCATTCCCCTCGCTGAATAACTCCTCATGTGTGAATGTCGATGCAAAATATTCATTTAGTTTGTTAGCTACCCGAGCAGGGTCATCAACAGTTGACCCATCGATCTCAAGTGGACCAATCTGATTCATCCCCTTCCTTCTAGAGTTTACATAAGTAAAGAACTCTTTGCTGTTTTTCTTCGCATCCCTTGCCAAGGATCTCTCGTAATCTGCCTTCGCCTGCCTAACCTCCTTTGTAACTTGGTTACAGATCAACTTGTATCTATCATAGGCATCCGTGTCACGTGTTAATTTGTATGTATCCCATGCATTTTTCTTCTCTGCCATATGCCTCATTAGTTCATCTGACAACCATTTAGGCCTAAACCTTGAACAATATTTCTTAGTTGGTATGTAAAGCCTAGTAGCTTCCACGATAAGTTCTTTGAATGCTTCCCATTTTGAATTTGCTGTTGGCAATATCATCAGTTGATCCCACTGTATAGAATTTAAATACTGTCTCAGTCCATTGTAGTCGCCTTTACGAAAGCAATACCCCTTCCCTTTACCCCTAATGGTAGTTACCTCTTTGAGTAACTCCCACTTCAGCACACTGTGATCACTGCCACCAAGTGGTTCATTTATCTGCAGATTCTGAATGCATGAAGAATCACTACTGATAATCAAATCAAGAGTATTACTCCCTCTAGTTGCCTCCCGAACATGCTGATGTAGAAAACAATCATCCAATAAATCCACAAAAGCCTTGCTACTGTGTGAGTGACCAGCCCCCAAATTCCAGTCAATATCTGGGAAATTAAAATCCCCCATTATAAGACTCTCTGATTTACTGGCCCACTCTATTTCTCCGAACAGTTTCTTATTATACTCATCAGAGTCATTAGGCCTATAGCACACTCCTACTCTCAATTTTGATCTCCCAATGCTTATGTCACACCAAACTGACTCGATACTGCACTGTCCAGCGATGTCGACTGGCTTCACTTCCTTGGATTTTATGTGTTTCTTAATTAATAGCATAACCCCTCCTCCCTTCCTATCCTGTCTATCCTTTCTGTACACATTGTACTCCCCAAATTCCAGTTCTGCATTTCTTATATCTGTGTGACACCACGTCTCTGAAATCCCCACAATATCTGCCTTTGATGTTTTGAGCAATACCTCAAATTCATCAAATTTATTTACTAAACTCCTAGCATTGGTGTACACACAAGTATACATGCACCTGTTCTTTTTCTTAGCTACCCTAACACAACCCATGTGTTTACTTGTACCCCAATGATTCCCAGCAGTCTCTGAAATATCCTGCATCTTATTTTCCAGGCTGCGGCTCATTCCAATAGAAGCAGTGCAAGAATCACTTTCACCTCTGCCAGTGGCTACTGTTAATCTATTAGTCCTTGTATCTGTCCTTGTATCTATAAGTACCTGCCTGGCAACCCAAAGGTCGCGGGTTTGAATCCCGCCTCGGGCTTGGATCAAAGTACTGCAAACACCTTGGGAGGTGCATTATGGCCACAGAAGCCGATGCGCCAACAACTAACTAAAAAAAAAAAAAAAACAGACATCACTCAGACGGCATGATGGAAGATATGGAGTGTTGCTGGAGTTTTGCTCTGTAGACTTAACATGGGTTTCACCACTTCAAGCCTCCAGTAAGCAAACTGGTGATACTGCACTAATTGATGAGAGTCATCTACCACCGAATATTGTCTGGTAACACAGAGGGTGGTATTCCTCTGAGTGATGTGGATGTGTGTACCTTGATCCCTACTTACATTGGTTTGCACCTTGGTGGTCACCTTCAATATACTAGAAACAGTATTTCAAGACTTGCACACAGGGGTTATACCCAGTATTACTAACATCCCCACCATCATGAAGATGCATTCAGAGGAATTTGGTTGTCAGAGGACAACCACACTTTAACAAAATTCTGTTCACTTGACTCAAGGGTCACCTGAATATCATCAGTTCCATCAGCCTTTTAGACACACAGATTGCAAGCCCTAGCATGTCATACCCGAGCAAATGTCTGTGACAAGCCTCAAAGGCAAAATAATAATTATATTCATGTAAGTTGCAGAAAGTTTATGTAAAATAGTATGATCAGTCTTCATCATATATGTATAATTGGTCTCATCACAAACACTGGACATGCTACAGGAAAACAAAGCAGATTAGGAATTGGGATCCAAAAATGTATCTAGCCCACATATTTTTTTTCCATTGAAAAATACTTGTTGAACTGTATAATTAGTGCTAATGGAGACATTAGGACTAATTATACAGGGTCATTCACTACCAGTGCGACAAACTTGCAGGAGGTGTAGGGGGCACAAAGACGAATCGGAATCACATAGCATTGCAGTGTCCGAAATGCCTTTGTCATGCATTAGAGGACGTTGAACGGGAGGTCGCGTGAACAGCGATCCCGTTGGAAGTCAGCATTTGCAAACCGGTTCCCAAGGCAGTAGGAGGGATGAGTATTCAAACGTTGAACTGGCCGACATGCACCTCGCGTATGGAGCTGCGGACTGTAACGGGCGTGCTGCTCTGCGCTTGTACCAGAACGTTTCCTGCACGGGCGTGCTCCTCATCATACGATTTTTGCACATGTGCACAGAAGGTTACGTGAGTGGTTGTTTCACGAGAGGTACCATGAATCGAGAGCGAACAATGAGGACGCCAGACAATGAGGAGAATATCCTACGTCTTGCAGAAGGCAATCCGAGTACGAGTACTCGAGCGATAGGCCAATGATTGGGTATTTCCTAATCCACTGTATGGCGGATACTGTCAACAAACCAAATGAGTTCATACCATCTGCAACCCGTCCAATCATTGGAGCCTGCGGATTATCCACTCTGGAGGACTTTTGCTATTTGGTTTCTTCAACAGAAACGGTTTGTAAACGCTGATTTCCAGCGGGATCGCTGTTCATGCGACCTCCCGTTCAACGTCCTCTACCGCATGACGAAGGCATTTCGGACCGTGCAATGCTATGTGATTCCGATTCGTCTTTGTGCCCCCTACACCTCCTGCAAGTTTGTCGCACTGGTAGTGAATCACCCTGTGTAGGTGTGAAGTAAGTCTGCTGTACTCGTTCAAATTGCGCAAATATAATTGAATTAGTTGAAAATTTAGGTATGATTGAGTGAATTGTTTATAACCTCTCAATTATGCCCAACTAACTAAAGCCAGGAAAGAATCCCAAAAATTTAACTGTCTGGTCATAGTGAAAAGCTGTTTATGAGATTCTAGAAAGGATGGTCATTGATTGCCTTGTGTGGTATTTAGAAGCAAACAAAATCCTTTTGTGAATACAGTGTAGATTCCAAATAAATAGTCAACTTTTGATCATTTAATTAGATTTGAAACATACCTTCACAATGCTTTTATAAAATCCAATGGTCTAGTGTCAATTTTGATATTGAAAAAAGCATGTGATGAAACCTGGTTATTTAATATTTTAAAAAAATTTTCACTACAGTGGCTTTAGATTGCCTTCTTGTATTTTTTTAATAACTTTTTATCTGCTTACTAATTTCAAGTTTTTTAATTTCAAGTATAGGATTTACCTTTGCTTGATTATTGTGTTAAGAAGGTGTTTCACAAGTATCCATTCTAATTGTCATATTCTTTGCAATCAAAATAAACCTTATCTGAGAACAACTGCCAACAGTGGTAAAGAGTGCTCTCTCTATGTTGATGAATTGAATATGTTTTGTCAATTATGCAATATGAAAGTTATTGAGCTGCAGTTAAAAAGAGCCATTAACTATCTTGCATTCTGGACATTGACTACTGGGTGCAGATTTTCATTACAAAAGACACTTTTAGTACATTTCTGTTGCAAAAGAAATCTTCATCCTTGCAATCACTGCTATCACTGGGATGGCTGCTAGTCATCCTAGTGACAACAGAAGCCAAATTCCTAGGACTTGTTTTCAACAATGGCTTTTCTAGTGCACATCTACCGGTTCAAGATAACATGTGCAAAAGTGCTTTGACAAAACTTTAATAATAAATGTGAGTGTCAAGTTTCTTCTTGTAGTGGCTTGTATTTTTGACCAGTACTAGTTGTTGGACAGTGTACATCACTTTAAAATATGTTGCAGAAAATGAAACCCTCTTATATGAAATAGAGGAAAAGATATTCTATACTATCAAGACTTTTTTTTTTTTTTTTTTTCTCAGATGATATCTTTGATGTAATTTGTTCATTCTAAACAATCTGAAGATGCCCATAATTCAAATAGCTTTAACTTTATACAGACACTAAGTGATATTTTATAATCCAATTGAAGAGATAAAAGATGACTTCCCAAGTGCTCTTTAAATATTATGTTTGCAAAATAAATAAATTTTTCTTGTTTTTATGTTTAAACAACTAAAATATTTTTCACTATGTTTCATGGAAATTGGTAAGTAATAAAATTGTATATTTAAATTTTATTATTTCCCAATATTTTTCAAAGAGCATATGGAGAATTTTAAAATTTAAATTTAAAAAAAATATTATTTGTTTGTAAGGTGTTCTTATTTCCAATCATTTATATGAGATTCCCTTAAGCAGTGATATTATTATTCACTCCTGAAATGTGTGTGTGTGCATCCACTTTTTTGTCTCTTTTTTTTTGCCACTGTTTTATCTTTGTCTTTCCTTCTAACGCAGCAAGATATATCAGACGTTGAAGAAGATGAAAGACGTCAGTCCACCCTTTCCCTATCGTCTGTGAGTCTAGTCTGTTAACCCCTTCTGCAAGTGCTTAGCATGTATTCTCTTAGTGCTTTGCCTGCTGCCTGCAAATGTATTCACTTGGTCTTTTATAGTATATATTCATTATCAGTATTATAACATTTAAATGTTTAATTTTTTTGTTATGTGCACTCTTTTATACTCATTTTAGGCATGATAATATAATTTGAAAATTAATTGTATATTAAATATTATATACTCTGAATATTTTCATCCAATAATCTGGTTAGAAATATTCAAAAACTCATATAACAAATAGCAAGTCTTTATTTACAGTTTTGTACTACTAGCTGTTAAGATTATTAAGCTGAATTTTAAATGTAAATTCTGAGTTTACTTTATTATTGGTACATTACTTTTTAACTCGTTTGAGAGAAAGTTTAGTAAATTAAGATAAAATAAAAGCATCATGCTCCTTGCACTTGGAGGTTTTGATAAAAACTGAATGCTTATTATTTTTTTGACAAGTAGCTAGGTATTAGATAAAATATTTCTACCTTGCTTTCTTGCTCAGAAAGTGAATAGCAAATTGAGCAGTTTGAACCATAAGCTGCATTGAAACAGTTATTTAGATTAGGTGCATGTTTTACTGTTTATTTCTGCACATATTATTCTTTAACCAATCATTTAAATTTGAAATGATTTTTTAACGTAGATTTTATGATGGAAAAAAAATTCAAATTTGATTACAAGCATGTAAATATTTTGAGTGGGATATTAGTTTTAATAGTTTACATTTGTAGATATAATTATATGATTTATATTTTGTGGTAATTTTTAAAATATTGAATTATAAAGGATAAATCAGCATTTAATAAATAAATAATAAATATACACACCAAAAGTAAATTGTGCTAATATATAGCAGCTTAGGAAGAAAGTTAATCAATATTTGAAAGAGTTGCATCATAGCAAGGTAAAATGTTCAATCAATGCATGAGAGGAAGACAGAGTAATAAAAATATAAAAATTAAATATTTTTGAATATATATAGCAAATTAAATATGTAATAAATAAATAAATAAATAGTGTGTGTGTGTGTATATATATATATATATACACTTAATTTATTTATATATTATTACTTTTTATAATTAATTTTTGGTACTACTTGGGAGCATCAGGTTTGTAGTGACCCCAACCAACCCGCTAAATATATATAAATCTAGCCCCGGTATGGATAGCCTAATATACCATAGATACATATAAAAACAACAAAATTAATGTAAAATTTAATACCCTCATTTACACTATTTAAAAATTTGATATTTAAATCTAAATGTCATATGACATAAATCCAATATATATATATATAATAGTAGTAAGATTGAGGCAAACAGGAAGATAATAATAGGTATTAGAGATCAGGGACACTGCTTAAGCAAACGTACCCTACAGCCATAATGTATAGTAGTAGTAAGTAAATAATTAAACAGTGGGGAGCAAATGGATTTAACTATTGAACTTACTGTATACACGAGAAGTGAATTCTGTGAAATGAATAAGAAATGTAGTGATGTAAGTTAGGATAAAGTGACAAAATAAGATAGGATAAGGTGACTAAAATAATATGGAAGTAAAATATGCTCTACTTATAATTATAATTTTTGGGATAACTTATTAGGCCCTATTATTACCGCAAAATCGAAACATCCATAACACGTGTTCAGTGGCATACAGAACATGTCGGAAACAGAAGCAGGAGCATTGCCGTCTTTCTCATAATTTTGGTGGATAACCTCTGACATTGAAATTGTGAGTAATACTGCAACGTGATCTTATTTTACTTCCATATTATTTTAGTCACCTTATCCTGTCTTATTTTGTCACTTTATCTTATTATACATCACTACATTTCCTTAATAGGAACCCATACTAGAATTTCATTAATGACTCTGGATACTGGGCACCCCATCTTCCTAAAAAAAGAACAGAAAAAAAGGCCCAAAAAGTTCCAAAAAACAGTCAAATGAATCATCCTCTCCCAAATAATGCATAACATCATACAATGGAACTGCAGAGGACTAAGCAGCCATTCTAATGACTTAAGGGGTTTACTAGCTCAATTAACCCACAATTAAATTCTACAATTAAATCCCACAGGTGTATGCCTACAGGAAACATTCTTTTCACCCCAAGTTTCCCCAAAATTCTCCAATTATTGATGTACAAATGAGATAGGAACTCAGTCTCCTGCACATGAAGGAGTAGCCATTCTATTTAATTCTAATGTGCCATCTAAGCCGATCCAGTTACAGACCAGTCTAAAAGCTGTGGCTGCTCGTATTGCAGTTGGTACATCAGTTAACCTTGTTTCCACTTACATACCACCATCTCTACCTCTTCCCTATTCAGAACTTGATAACCTCATTATGCAGCTCCCAACTCCAATTTGTCTTTTCAGTGACTTTAATGTGCACCATCTATTTTGGGGGTCTGCTACAATGGACAGAAGAGGCAAATTGATTGAAGAATTTATGAATAATCATGATCTTAATTTACTGAACTCTGGATCTCCTACATACATCCGCTACCTACAGGATCCACTTCTGCAGTTGACTTGTCAATTTGTTCACCATCCATCTTTCCAATCATGACATGGTCGGTATTGTCTGATCCCTTTAACAGTGATCACTTTCCAATCATCTGTTCAATACAAACAATGGTATCTCAAAATCCCAATCAACAGTCCAATTGGAAGTTTAATAAGGCAAACTGGGATGGCTATTCTTCCAAAATACTGTTAGACAAAATATGTCCAACAGAAACCTATTGATGATGTAACTATTCACCCCGGGGCACACATCTGGTGAGTATGGGCTTGGCACACCCAGGGTCCTGAGCTGGATATCATCATTCTTCTCTTTCTTGGTGATTCCCTTCTACTTTTCTCGCTCTCTCTCTCTCTCTCTCTCTCTCTCTCTCTCTCTCACTCAGGGTAACTTGGGATTTTTTATTTTTTTTTTGGCTGGTGCAGCATAAGCCTCAGGCTTCCTTGTACCATATAGCTAATAATATTAATAATTACATAACCAAATCAGATTCTGAGTGCGGCTAATATTTCCATTCAAAAATCCAAGAACATATCGCTCCCAACGAAATCACTGGTGGAATACGGAGTGCTTCAATGCTAAACAGGAGAAAAACTGAGCTTGGAATAATTTCTGCAAGTCTCCTACCACCAGTAACTTAATTGCATATAAAAGGCTTAAAGCTAAAGCAAGCCAAATCAGGCATAAAGTTAAATGCAATTCGTGGATTACTTTTGCATCAACCAGCACAAAAGACACTGACACACGGATCATCTGGAGAAGGATACAGGCGCTAAATGGCAAATTTGTTTGGCTGCCCTCTCCAATACTTCATTGGAAAAGGAAAGACGTTTCTACTCCTGTAGAAAAGACGTTTCTACTCCTGTTGTTAATGCACTAGCAGAATTGTTTTCTAGAAAAGAGATTCTAGAAAACAATTCTAAAAGGAGGATGTTCTGAAAAATCTTTGATGTTCTGAAAGGAGGATGCATAGGAGGCTCTGCCTCCTATGCATCCTCCTTTCAGAATATCAAAGCAGGTGCAGAATGGCTTAAAATCAACTTCTTCATGCAGTGTTCCTTTCCATACACCCAACCCTTTACAGTAATAGAACTGAAAGAATCATTAAATAGCTCTTCCAACAGTGCTGCATGCCCAGATGGTGTTCATTGTGTTATGCTGAAGCATTTATGTGAAGAGGACTTGGGTACCCTGTTGATTTTCTACAATAGGATCTTCTCTGAAAATACTTATCCTTCTTCCTGGCACCATTCTTTCGTCATCGCCATACCAAAACCAGGCAAAGATCCTTCCCTGGTGACACCTGCATATCCAGTGGGCAGGAGCAGCAGTGCATAGCACATGCTTCTTGATTAAACTGGGGTTCAAGCCCGTGACCACCAAATACGGAGGATGCAGAAAGGTCAGAGAATGACCGCCACATATCCCTGGAGCAATATGGCCTTAGTTGCTAATGCTCCTAAAAACCAAATAACAACAACAACAACCTTCCCTGTTTCAAAATTATAGGCCAATATCTCTCACGAGCTGCGTAGGAAAAATTTTCAAGAGTCTCATTCCACATCATCAATATGGCTTTCAGAAGAATAGAACAATACTAGACGTGCTTATTAAAGCCAAATCTCATATCCGCAATGCCTTTGCCATGAAACAACATCTAGTCATGGTCAACTTCGATCTTGAAAAGGCATTTGACACTACATGGCATCATGGTATTATTATGGACCTTAACCATCTGGAGCTTAAGGGCCATTTGCCAGAAATAATTCAAAATTTCCTGCAATTGCTTACTTTTCAGGTCCAATATAAAAATGTACTCTCTAAATCTCACATTCAGAAAGAGGAAGGCTCGTAGGGACTGATACTTAGTCCAACACTATTTTCAATCCGAGCTAGCAACATGACATGAGATATCCAAAAAACTGTTGAAACTTATGTGTACACCGATGACCTTACCATATCCTGTCAATCTCAAGTATGAATACAATGGAATGGCAGCTCCAACTTGTCATAACCAAAATAGAATCCTGGACTTAATGGAATGGTTACAGGCTATCAGAAAAGAAATGCACTGCTGCTCAGTTTTGCAAGAAACAAGCTCTCCACCCCAAACCTGAACTACAAATAAACAATACTCCAATCCCACTTGTTAATTCCATTAAATTTCTTGGACTAATATTAGACAAGAAACTAAATTTCCAGGCTCATATCACTCATTTAAGAACTGTGTGTCTAAAGCATTTCAATATACTTCGATCAGTCTTGTCTATGTCGTCGAGAGCTGATCTGTACACTTTACTGCATCTTTATAGAACTTTAATCCATTCTCGGCTAGATTATGGTTGTCCAGTGTATGACTCTGCCAGGAGCACTACTTTAAAACAGCTGAATGTAATCCATCACAGTGCTCTGAGAACTGCACTGGGAGCTTTCAGGACTTCTCCAATCCAAAATCTTTATATTGAAGTGCATGATCCCCCATTAAACCTGCGTAGAAAAACACTACTGTTCCTCTACCCTGCTAAGATCCAGAGTCTACCATCGTACACCCCACTTGGGCATATCTTTATAATACAGGGCTCACATCTGGTGTGTATGGGCTTGTCACACCCAGGGTCCTGAGCTGGATAACGTCATTCTTCTCTTCTTGGTGATTCCCTTCTACTTTTGTCTCTCTCTCTCTCTCTCTCTCTCTCTCTCTCTCTCTCTCTCTCTCAGGGTAACTCGGGAATTGCCTCAGGATTCCTTGCACCGTGTAGCTAATAATAATAATAATTCGAGTACCACCTTGGCGAAAATGAACGCGGCTCCATCACGCTGGGAGACCAGTATAATAATAGTAATAAATTAGAATAGTAATAAAAAAAATTAATAAAATAAATAAAATAACATTGACAAATGAAAAGTACTACATATGGGAAACAGCAACCCCAGAGCAACGTATCAGCTCTGTGGTACTACACTGACAGTGGTAGAGAATGAAAGGGACTTGGGGGTGGTTGTGTAGGCAGATATGAAGTTTTCTGAGCAGTGCAGACAGGCTGCAAGAGTAGCTCATGGTGTATAGGTGATATATAGGAATTTTCTATATTTCCTATATATTCCTATATATCACCTATTCCTAATATATAGGAATAGGTGATATATAGGAATATATAGGAAAATTCCTATATATCGATGATATATAGGAATTTTTCTAGCAGGGATAAGGAGGTGATTATTCCCTTGCATAAGGCAATGGTCAGGCCACACCTAGAGTATGTATACAGGTCTGGAGGCCTCATTTCAAGAAGGATGTAGAGATGCTGGAACAAGTACAGAGAAGGGCAACAAGATTAGTGAATGGAACAAAGGAGTGCTCTTACGAAGAAAGGCTTAAGTTTTGCAAATTACAGTGTCTGGAGACTAGGCACCAGCGAGGTGATCTGATAGAGGTGTATAAAGCCTTGAATGGTTTGAGCATGCTCAATGCTGATGGGATTCTTCCTCTTGCTCAGAATAATCACCTGAGAGGGCATAAATTCAAATTGAGGAAGGACAGATGTAGGATAGACGTGAGGAAATTTGCCTTTAGCCAGCGGGTAGTTGGTTGGTGGAACAGACTTCCATCCCTTGTCGTGGAAGTTGATAGCCTAAATAAGTTTAAGGCTCAGCTGGACAGGTATTTCGAACGAACAGAGAGGTGAAGTGGTTATTTTTTATTTATTTATCTTTTTTTTTTGGCTGATGCTGCATAAGCTTGCTTTCTTGCATCAAATGCCTCTACTAATGCTAATAAACATTGTGAAAGTTGCTCCAACTGTGGTAGGTTTCACATTGGTCAGAGTGGCGAAAGTTTTTGGAGATTGGCCTAAGTTTCACATTGGTCAGAGTAGCGGCTAAGGTAGATTTTGGTGCCACCTGGCGTCACTCCTGAGAACTACCACTGGACATAAGCCAAAGCTAAACAGGTCCACCTCCATGGGTGGATGAAGTCGCAGAGAAATATTAATCATACTGCATTGAGTGTGGCGCAGGATAAAGGCCTTAGGCAGAGGGGTCGGTTCGAAAAATCAGAGACGGTCTCCCGAGGAAGATAGTGGAGTGGGTGGCACTGTTCCCCGTATGGCTATCACAAGAGAAGGGCAAGACCATCCAGCCCCACAAACTGGAAGTGCTTCCTGTGCAACGGTGCTAGTAACCACCAGGAAGGGAGAAAACTAACGCATCAAGTGGAGCAATGAAATGAATATGTACATCATGCAAGCATACTACGAAATAAGAAAACCAATATGACAACTTAAAGGGCAAGACTATATACCAAGTTGCTGGAACAATTCCCGGATATTCAGGTCACCGAATAGCAGACCAGAGAAGAACCATCGTCACAAAGAACCTGATAGCTCCTGCAACCTTGGAAAAAATCAAGCAGGACCTGAGTGTGATTGACTACAAAGGATAAAGAATATGGAACCAAAGGAGGAAGAACATACCACCACCAAACCAGTGCAGTAGCTGAAGTGGAAACAGGCGAGGTCATGATATCCAGTATAGAGGACGAGTGGAAGAAGTCCCTAACAGAATTCAAAGGAATGGACCCCACAAAGACTCACATGATACTGAAGCAGAGGATGATGCAGGCTCAGCAGTTAGAGCACAAGGAAATTAAGGCCTGCCTGCCTGATCGAAAAATACCATCAGAGACTCAGAAGCCTGCTGAAAGCAAAGTTGAACGGGGGGGAACACAGTTAAAGCCATAAACACCTATGCAGTTCCAGTGCTAACATACTCCTTTGGGGTCATTGATTGGACTAGCACCGAACTAGAGGATATCATGAGAAAGACAAGGACAATGATGACCAAGAGCTGCCAACATCACCCGAAATCTGCTGTGGACAGACTGACAATTGCCCGGGAAGAAGGAGGAAGGGGCCTGATAGACCTCATTGAGCAACAGAAGACAGCGATAGTTAACTTGAAGGATTAATTTCAGAAACACACAGCAGCACTCCAGCAGGCCATAAGGAAGATAGACAAGCAATATATCCCATTCAGCCTAAGCAAGGAGCCCCCCCATCCAACCAGGAAGCCTTGTAGAGGAGACACTACAATGATCGCCAACAAGATCACATAGATAAAATTGCTTCCAGCGCATGGCTTAAGAGTGGGACGCTCTTCCCCGAGACTGACGGATTCATTCTCGCCATCCAAGACTAGGTAATCAACACCAGAACTATAGAAAATACATTGCCAAGGAGCCCGGAGTGTCCGATGACACATGTCGATGATGCCACCTGGATCAGAAACGATCCAACACATCACCGCGGGATGCAAGGTGATCACCCAGACTGAGTACACTTTTAAACACGAGCAGGTAGCCAGAATAATACATCAGAAGCTAGCAAGGAAATACCAGTTGATAGAAGAAAGTATACCGTACTACAAGTATGAACTCCAGGCAGTACTAGATACCCCAACCCACAAGCTGTACTTGGACCGCGCCATAATAACGGATAGGACAATCCCGCACAATAGACTGGACATAACCCTTGTGGACAAGAAGGAAAAGGCTACCTATCTGAATGACATAGCGGTACCCAACACTGGCAACCTGCAGAAAACCCATGAGGAAAAAATCAGCAAGTACACGAACCTAAGGCAGGAGATCAAAGAGATGTGGCTTATGCAACAAGTAACGACCATCCCAAGCATCGTGTCAACCACAAGTATGGTGCCAAAGACCCCACATAACAGCCTAGCAGCAATAGGTCTTCCAGCAAACACCTACAAAGAACTGCAGAAAGTCGCAATCCTGAACACCTGTAGAGAGTTCCTCGACCAACAGTAACACTAGACATAACAACAACCACCCTGTGTACTTGATAGCAATACCCGTCACAAGTTGGAACCCCCAATCAGGGAGAAATAAATATAATAACAATAATACTCAGTGGGATTCGTTCTATGGGAGCAAGTCAAATTAAAATAGACCTGCTTCACTCAGGATTAAAGAGCTTGTTCAGAGTTAGAATGTCAATTTAAATGAAATTTTTCCAGACACAACTGCACCTGTTCCACCTTGGATGTACATGTCTGTCTCTCAAGATATACATCTCCAGGGGGGAAATATTATACCATCCTGCAATATCAGACAGTAACACTCAGCTCATGCTACTTCGAACAACCATGCCTGTAAAATTTATACAGATTCTACCATGCTTGTAGAATTTATACAGATTCTACCATGCTTGTAGAATTTATACAGTTCCAAAATTGACAAAATGGTAGGTACTGCTGCAGTTTTTCCTTCATGTACGATTTCAGCCACACTACTTCTAGCTTGCAGCGTCTTCACTGCTGAATTATATGCCATTAAGTTAGCACTTAGTGAGATTTTCCCTCAGCTTGAATTGTTGAGGAGATTTCCATCCTGCAGTGGGTTGATAATGGCTGCAGTTTACTTCTTTTTTTTTTTTTTACTTTAAGATTATTGAGCTTTCCATCTCACCTGCCATAATTCATACTGACTCCCTCAGTGCTGTCTCTGCCATAAAGAAGAATTTCTCATATTCTCATCCTATCTTGAAACAGATTCATTCCCAACTATTCCGCTTTAGTGTGTCCAATCAGTCAATCAGTTTTTGCTGGATCCCTGGCCATTCTGGAATTCTGGGAAATGAAAGTGCTGACTTTGCCGCTAAACATCCTCAACCCACTTTCTCACAACATCCTCAGGTTCCTTACACTGACTATAAGTCTGTCATACACAAAGCTTGTTACGACAAATGGTCACAGATCTGGAAAGGTAACACCAACAATAACCTGTACCAGATAAAGTAAGAACCAAAGCTGGCTCTCTGGCTTCCGACGAAACAGATGAGTGGAGGTGGTACTGGCAAGACTCAGAATTGGACACACTCATCTCTATCTATTATTGGGAAAAACCCTCCTCAATGCTCATCATGTCAGAGACAACTTACAGGCCATCATTTCCTGGTTGATTGTCCCTTACATTCAACCATACAGTCAAACACTTTTCAATCACTTTCCACATTGAACATCTCAAATAATTTATCTCACTTCATAGGAAATGAAGAAAATATAGAAGAACTTTTGTTGTATTTAAAATATATTGGCATGTACAGGGATATATAAATTAACATCTATATCAATATACTTCAAATAAGTAAACTATGAGCAGACACAATTGGCCTCAGTAGCCTTTGTGTCATTAAGCCCATTACCAACAACAATCATTACATTTTTTATTCATTTCATCGAGTTTATTTCTCGTGTATACGTCCATCCGCTCTCCACTATTTAATTATTTACTTACTACTACTACTACTACACACACACACACTCCATCAATGCTTATAAGAATATAAAGAAATACTGTTTTCATCTCACAGGAGTTAATAGGGTCCAAAAGCAAAGTTTTAAAGTAGAATTATATATAAATTATATGTCTTAAGAAAGGGGAGGTGGAAATGACATCAAAACTGAGAAAATACAAAAGATAAACTGTCATAGCAAACATCATCAGGAGACTACAATAGCAACAGTCTATCTGCAACATAACATTTTATACATTCAAGCTAATTCTATAAGTAATAAGTGAGAATGTGCAAAATTTTCGAATCAGTTTTCAGAATAATATTCTGATACTGTACGCTTATTAAAATTAAGATTAAAATCACTGAATGGAGATGGCCGAATGTATTGTTGAAAATATATTTATTTGGTTATTAATAGTTTAATCAAGGTACGAAAACAATAGACATTGGTATATTGGAAGGAAAATACTAACAGTTAGAAGACCAAGTACATGATAAAAATGTATTGTACATAGTAGAATGAATAGAAAAGAAAGAGATATAGTATTACCAAAAAAAAAATATATATATATATGTATATAGACAGAAAGCCAATATAAAGATAGATCAGATAGTCGAATGCAAAGTGCAATAACAGAATTGGCTATGTTGGCTATATCATCCTTAAAAATTCCAAAACTAATGAACAGCAAATAAAAATTTTATACTAGTTCCTTTTATTATTCAATGGTTAAGCATAATTCTAATTGGAATAAATTAAATTAAACAGCGAGTTGTATAAGAGCAAAGTAGTAGCAGTTAAATTACAACAACGCAGATGGAAAAGTGAAGTAGAAATCAAAGTTCTGCAAATATATAGAAAATTTTAGTAAATAGACAAAAATAGCAACTTACGAGATGAAGAAATCATCATTGATTAATTAAAATGGAAATAATTAATTAAAATAGAAATTTAAATAGAAATAAATATAATACCCCATATTGTCACTTCAGTAGAGACTAAATACAACATTGACAGAAATGGAGGCATAAGGCTGTAGACCACTTTCAGATTCTAATAAAAGCAAATTCTCTTAATAGAATCTGCTTCTTAATAACAAAAAATGGTAGTTGTCTCTGACACAGAGTGGAAAAAAAAATAGACAGAAATCCAGAATAAAGATATATCAGGTAGTCAGATGTGGTGTGAAAATATGGAATTGGGGAGTGGGTAGGCTATATATAATCCTATATTTCTGTAATATAGGTAGGCTATATATGATCCTATATTTCTGTAATATAGGTAGGCTATAGATCCTAAAAAATTCCAAAACCAGTAAACAGCAATTATGAAAAAATTTTGAACACAATACAAACAGAGAAAATCAAATGCACTACTATTTAATTATTGTATTACTTTATTGATAGTGGATCTGTAACTAATAAGGTGAGTAGGCCCAAGAGAAAACAAAGTACAGCACATTTTCTAGTCTCTAGAAAATGTGCTGTACGTTGTTTTTTCTCTTGTAGATATGTTTTAAGTATTGCACAGGGCATGTGCTTCAAAGAGTATGATTAAAACTACTATAATCTTGGACAGTTTATTACTGAGAAAAAAACATAGCTTGTTGAATAAAAAAAATCATATTCTCTAAGTGTAATTATATTCAATGCCTGACCTGTCCTGTGATGGACAACCCTGTAGCCCATTAAATCACTTCACATCTGCCATTTTTTCAAAAACTCTAATGTCATTTATCTTCTTACTTGTACCATTTCCAATATTGAATACATCGCGCAAATTTAAAGTAATTCTCTCTCTCTCTCAACATTAGAATAATGGCTATAAGCAAAGAGTAAAAATTAAATAACAAGCAAATTTAAAGGCCCACTTTTGGAGTTATTTCATTACCACTATCATGATGTGGGATTTACTCGAAGAGGTAACTACCATCACGGGTAAAGGGAAGGGTTTTTGCTTTCATAAAGGCAACTATGGTGGTCTGAGACAGTATGTAAATTCTATACGGTGGAACCAACTGATGATGTTACCAACAGCAAATTCAAAATGGGAGGCATTCAAAGAATTAATCTTGGAAGCTACTAGGCTTTACATACCAACTAAGAAATATTGTTCAAGGTTTAGGCCTAAATGGATGTCAGATGAACTAATGAGACATGTGGCAGAGAAGAAAAATGCATGGGATACATATAAATTAACACGTGACACAGAAGCCTATGGTATATATAAGCTGGTCTGTAATCAAGTTACAAAGGAGATTAGTCAGGCAAAGGCAGATTATGAGAAATCTTTAGCAAAGGATGCAAAGAAAATCAGCAAAGAGTTCTTTACCTATGTAAACTCTAGAAGGAAAGGGATGAATCAGATTGGTCCACTGGATATTGATGGTATAACTGTTAATGATCCTGCTCAGGCAGCTAACAAACTAAATGAGTATTTTGCATCTACATTCACACATGAAGAGTTATTCAAGGAGGGGAACGCCAGAGGTGAATTAAACAATGGCAGTGAGCTAGTTGATTTTGTAATAACTGAGAGGAAAGTGGAGGAGAAATTTTTGAAGATAAACATTAAAAAGGCACCCAGGACAGATGGGATCTATCTAGTTATATTAAAGAAGGCACCAAATGAAGTAAGCAAACCCTTAGCCATAATTATGAGAACTTCCTTGTACTCGGGGAGGTACCCATAGACTGGAGATGTGCAAATGTTACACCAATTCCCAAAGGAGAACCAAAAGGCGACAAGTAATTATAGACCTGTTAGTTTAACTTCTGTTCCAGGGAAATTAATGGAGACAGTGGTTAAAGAACACTGCAGGATCATCTAAACAAGACTTCAGTTATAGCCCGGACACAGCATGGTTTTGTTAAGGGGAAGTCTTGTCTGACCGGCCTCCTTAGCCGAGTGGTCAGGAGCGGGAGTGCAGTAGCACACACTCTTTGAGTAGACCAGGGTTCCAGACCCTGACTGCTGAATACGGTCGATCTGCCAACCCGCACTGGACCAGCGTGGCAGATTATGGTCCATTTCTCCCAACATGAATTGTTGAGGAGGCTTCCATCCTGCAGCGGGTTGATAATGCCTGCACTTTACCTTTTTTTTTTTTTTTTTTTACCTTGTCTGACCAATTTGATTGAATACTATGATGTGGTCAAAAAAGGAACTGGATGCAGGGAATAAGTTTTATATCATATATTTGGATCTTAGAAAGGCTTTTGATGCTGTTGCACATAGAAGACTGCTGCACAAATTGGAGTAGTGTGGCATTGGAGGCAAATTGCTGCTATGGATAAAGGGACGGTTGAGTTGGAGAAGACAGAGTGGTAATCAATGGACACTGCTCTTCGTGGACTAATGTTATTAGTGGACTCTCTCAGGGTTCAGTGTTGGGTGCATTGTTGTTTTCTGTATTTGTAAATGATGTTGATGATGGTATATCAGGCTTAATGTCCAAGTTTGCAGACGATACGAAGGTTGACAGGGTTGTTAAGGACACTAATGTCAGTACTCTGCTGCAATAGGATCTAGAAAAGTTGAGCAAATGGGCTGAGAGGTGGCAATAGAAGTTCAACATTGACAAACGTAAATTACTACATACAGGAAGCAGTAACCCCAAAGTTATGTATCTACTCGTGGTACTACACTGACAGTGGTAGAGAATGAAAAGGACCTGGGGGTAATTGTGTAGGCAGATTTGAAGTTTTCTGAGCTGTGCAGACGGTCTGCAAGAGTAGCTCATGGTGTCTTGTCAATGATATACAGGAATTTTTCTAGCAGGGATAAGAGGTGATTATTCCCATGGATAAGGCATGGAGGCCTCCTTTTAACAAGGATGTAGAGCTGTTAGAATGAATACAGAGAAGGGCAACAAGATTAGTGAATGGAACGAAGGGTTGCTCTTACGAAGAAAGTCTTAAGTTTTGCAGATTACAATGTCTGGAGACTAGGCATCTGCAAGGTGATCTGATTGTGGTGTATAAAGCCTTGAATGGTTTGAGCATGCTCAGTGCTGATGGTATTCTTCCTCTTGCTCAGAATAATCACCTGAGAGGGCGTAAATTCGAATTGAGGAAAGAGAGTTGGGAAGTTTGCCTTTAGCCAGCGGGTAGTTGATTGGTGGAACAGATTTCCATCTGTTGTTGTGGAATTTGATTGCCTAAATAAATTTAAGGCTGAGCTGGACATGTATTTGGAACGAACGAAGGGGTGAAAATGGGCGCGTTTTTTTTTTTTTTTTATTTGGCTGATGCTGCATAAGCTTGCTTTCTTGCATCGTATGCTTCTACTAATCCTAATGTTAATGGTTTCACTGCTAAAATTGAGATCATGATGATTATTGATAAGAACCATATGAATAAAATGAAATAAATTTATAAAATTTATTCATATGCTTCGCACAAATCTTCATACCTGATAGGCTTAAGGTAAAGTTTTTTAATAGAAGGTTCACTCATTATTGGGCAACTTAGTACTAAACTACACTACATTTAGAAATTATTCAGCTTCAGTCATATATATAAAATATAGTCATATATAATAAGTATTATAAAATAAGTCATATATATAAAAACTATAAGCAAAAGCAGCAAGGCAGCAGAAAATTCTATTATAGCAAATATATTTGGTAATTTCATTAATCCAGCAGTTATTATTTTGTTTATTTATTTGTTTCATACATATCAGGATATCCATGTTGCCTAAGTAAAACGGCGCCTCCGTAGCCAGGTGGGAAGGAGCAGCAGTGCGTAGCACACGCTTCTTGATTAGACCGGGGTTCGAGCCCGTCACCACCAAATACGGAGGATGCGGAAAGGTCATTCAGGGAATAACCACCGCATATCCCGGAGCAATATGGCCTTAGTTGCTAATGCTCCTAAAAACCAAATAACAAACAAGCCTAAGTAAAACACTAGATATTTGTTGGTTGCCATGTGCTGATTGGGGGAATGAATGTTCAATATGGCAGATCTGCAGAAAGGAAATGAATCTCTGTTTGTGCATAAAAGTATTTGATTTTTTTTATTATTTTTTTTTCTTTTCTTTTCTTAAAAATCACAAGTTATTACTATTTACTAATGTATCTAAAATGTACGCACATTATCTAACTTCTTTCCCCCTCCCCAACATTTGTCATTTAGGCATTGAAATTTTTCCTTGCTATTCCACACCCCTTTAAAATAATATATATATATATATATATATATGTGTATTTTTTTTATTACTATTGTTATTATTTATTTATATTTATTTATTTATTTTTGATAAAAAAAAAAATTCAAAAGTTGTATATCATATCCTTTGGAATTTGTGCATTTCTTGATAATTAAAATAGTATGGCCAGACATCCTGTATTATGCAAAGAGTCTCCCTCACCCCCTGGATTGTATTTTGGTCAGACATACATTCCAAAGTTTTCCTTGAAAATCATTTTTTGATCCATGTCTGTCATAATTCTATTATCACATAATATTTAAATTAACTTTAATGCTTTTTTCCTGTAAATATATTGCTGAAACTACAGCAATTATTTTATTGTTTGCTGGCAAACCACTGTTGCCTGTGTGTAAACAAAAATTAATAAATGGAACTTTGAATGCAGATTGCCAGAATACTGGCCAATGCAGATACTTCAAAATAATAAAGAAAAAGGAGAAGGGGAAAAGTAGGAATGATTTCCTCATGGAGTACCCACACCTGTAAATTCCTAAAAGTTTGAATTTCCAAAGTTAACGTAAATGCAAATTTTAATGTCAAAAGGTGGTATATTGAATAACCCAAACTAAATGCAAATATATATATTAAAATATGTAGAAGTGATCTACTAAGAAAAGAAAACAATAAGAAAGTTGCCTACTAAATCAATAAATCAAACTCAGTTTATATATTCATATATATATATATATTCATATATATATAAACTGAGTGACAGAAATTACTCAAACTAAATAAACAATAAACATAGAAGGGAAATGAATAAAAGAGAGGATATACTCCACTAAAGAATGTAAAGGAACATAAAAGAAATGGGGGAGTTTGAAGAAACAGTATACTGGATATAACTTATATTCCGTTACTCTGAAAAGAAGAAACATGGGGAATTATCACATAATTAGATTAACTTCAATACTTTTTTTATTATACCCCCCCCCCCAAATGTATTGCCACCTTTTGATTTTTTGATGTATCTGCATTTGCTGGTGGAGTGTCTTCTGTAGTCTCCTGCTTGTTTTATAGGCAGCAGTTAGTATTAGTAGTGGCAAATGATGTAAGAAAGCAAACTTATAAGGCATCAGCCAAAAAAAAAAAAAAAAAAATTGCTCATCACTTACCCTTCCCCTCCAATAATTTTTCTATTTCTTCCTTGAATTTATTCAAACTACCCACTTGCACAACAACAGATGTAAGTTTGTTCCCTCAATCAACACCCACTGGCTTAAAACACAACTCAGTTGTGTGGCATTAGAATGGAGTGCTTCTTATGGTGGCACCTCCATAGCCAGGTGGGCAGGGGCAGCAGTACATAGCACACGCTTCTTGATTATACCGGGGTTCGAGCCCGTGACCACTAAATACGGAGGATGTGGAAAGGTCAGGGAATGACCACCACATATCCCCTGAGCAATATGGCCTTAGTTGCTAATGCTCCTAAAAACCAAATAACAAACAAACAAACAAACAAACAGCTTCTTATGGTGAGGGTGAATATTTTTATTCTTTTCTTCTTTCTTTATTAATTTAAGTTGTTAATTAATTCCTTTATTTATTTTTTTAGATTTTTGTTTTTTCCAAACAACAGTGGCCTCTTAGCAAACAAAAATTCTTGCTGTTGTTTCAGAAATGCATTTGTTCGGGGGGAGTGAAGTGTTGCAGTTAATCTAAATATTGTGTGATAATTACATGTATGTTTCATCTTTTTCTTGGTAATGTAATTCTATTTTATCTTTATAAAATATCCATCCAGCCAGCTGTTTTATGGTATTCTGTCTGAAACACAGAAAGAGGTTCCTGTAATATCCCACAAACAGAGACCGTTTCAGAAGAACATAATATTCTGCTGAAATGGTCTACTGGATATGCCACTGAAATAGTTTACTAAACAGTCCTGAAATGTTTAACAGGTCTGGTATCTAGTTGTAGTCACTCTGTTTGAAATAACTGAAAGAAATATTCCAGTATCCTGCCATAGTATCACAATATTTCAGACAAAAAGTGTTAATTTTTAGAAGTGTTATTTACAGGCATATTTATTTTAATGTGTTTTTTTTTTTTTTTTTAATAAAACCATCTAGCTTGTTTATCCCATTGTCAATAATTAATATGCACATCTTTTCTGTTTGCTTAAGGCATAATAAAAAATGGCTTTTTATATTTATAGTTTTTTATTTCAAATTCCATATTACTCTTATTTATATGTATGTGCATTTGCATGCATTTGCTTTTCGTGTTATTCTTAATTATACCACTTGTGGTCAACTGTGGTCCACAGGATTGATGCATTCTCCAGTGCAGTTCTAACAGTCTCCTTAACAATATATGAGTCTATTATGTATTAAAACACTTAATTTTAAATTCTTGGAATCATTCTTAAAATTTTAATTTTTAAAAATTTATTTTTTAAAAATCAATTTTTAAAATAAAAATTTGATTTTTTTTAAATTAAAAAGTATCTTTGGCTGTCTTTAATAACCACTTAATGTATAATAGAAAAGCAATCTCTATTTTTAAAATTAAAACTAGCTGCATTGTAAAGTGATCCATTTCTGTGAACTACTGTGAAAATGTTTAATCCTTAAATATTTTTGACTCTGTTAATGAATTTAATCATTAAATGGCCAAACCATCTCATTGGCCAAACCAAGAATTTACCTCAAAATTCATACTAATTGCTGATTCCTTATAATTTTATTTTTCTAACATTCATTATGTTTATTCTGTTATATTACAAAATTAATCTTTCCTTAATCCTATAACCTTTCCTTAATTGTACTTTTAAATGAGCAGTAATCTTTGTGGATTATTCCATGAAAAAAGGTAATAATCACATACACAATGATAATGAGGGTATTCTTGGATTCAGGGGAAGTCTTTATAGATTGGAGCAGTGGATGACTCCCCCCATTAACAAAAGGGATCAAGAATGAAGTAAGTATTACCTTGTAAGCTTGACTTCATTATGGAGAAAATAATGGAGTCAGTGGTTAAAGAACTAATGCAGATTCACCTTGACAGGAATGCAATTATACAACATTCACAGCATAAATTTATTAAGGGAAGATCTTGTCAGACCAATTTGATTAGCTACTATGATATAGTAACACAGGAACTGGATGCAAAAAATAATTCTGACATAAACTGATTTCAGTAACGCTTTTGACACTTCCCATAAATGACTGCTGTAAAAATTGGAGTATTGTGGCATTAGAGGCAAGTTACTACTAAAGATAAAGGAATGGTTGAGTTTGATTATAAATGTATCTTTATATGCATTTATAATCAAATTTTATTAGTGGGATCTCTCAGGACTCAGTGCAGGGCCCCTTGTGTCCAGTATTTATTAATAATGTTGATATCAGGTTTAATGTTTGCTGATTAAAGAAAGTTTGGCAGGGTGCTTAATGACAAGAATCAGGGTATGCTATTACAATAAGACCTAGAAATATTAGTCAGATGGGCTGAGGAGTGGTAGTTGAGGTTTATCATTGATAAATACAAGATACTGCATATGGATAGCAGTAATCCCAGATTAACAAATGGTTACCTCTAAAATATTAATCACTGGTATTTATGGCATATTACAGATTGAAGATGTATGTTCTATGCTTATTTGCTTACAGTTCTGAAATCAGAATATAAGGCCAATAATTTTTTTTGTTTATAGGTGATTGTGATGACTAAGGGCAGAAACACACTATTATCACTTCATGAGACTTCACTTGTATACATATCTAACATCAAATGTGGGAGAGCATTATTTTATTGCTCGGAGACTCAGTGTTGTTGGCTGTATTCACAAGATAACACGTTGGGCTTCAAGGCCGAATGACATTGTCAGGAGCTCAGATTTTTCTGTTCGAACAGAAATTTCGTTAGGCGTGACCAGAGGAAAATGGAGGAAATGCTAATAAAAAATTAAATTAGAAGTAAATAATCTGTTTTGGGCGCACAAGTAAGAATATCCGAAAACAAATAACAATAACACCAAGGACGTTGCTTTTGTGCCTTTCCGAAGCACCCTCCACTTTGACCAGCTACTTGGCATATTCACCACAAATGACCAGTCACAGGGACGCTGGCGCCTCCATGGGCAGGAGTGGCAGGGCGTAGTACACGCTTCTTGATTAGACCGGGGTTCGAGCCCATGACCACCAAATACAGAGGATGATGAAAGGTCAGGCAATGACCACCACATATCCCCGGAGCAATATGGCCTTAGTTGCTAATGCTCCTAAAAACCAAATAATAACAACAACAGGGATGCTCAAAAATGGCAAAAGGAGGAAAATAGACCAACAGAATTACAAATTGAGAGGACGAACAAGTCGATCATTTCAATTTTCACAACTCATAATTTCTTACAAATTCAATTTTTAGGGTTTTTGTTGTTATTAAATTTCATTAAAAAATTTTGTTTTGTATTTTGACAGAATAAGTCCTTATTCAAAATTAATGGGGCAAAAAATGGGCTAAGCAGAAACATTTCTGTATATCATTGATAAGACACCATGAGCTACTCTTGCAGCCTGTCTGCACTGCTCGGAGAACTTCATATCTGCCTACACAATTACCCCCAGGTCCTTTTCATTCTCTACCACTGCCAGTGTAGTACCATAGTTCAAGCAGGTGATGGATCAGTGAAGTTTTGGTATTTGAAGGAAGAGACCCACTTCATAATAGTTTAAAATATCAGTGGCAATTTAAACAATTATAAAGTGGTCCCTTACTTCAAATATCAAGCTGAATTAGATAATTGCTATACAAACATTGTAGGTGATCTTTTGCTGAACATTAGAGGGACCATCATGATTTGGTACTCCAAATCATGATTGTCCTCTCATTCAGGATTACAGATTTCCAATTCACAGAGCCCCCACTCTTGAAACTGGCATGAGGAATATCAGGGATGTTAGGGCATTTAATTTTTCTAGCTAACTCTCCCAGATTTTAATCCTGTAGGAAATGCTTGGGACCATCTTAGCATTAGCATTAGTAGAGGCATATGATGCAAGAAAGCAAGCTTATTCAGCATCAGCCAAAAAAAAAAAAACACACACACACACACACACACACCACTCCCATTTCACCCCTCCGTTCGTTCGAAATACCTGTCCAGTTGAGCTTTAAATTTGTTTAGGCTATCAACTTCAACAACAAGTGATGGAAGTCGGTTCCACCAACCAACCACCCGCTGGCCAAAGGTAAATTTCCGCACATCTATCCGACATCCGTCCTTCCTCAATTTGAATTTATGCCCTCTGAGGTGATTATTCTGAGCAAGATGAAGAATCCCATTGGCATTGAGTATGCTCAAACCATTCAAAGCCTTATACACCTCTATCAGATCACCTCGCCGGTGCCTAGTCTCCAGACTCTGTAATTTGCAAAACTTAAGCCTTTCTTCGTAAGAGCAACCCTTTGTTCCATTCACTAATCTTGTTGCCCTTCTCTGTACCCGTTCCAGCATCTTGAACAGAAAGGAGGGATTCGCACATTATTATTTTTCAAATAATAATGTGCGAATCCCTCCTTTGTGCCAAAGGAGGGATTCGCACATTATTATTTGAAAAAACACAGGAATTAATTTTTTTTTTTTCTTCTCTTTTTTTCTGGTGTCTGTATCAATTAGATGGTACCGTACTTAAGGCTGTAGAGAGTGAAAAGGACCTAAGGGTAAAAGTACAGCCTGACAAAATTTTCATAAAACAGACATGGTGCTCGGATAGCCCATCCAGATTCTGTCAAAGTTATGCAAGAATTTTGCATACAGGGGCAAGAAGGGATTATCCCATTGTATAAGACAATGGGATAATCCCTCCTTGCTGCATCTTGAATACTGCATACTAATTGGGAAGAACATTTTAGAAAGGACCTGCATCTCTTGGAATGAGTGCAAAGAAGAGCAACAAGTTTATTCAGGATTTCTCTAAAAAAAAGACAGTTTTTTAATTTGTTTCACCCTGAAGCAGGGCACCTACAAGGAGACTTGAATGAAATGTTTAAAGCTTTAAACAGACTGAGGAAACTAAATGCTGATGCCATCCTTGCCCTTTCTTGGATGACACACAAGGGACATAAATTAAAATTGAAGAAGGATAGATGAGTGGGTGCTACTATATCATGCGGTCTACTGGACACTATAGTGGATGCTAAAAATATGATATATGAATGTGATGAAAACACAAAACTTGTGTGCGAAATGATTTTTAATAAAGACTAAATATTAGTTTAAATATTAGCTACTCTAACTTTATGTAGTGCACTTTTATGATAAAAATGCATTTCTATGTGAAATACCATCTTCTGGACATAACACAACATGTAGGGCCTTGTCGTCGACGTGGTAGCATCATGCAAGAAAAAAGAAAACATGACAGAGGTGGAGAATATAGGCCTATACTTAATTGTGTGCGTAAAGGGTGCCAAACTTCACATCATGTCCAGAAAGGCAATGCATTCTTCCGTTATACCAACATGAACAACAAATCACACATTTAAATTTGAGTTTGTGCAAAATTTTAGAACTGCTGTTCATTTTTGTACTGGAAATACCAGTGGACACAGCAATTAGTCTAACAGGAAAGCCTTACAGTACTATATCTGACTGGTATAACATGTGCAGAGAAGTGTGTGGGCCACTGTTGCTCACAATGCACAAGGTAAGATGGTTGGTACAGAGCTTAACATCATTCAAATTGAAGAAGCAAAATTTGCTGGTTGACGGAAATCTAATCATGGAAGAATGCTAAATGGCGACCAAGCTCCTCTTTCCAAAGATAATAATGCAGTTGTACAAAACAACAGGTACTATGGGCCTTGGGTTTTTGGTCTCCAGCAAGGCTCTGATTGTCGTTAATTTTATGTGCAACGGCCTGACAGAGGCATTTTGATCCCCATTATTGAACGGGAATGTGAACCTATTTCACTGATTCATTCTGATGAATGGCCTGTGTGTAGCAGTGTAAATGTTGTGGGTTACCCCAATTTTATGGTGAACAAGAAAATTGTGGATCCAGTGACAGGAGAAAACACGCAAGCAATTGAATGGTCATGGTTGCATTCCAAAACACTTATTTTAAAGAAAACGAGGCATTAACAGTAAACTTTTTCAATCTCACCTTGATCACTTTTACTGGAAAGTGCTAAGAAAAGATACAGATGGTTTATTTGTGTCATTTTAAATGATATTCGAAGCAGTATAGTACCCAGGTTTTTCCTTGAGGGGGAGCAAAGGTGACAAAATAGGCTCTTTTGCTGTTCGTTTGTAATATGGTCTATTTCCCTGTCAAGAAATTGAGCACCCTTCCTTGGGCACCATTTAAGGCAAATATGTTGCAGGGGGAGCAACTGCTCCCCCCAGTTACACTACTGATTCTAAGTGTATATCGTTAAAAAGTATAAGAAGTATCTTTCTATACATTAAAATAATTTTCCTCCTAGTGATATTTATTCAGCCAATGGGAGAAGAGGGATGCAGGTTACATGGTAATATGTAACAAATACTAAAATATGTAACAGAAGCTTGTTTTACTGTGATAAAATAAACTTATATTTTTGCATAAATATGCTAGATAAACTTCATACACATGCTTTGTTTGTCTAGCATAACTACATGGTACCATTCTTGATTTCCATATGTAACGTATTTATATATTCATAGTTGAGGAAGAGATACACACTGTGTCGAAAGCTTCTGTAAGTATTTTATTTTATTTTATCAAAGAAGCGAGTGCAGCAAGCAGGGGGCATAGCCCCCTAGTAAGTCAATAATTTAAATGTACTATTTAACCTGTTTGTGTATAATTCATAAAGGATATCATTTAAGCTAATATTTAGTCTTTATTAAAAATCATTTAGCATGTAATTTTGTTTTTAACCTATTCATATTTTTCCTGTTTATTCATATATCATATTTTTAGCATCCACTATTTCGGACTAAAGATGAATATGGCTAAAACAAAAGTAATGATGAACATGTATGCCACAGAAAGGGGTGTAATCACTGAAGGAGCAGTAAGTGATAAGGTGCATTAGGAAATGCACTTTTAGCATTCACGAAATATACTCAGGAGCAATATCCCAATTTGTCTGGAACATAAAATAATGAACCAATGTATACTCTCCATCATGACTTATGGAAGTGAAACTTGGCCACTCACCAAAAGAATGGAAGAGAAGCTGAAAACTACACAGTGAAGAATGAAACGAATTATATTAGGAATAAGACCATTAGATAAGAAGAGAAACACACGAATTAAGCAGCAAACACAAATAAAGTTAATTCTTATCGAAACTAAAGAACTGAAATGGTCTTGGGCAGGATACACAGCTCGAAGACATATGGAAAATCGACTAAGAAAATAACAGAATGACTCAAGAGGAGCTAAAAGAAAACCTAGAAGACAACAACAGAGATTGACAGAATTTGCGAGTTCGTGGGTAGAAAATGGATGGCCATTGCACGAAACAGAAGGAACTGGAAAGTTGTTGGAGAGGCCTTCATCCTGCAATGGATTGAAAATGGCCATCCTATAGACCGCATGATATAGTGCTGGTAGACCTCATGCTCTAGTGCTGTTAGTCTGCACCCTATAGTGTATTCTGACACTATAGCATCCAGTAGATGTGGCAGACCCCACGCTATAGCACCGATAGATCTGCCAAAATTCGCTTCCAGCCAGAAAATAATTGATTTTTGGAACAAAAATCCGTTGTTGTAGAAATGGGTAATTAGAATCAATTTAAGAAAAAATCACAAAAATTATTAGAGAATATGAGCAGATGAGGTGGATAAGTTTTTTTTTTTTTTTTTGGTTAAGGTAAAAAAAGCCAACACAAGAACCACAGGAGATTTCAGTAAACTTATACTGGGCAAACTCATATCCTGCTACTCCAGTTTCTCTCTGCATTCTCGGTAAACAGGTGGTGCATGTTATTGGTAGTGGCAGTAGAAGTCGATAACAGTGTATTGATTAGTTTTTTCTCATTATTAAAAGCAGGTTATGGAGTTCCTGAGTGTGCTGAAATTTACTTATGGGTACACCCTCCAGATTGCCTCAGTGTTAGAGTGTTTACTGATAACATGCACTACCTGTATAAGCCTTTTTCCTATTTTAAAACAGCAGGAAGGGGAAATAAACACCCTAAGACTGAGGCAGTCTGGAGGGTGTGTACCCATAAGTAAATTTCAGCTGAGAAGGCATTACACTCATGAACTCCAATAATCTACTTTTAATAATGAGAAAAAAACTAATCAATGCATCGTTATTGACTTCTACTGCAACTACCTATAACATGCACCATCTGTTTACTGAGAATGCAGGGAGAAACTGGGGTAGCAGGAAATGAGTTTGCCCGGTATAAGTTTACAAAAGTTTCCTGTGGTTCTCATTTGTTGGCTTTCTTTACCTTCACCATTGTTTTTTTTTTTTTTTTAATTTATTTTGCTTCCTTTCATAATTTCCCACTAATCATACTAATATTTATCTATATTACATTTAGGGATGGATAAATATGTAATTATGACCAATAACTGAAATAATTGATCATGAAAATGTTATACTTGATTGTTATAGATTCCTGTTGTAGGTTTCACGATGTCAACTAATTTGCTTATAATTGATTATTTATCTCTTAATTGTATATTTTATAATCCTATTATACTCAAATATTCCTTCCCAGGGGCTAGAGAAATATAAACTACTATAATGTTCATTATAAACGGCTATAATCTTCACTACAACTGCTTATGACAGTTGATAAACCTACATCAGAAATGGCCCATGCATTTTATTTTAGAGTATATTTATTTAAACACATAAATACATGCACTTAGTGGCTACCTGTACACATAAATGTACTAAGTGCATGTATTTACACATAAATACATGCACTTAGTGGCTACACAAGGGTTAACAAAAAAATATATTTTCTTGTTTTATTTATTTCATGAAACTATCAACTTTTATTTTAAAAGTTTAAAACTGTTACAACTTTAAACCTTTGTAGTCGTTGCATTAGATAGACTACATGTGCATTTTATTTAAAATCATAATTTAACATGCTAGTTCATCACATTATGGTCTGGCCATGCTGTTGTCAATTAGCCGCAGGTAACCTAGCCATTGCTAATATACACTATATGATCTGCATATATTTTCATTCTAAAAATATAATGTTCAATGAATTGTTATTTTAAACCAATAAATTTTCTTACAGAGTGATGAGAACAACATTATTAATCATCCTCCCAACTTAGATATACCAGTCCTGTTTTCATTTAAAGCTAAAGCATTTTTTTCAAAGAAAAAGGTAAGTTAAGATGCTAAGTGATATATTCTGTTTATGTATTTAATATTTAAACTTCGTAATAAAAAATAGACAGATACTCTTTTCTCTATTTTGCTCATATACAGTATGTTGGTGTAGATGCATTTTATATGTAGAACGTTATTAACTTTAAGATACCGGTAAAACTATTAAAAAAAAAAAAACTATAGCTGTCTAATTCTTGTTTTTTCCAAACTAGTAGAGCACTTGAAAGTATGGAAGTGTGAAAATTTGCACAAGAAATTTAAGGAAGAATTAGGCAAATTATTAGAGGGGGGGGGTAGACAGATTATGTGTTTTTTTTTTTTTGTTTTGTTTTGTTTTTTTTTTTTTTGCCAATGTTGTATTAGCTTTCTTCCTTGCATCATTTGGTACTACTAATATTGTTTTATAATCTCTGTTCCCCTTACTGTTATATTAAAGACTAAGTTACTCTTGATTTTTAAGGAGTCCTTATGTGCTGTAATGTAATAACTAGATCATATGTATAGCTTAGCTTAATTTTCAGCACTCACCTCATAGTAATCCGCTTGGCTGGTGGAGAGTTTTACCACATACATTGTGGTTATAGGATTCTAATAACTTACAGGGATTATAGGTTTAAAACTAAGTTATGGGCTATAAAATTTTTTTTAAGAAAGGAAAGTGCACCTTCCATTCTATGGTTGCCTAATTAAATATTTCTTAATTTAATTTAATTTAATTAGGCAACCATAGAATGGAAGGTGCACTTTCCTTTCTTAAAAAAAAAAAAAAAAAATTATAGCCCATAACTTAGTTTTAAACCCATAATCACTGTAAGTTATTAGAATCCTATAACCACTATGCATGTGGTAAAACTCTCCACCAGCTAAGCGGATTACTATGAGGTGAGTGCTGAAAATTAAGCTAAGCTATACATACGATCTAGACTAAGTTACCATAATGTATATAAAACTGTCATTTGTCATTTTCCGTAATTTGCATTCATCCTCTGTTTGTTTTGGTTTTTTTTTTTTAGGAGCATTAGCAACTTAAGGCCATATTGCTCCGGGGGATAGGCCTGGTCATTCCCTGACCTTTCCACATCCTCCATATTTGGTGGTCATGGGCTTGAACCCTTATCAAGAATCGTGATTCGAGATTCGTGAATACGCACTGCTGCTCCTGCCCACCTGGCTACAGAGGCACCTCATCCTCTGTAGGTGAATACCTGAAAGCATTGTTGAACTGGGCTATTAAGTTTGATTTTTTGTGAAAGGGATAGGGGGGCCATAGCTGTCAAAATGTAAATAATTTCCCTTATTGGTAGGTTTGTGGTATATTATGTGGTATTTAGTTGCAGGTTTATGCAACTTGGTGACTCCGAATATGTAGGAGGAACTTAGCCCATACTACACGTCCCCCCCCCACATATTCAGATTCACCAAGTTGCATAAACCAGACAAACCACCATAGTAAGCTTAAAAAATACATCAACAGCACACTTAGCAAAATTTGTGGTTGACATACTAAAACCCCTAATGAAT
The DNA here is from genome assembly GCF_048544385.1 of Mastigoproctus giganteus. NCBI lineage: Eukaryota > Metazoa > Arthropoda > Arachnida > Uropygi > Thelyphonidae > Mastigoproctus > Mastigoproctus giganteus. The sequence goes on from NC_143575.1 coordinate 64,848,127, forward strand.
TATTCCAAATATTGCATAAAAAAAATGGAATGCCTATTTTTGTCAATCAAAAATATAAAATTAGAACCCGATGACAAATTATATTCCTTCATTATAAATCACTGTACACAAACGTACACTCTCAAAAAGCTGAGAAGGCCACTCAAGACATGTTACTTAATAATCCCACACTAAAAAACAGAACAAAATTAAATATTTCTGATATAACCATCTTACTAAATATACTGTTATCAGCGAATTATTTCACCCATGAAGGAGATTTTTACCAACAAGTATATGGGATATCAATGGGGGGTTCCATAAGTGGACAGCTCTCCGAATTTTACCTCCTGGAAATAGAAAACTACATCATTTCCAAGTATTCTTCCCCATACCTTAAATTTTAATGAAGGTACGTAGATGATTGTCTGCTTATAGGCAAACCACACACCATAAATACCATCTTCCATGAGTTGAATAATGTAGATGATTGGCTATAATTCACAATTTAAAATGAAGAAAACAACCGGATCAACTTCCTAAATTTAACATTAACAAGAAATGCCACCGAAATCAACACAAAAATATACCACAAACCTACCAATAAGGGGAATTATTTACATTTTGACAGATATGGCCATCTCTCACAAAAAATCAAACCTAATAGCCCAGTTCAGCAATGCTTTCAGGTATTCATCTACAGAGGATGAACACAAACAGGAGATCGAAACACTTAAGAATAGATTTTCCAACCGCGGTTGCTCATAAACGGTGCCTTAAATATAGCCAAAAAAAGCAGTAAAGAAAAACCAAAATGAGAAGTGCCAAAAAAACAATGGACAGGACTACTATACATTGAAACGTACCAACAACTATTGAAAAAAATCCTCAAAGATTCCAGAGTAAATCTAGCCTTTGGCCTATCAACAAAAAACAATAGATTTCAAACAATAAACAAACGTGGTTTATGCAATCCCTGTGCACCGGACTCCGATTGCATATATATAGGCAGCACGAGAACATTGCTGCATACAAGAATCCAAAAACATAAAAGCAGTTTAAAAGTAACAACAAATAACAAAGAAAAAACAGTCCGAACGGGAAAAAATAATAATTCTGAATTGGTAGCTCACCACTTAGACACAGGACATTATCCCTCCTTCAAAAACACGATAATAATTGACAAACAAGACACAAAATTTAAATTAGAAAGCGAGACAATAGCAATGAGATCAATAAACATACATAGACCAATAATAATCTCTGAAGAATGGGACCTAAAACAAATATCCTATAAGCTCAACCCCCCCCCACCCAAATCCAGGACCTCAACTAATGGGGACGGGTAGTCATGCACCTGGATTTCCAAGTGAAACCCCTTTCTTTCCCTTTCCTACCTTTTTTTTGCCAAAAAAAAAAAACATCTACAATTTCCAAATTCCCAAACTATAAGTGTAATATGGTGAGGTGGGAAATTTTTTCTTCCCCTATCCTACTTCACCTTTTCCACTACTCAAACACAAACACCCCACCCCCACGCTTTTGAAATACGGCAATGGAAACTAGACACCTTAGAGGAGATTTGATTGAGGTGTTAAGGCTCTGAGAGGCATCAGTAAAATGAATGAGGACGAAATTTTCAAGATTATAAATGATGCTAGAACTAGGGAACATAATTTAAGTTACGGGGGGGAAATGTTTAGATTGGACTGCAGGAAGTTTTATTTTAGCCAGCGAGTTATAAATTACTGGAATAAGTTGCCTACATGGGTGGTAGAGGCCGACAGTTTGGGGAAATTCAAAGGTTACCTGGATGGTACCTTCGGGTCAGGGAAGTACATAGGATGATAGGTTTACTTTTCCTTTTCTTTTATTAATTATTATTATTTATTTATTTATTATTATTATTTTTTTTATCATAGTTTTATTCGGGTTTTTTTTTTTTCTTTTGGCTGGTGCAGCATAAGCCATAGGCTTTCTTGCACCTTGCAGCTAATACTAAATACTGGGAGGTGTTTTTTTTTTTTTTTTTTTGGCTGATGCTAAATAAGCTTGCTTTTGTGCATCATGTGCCTCTTCTAATGCTAAACTTAGGGAATGAGTGCTGTTTCAGCTAAGGTTCAAAATATTCTGTGCTTACCCTGAAGTTTCTGCTCTCTGAGAGAATGGCAACAAATTTTTCCCAGTAATAATGGAAGAAAGTATGAGGCAGCAGCACATTAATGAAGATCTGACTTGTAAGAACTAGCCATGATTTGTGATCATCAGTAAAGATATGAGATGCAAATTTGGCTGAAAAATGTCTCTCATTCCCAAATCTTTTACTAAAATTGTTTGACATGTCCCATATGAAATACCTGTTTCACTAGTAACTTTGTGATTAAATGTCATTTGCTCCTGATCAGATTACAAACACGAGCTTCAGAATCATTGTTTTTGATGATGAAGGGCAACTACACCAAGAATCTTCTTTAATGAACAAGCAGCCCTCTTTAATTTTTGCAAACCAAAAGGTTTTTGAGTGACATAACATCTCTAAAAATTGTTTTTGACATTTTTTGCATTTCTTCACAAAATGTGCAAATTTGCTGCTCAGTAAAATCACATTAATGGTATTAATCACCAATAATTAATCATATTAATTTTAAAATTTCAAACACATATAATGCCTCTATTCGATTCATGGTAATTCGGACTGACTGAATTTAAAAGTGATTCATCAACTGAGAGTAAAGTGGAGGAGAAATTGTTGAAGATAAATACAAGAAAGGCACCTGGGGTGGATGAGATCTATCCAGTTATATTAAAGGAGGCAGCAAAGGAAGTAAGCAAACCCTTAGCCATAATTATGAGAGCTTCTTGGACTCAGGGGAAGTACCCATGGACTGGAGATGTGCAAATGTGACCCCAATTCACAAAGGAGGATCAAAGGGTGACACAAGTAATTATAGACCTGTTAGTTTAACTTCTCTTCCCCTAAAATTAATGGAGGCACAGGTTAAAGAAGCACTGCAGGATCATCTGGACAAGAATTCAGTTATAGCTCAGACACAGCATGGTTTTGTTAAGGGCAGGTCTTGTCTGACCAATTTGATTGGATACTATGATGTAGTCACAAAAGAACTGGATGCAGGGAATAATTTTGATATTATATACTTGAATCTTAGAAAGGCTTTTATACTGTTGCACATGGAAGACTGCTGCACAAATTGGAGCAGTGTGGCATTGGAGGCAAATTGCTGCTATGGATAAAGGGGTGGTTGAGGGGGAGAAGACAGAGAGTGGTAATCAATGGACACTGCTCATCGTGGACTAATGTTATTAGTGGAGTCCCTCAGGGTTCAGTATTGGGTCCATTATTGTTTTCTGTATTTATAAATGATATTGATGATGGTCTATCAAGCTTAATGTCCAAGTTTGCAGATGATACGAAGGTTGGCAGGGTTGTCAAGGACACTACTGACACTATGCTACTGCAACAGGATCTGGAAAGGTTGAGCAGATGGGCTGAGAGGTGGCAAATGAAGTTTAACATTGACAAATGTAAAGTACTACATATGGGAAACAGCAACCCCAGAGTAACATATCAACTCTGTGGTACTACACTCAGTGGTAGAGAATGAAAGGGACCTGGGGGTGGTTGTGCAGGCAGATATGAAGTTTTCTGAGCAGTGCAGACGGGCTGCAAGAGTAGCTCATGGTGTATTGTCGATGATATATAGGAATTTTTCTAGCAGGGATAAGGAGGTGATTATTCCCTTGTATAAGGCAATGGTCAGGCCACACCTAGAGTACTGTATACAGGTCTGGAGGCCTCATTTCAAGAAGGATGTAGAGATGCTGGAACGAGTACAGAGAAGGGCAACAAGATTGGTGAATGGAACAAAGGGGTGCTCTTACGAAGAAAGGCTTAAGTTTTGCAAATTACAGTGTCTGGAGACTAGGCACCAGCGAGGTGATCTGATAGAGGTGTATAAAGCCTTGAATGGTGTGAGCATGCTCAATGCTGATGGGATTCTTTCTCTTGCTCAGAATAATCACCTGAGAGGGCATAAATTCAAATTGAGGAAAGACAGATGTAGGATAGACGTGAGGAAATTTGCCTTTAGCCAGCGGGTCGTTGGTTGGTGGAACAGACTTCCATCCCTTGTCGTGGAAGTTGATAGCCTAAATAAGTTTAAGGCTCAGCTGGACAGGTATTTCGAACGAACAGAGGGGTGAAGTGGAAGTGGTTATTTTTTATTTATTTATTTAATTATTTATTTTATTATTTTTTTCTTGGCTGATGCTGCATAAGCTTGCTTTCTTGCATCAAATGCCTCTACTAATGCTAATGCTAATTACTGTCTAGATGAATCGCCAAATGTTGCAACAATTTGAAGAATATATTTTCAGATACAATTAGCAGAAATTAAAATGTTCTAGTTTTCCAGACTGAAATATGAACCATCCCATATCTGAGTTAAATGCTTAAGAACATAAATCTATGAGATTTTAATTCGCCATATGAAATAATTAGATTTAGAACTGTTTTACTTCTATATATTTACTAAATAATTAGAAATAAACATCATAGAGCTCAATGTACTGATTTATTTTGTACATCGTATAGCTTTGCTATATTAAATACTTTCATTGTTAACTTCTATAAATTAGCATTAGCATTAATATAGGCATATGATGCAAGAAAACAAGCTTATACAACATCAGCCAAAAAAAAAAAAAAACTTCTCATTTCATCAATCCACTTGCTCCAAATATTTGTCTAGTTCTGCCTTGAATCTGTTTAAGCTATCAACTTCTTCAATGAAAGATGGAAGTTTGTTCCAGCAATTAACCACAAACTGGCTAAAGGCAAACTTTAGCACATCTATATTACAACTGTCTTTCCTCAATTTGAATTTATACCCTCTCAGGCGATTATTCTGAGCAAGAGGAAGAATCTTTTCAGCATTGAGCCTGTGCAAACCATTCAAGCCTTATACACCTCAATCAGATCACCTTGCAGGTGCCTAGTCTCCAGACAGTGTAATTTGAAAATGTTAAGCCTTTCTTTGTAAGAGCAACAATTTGTTTCATTCACTAATCTTGTTGCCCTACTCTGTACCCATTCCAGGTGCTCTACATCCTTCTTTAAATGAGGCCTCCAGACCTGTATGCAACATGATATACAGAAATTTTTCTGTATATCATTGACAAAACACCTTGAGCTACTCTTCCAGACTGTCTGCCTTGCTCAGAAAACTTCATATCTGACTGCACAATTACCCCAGGTCCTTTTCGTACTCTACCACCATCAGTGTAGTACCACACAGTTGATACTTTACTCTGGAGATACTGCTTCCCATATACAGTACTTTCCATTTGTAAATGTTAAACTTCAGTTGCCATCTCGCAGCCCATCTGCTCAACTTTTCTAGATCCTATTGCAGTAGAGTACTGTCATTAGTGTCATTAACAAATCTGCCAACCTTCGTATCATCTTCAAACTTTGACATTATGCCTGATATACCATCATCGTCATTTATAAATACAGAAAACAACAATGGACCCAACACTAAAAACATTAGTCCACGAAGAGCAGAGTCCATTGATTACCACTCTCTGTCTTCTCCCTCCCATCCTTTATCCATATCAGCAATTTTCCTCCAATGCCACACTGCTCCAATTTGTGCAGCAGTCTTCCATGTGCAACAGTATCAAAAGCCTTTCTAAGATCCAAAAAAAATGATATCAAAATTATTTTTTGTCTCCAGTTCCTTTGTGACCATGTCATGGTATCCAATCAAATTGGTCAGACAAGACTTCCCCTTAACAAACCTATTCTATGTCCGAGCTGTAACTGAAGTCTTGCCTTGATGATACTTCAGGATAGACTTCACGTCTATCCTGAAGTGCTTCTTTAACTAATACCTCCATTAATTTCACTGGAACAGAAGTTATACTAACAGGTCTGTAATTACTTGAGCGACACTTTGATCCTCCTTTGTGAATTGAGGTCAAATTTGCACATCACCAGTCCATGGGTACCTTCTCTGAGTCCAAGGAAGCTCTCATAATTATGGCTGAGTGTTTGCTTACTTCATTTGCTGCCTCCTTTAATATAATTGGATAGATCCCATCCACTCCAGGTGCTTTCTTATGGTCATCTTCAAAAATTTCTCCTCCACTTTGCTCTCAGTTATTACAAAATCATCTAGCTCACTGCCAGAGTTTAATACACCCCTGGCATTTCCCTCCCTGAATAACTCCTCATATGTGAATGTGGCTGCAGTACCCTCATTTAGTTCATTTGGTTTGTTAGTTACCTGAGTAGGATCATCAACAATTGAACCTTCGATATCAACTGGACCAATTTGATCCCCTTCCTCCTTGAGTTTACATAAATGAAGAACTCTTTTCTGTTTTTCTTTGCATCCTTTGCCAAAGATTTCTCGTAATCTGCCTTTGCCTGCCTAACCTCCTTTGTGACTTGCTTATATCTACAGACTAGCTTATATCTATCATAGGCTTTCGTGTCACCTGTTAATTTATACGTAACCATGCATTTTTCTTCTCTGCCACATGGCTCATTAGTTCATCTGACATCCATTTAGGCCTAAACCTTGAACAATATTTCTTAGTTGGTAGGAAAAACCTAGTAGTTTCCAAGATTAATTCTTTGAATACTTCCCATTTTGAATTTGCTGTTTGTAATATCATAGAATTTAATGCCACCTAGTGGTTCCTTTATCTGCAGATTCTTATTGCATGAAGAATCGCTACTTATAATCAGATCAAAAGTATTACTTCCTCTAAGTTGCATCCCAAATATTCTGCTTTAGAAAACAATTAACCAATAAATCCATAAAAGCCTTGCTTGTGTGAGTGTCCAACCCACAAATTCCAGTCAATATCTGGAAAATTAAAATCTCCCATTATTATTATTATTATTATTAGCAGCCATATGGTGCAAGGAAGCCTGAGGCTTATGCTGCACCAGGCAAAAAAAATTCCCGTCCCCCTCAGAGAGAGAGAGAGAGAGAGAGAGAGAGAGAGAAAGAAGAAGAAAGGAATCACCAAGAAAGCGAAGAATGATGATATCCAGCTCAGGACCCTGGGTGTGCCAAGCCCGTACTCACAAGTATGAGCCCCTGGGGTATTATAAGACAATCTGATTTACTGGCCCATTCTATTTCTCTGTAGCAGTGGTTTATTATTATAGTTATCAGAGTCATTAGGCCTATAACACATACTTTTCTCTCCCAGTGCTTATGTCACACCAAATTGACTCGACACTGCTCTGTCCACCCATGTCGACTGGCTCTACTTCCTTGAATTTTTGTGTTTCTTAACTAATAGTATTACACTTCCTCCCTTCCTCTCTTGTCTATCCTTTCTGTACACATTATACTCCCCAAATTCCAGTTCTGTATTCCTTATATCTGTGTTATACTGTCCCTGATATCCCAACAATATCTGCCTGTGATGTTTTGACCAACACCTCAAATTCATCTACCAAACTTCTAGCATTGGTGTACATACAAGTATACATGCACCTGTTTCTATTCTTAGCTACCCTGACACAGCCCATATATTTCCTTGTTTCCCAATGACTCCCAGCAGTCTGTGAAATTTCCCGCACCTTGTTTTCCAGGGTGTTGCTCATTCCAGTAGAAGCAGTGCAAGAATCACTTTCACCTCTGCCAGCAGTTACTGTTAATCGATTAGTCCATATATCCCCCCAAGCTAGTAGTTTTCCAACCCACCTAACACTGCCTCGATAGCATCAGCAAATATTCTTGCAACCTTTCTGTTTAAGTGTATCCCAACCCTGTAGAAGCAGTCTCTCCTTTTAAAAAGCACAGACCACACTTAGAAAAATTGTCCTCAAGCCTTGCACAATTTCTCCAGTACCGAACTTATCGTCAAGGTTCTCATCATAAACTCCCACCTATCGTTTCTGGACAGAATTGCAGACAGTTTCAAATTCAACCCTAACTCACGTCTTTTCTTCAACATTGACCTGTAGCATGACTTTGCAATGACTGATCTACATGACTTAGCAACTCACATAATATTGCTTCGTTATTCACGAACTGTCAAAGGCAACTTATTGATAACTAAGCAACTGTTATTTGAGAGCCCAGTAAGCTTTAAAAAGGTTATGAAAGTCAAGCTCATATTTTAATCAAATAATAAATTGTTTTCCACAATTTTTTTTTTTACTTAGTAGATATTGAGGTTTGTTCTAACTTGAATATTAAAACAAGTTGTTATTCTGGAGTCTGCTACAGGATAAAACTAATTCTCTTTATTTTATTTATTTTATTTTATATGAATTTCAAACTTTTATTTGTGCATGGGAATTATATAAAACTATACTAATTTGCCATGTGTTAATTATATGTAGGCTTCTTTAAAAATATTTGACTCTGAATGGTCTGACAAATTCTCATTGGATGTCGTTGGAAGTTCGGGGACTGTACTTACCAAGTCAAAAGATGGAAAAACATATGGGGTAAGGAACCAGTTTATGTGTAAGATAATGAATTATTGCTTATTTTTCATTTCTATTTATTTTTATAGCTGAACAATTGTAATATTTAATAAGGCTATACTTGACAAACAGTTTACTTTCATAGAGCAGTAAAGAACTGCATAGACTACATAATAAGATTCTCAAGAAAATACTCATTCAGACTATTACAAACTATTGACAGAAAATATTAAGGCCCAGTTCAAAAACCACGTTAAGCAGAGCCAAATCAAATCCACGATACTTGACTTTATCAGAATGGACACATGTAAAACTGAATAATTAGTCAGTTCAGAAAAGGCTAGGCTGCAAAATGGGAATGTTTATAGTTGAAAAACAGTTATAACGAGATGTCATTCAAGAAACTGCAGCTAATGTGGTGGCACATTCACTAAAATACTGATTGGCTTCATTAATAGAAATATGCTAGAACTAAAGAAAACAAAAATCAAAATAGCTGAAGAGAAAACAATAGAAATAATGGAAGATATAAACACTAAGAACAACATAGATAAAAAAGTGTAAAAAAGAATAAAAGAATTGGTTAAATGATAGACAACTTGGAAAGAACCTTCAGAATTATAAAGACCTATCTAGAACTTATGCTGTTGCACTGCTAACAGCGTTACATTCCTTAATGAGGGTTCCACCTGTAAATGCTGAGGGAACAACCTAAGAATGCTGCTGACCCTCCAGGTTAGCATCACTGGGATCCATTGCTCATACCTTGATTCCAGGGTTCTATCATTGAAATCGTGTGTGTGTGTGTGTGCGTGCGTGTGCACACAGCTGGATCAATTGACAGGCAAGTTTTACGACTAGAGTCAACTGTATTCAAATAAGAATTTCATCCTGAGACAGGGTCAAGACAATATGGATATGACGCTCTGAGCAAGCTTTATGTCCCAATCATATACGCAGCACCTGCTAGTTCACAAATCAGCATTCCCTTCTAGGACTATGTGGTGATTGGGGTAGTCTTAGTGCATCTGAAACTTCTATTTTATTTGTATGAGTAATTTAAAACCCTCTTCTTCTGAGGCCCCTACCTAATGATTATATAAGGATGACAATACTTCTTTCTTCATTCCATGGAGATCAGGCAGTTGGAAATTGTTACCCTTCTTCATCCAGAAAGGATTAGAAAGGTTGGCAGATCACCAAAATCTATGACAAGGCTGTGTTCTGGAGATCTTTTATTTGAAACTTCATGTCTCAAACATCCCAGCAAAGTATGGAGGCCAGATTGATATGGGAATATTTATCATTGTAACTTCCCATAAAACTCTGAACTCATGGTGTCATCTCAGACTGTACAGCTTCTAGTGCAAGAGCTAAGAAAAAATGGTCAACATGTGCCTTATGGTATCTGGAAGCTTAGGATCTCCTTTCCAGGATAGTGTGGCTTCCAAAGAAAGAGGTCAACACTCAACCATTTAATAAGACTGGAGACATCTATTCGAAATGCTTTCCTCAAATGCAAGAACCTGGTGTCAATGTTCTTTGATATGAAAAAAGCATATGAAACAGCTTGGAGATTTGTAATTTTAAGACATTATAATTTTGGGCTTAGGGGGTCACATTGCAGTTATTATTAAAAACTTTTTATCAAACTGCTCATTCGGCCTCTTTTGTAAAAAGTAGGGAGTTCCCAAGAATCAGTCTTAAGTGTTGTGTTTTTTGCTATAAAAGTTAATTCCATTACTAAATAACTTCCTCCAACTATGAATAGTACCCTCATTGTTGATGACTTGAGTATTTTTATGTAGGCATGCAAATGAGGTTGTCAACAGCTTGTTGACAACCTCATTGAAGGTTGTTTTGCCACCTTGAACTGGAACTATAGCTTGGACAAACCACACCACCACTCCATTAGCATTTCAGACAAAATTCCTGGGTCTTATATTTGATGAGAAGTTGCCATTTCTCTAACACAGCTGTCAGCCGTGGGCAAAGTGCATGAGAGGCCTGAACCTCCTGTGTGCCATCTCGTCAAACAGCTGGGGTGCCAATCATTGTACTTTACTTTGAACCAGGTTTATACATTTGCTAGAGACAGCTTATTGAGATAGCTAGACCCTATTCACCAACAAGCCAACCATGTTGCTCCTGAGCATTTAAAACATCTCCTGTACAGAGTCTATATGTTGACGCTACTGAACTGCTTGCTTTGACACAGCAGTTGTTGTTGCAGTATACTTTTAAATTAATGTCTCTGCTACATCATCCCATGTTGACATCCATTTTTGTGCCACAATGGGGAAGCTCCATAACACCTGTCAGACTTCCAACTGTACCTTTGGTATTTATACCCATCAGCTGCTTATAGAGCTTAACATCTTGGTTAATGTTAAGGTAAACTAGATAGCAATGTTGCCTAGTTGCCAAGGGCAACATTGCTACTCACTTAATTGAAATTTTCTTCTTTACAAATTGAAGCGGCTGGAGACTAGGACCTGCAAGGTCATCTGAATGAGGTGTATATGGTCTTGAATGTGTTGAGCACGCTGAATTCTGATGGGATTCTTCCAGTTACTCAGGTTAAAAACCTGAGGGAACATAAATTCAAATTGAGGAAAGACAGTTGTAGAATAAATGTGCAGAAATTTGCCTTTAGCCAGCAGGTGATTAATTGCTGGAACAAACTTCCATCTGTCATTGTGGAAGTTGATAGCTTAAATAAATTCAAGGAGGAACTGGACAAATTTTTAGAGGGAATGGTGTGAAATTGGTTTTTTTTTTTTTTTTTTTGACTGATGGTACATAAGCTTATACACTTGCTTTCTTGCATCACATCACATGCCTCCATTATTATTACTATACCAAGCAAAATAGACAGTTAGCCAGTGAACTTCAGTACTGTTGCCCAATTTCAAAGATACACAGCATTTGGCTTGGGATGTTGAAGTCCTCAAGTCCCAGAGGGAATGGTTAATTACATTCAGGAAAACAGATATTTTATGTAGATCATCAAGGGTTGCTGAGAATAAGAGGCTATATAAATGGAAGACCTTTCAATGCTGTTGTTGCCATCTCTCAAGAGTAGGAGACCAGCAGAATTACTTAACAAGTACAGGTCACTGTTGAAAAAAAGCCACGAATTAGGGTTGAATTTGAAAGTGTCTGCAATTTTGCCCAGACACGATAGGAGGGAGTATATGATGAGAGCCTTGTTGATCAATTCGTCCCTGGAAAGATTGTACAAGGCGAAGGGGTAAAATTTTTTTCAGCCTGGTCTGTTCTTGTTAACAGGAGAGACTGCTTCTACAGGGATGAGATACACTTAAATAGAAAGGGTGCAATAATATTTGCTGATGCTATCGAGGCGGTGTTAGGTGGGTTGGAAAACTGCTAGCTTGAGAGGGATACAAGGACTAATAGATTAACAGTAGCCACTGGCAGAGGTGAAAGTGATTCTTGCACTGCTTCTATTGGAATGAGCAGCAACTTGGAAAACAAGATGCAGGGTATTTCAGAGACTGCTGGGAGTCATTGTGGTACAAGTAAACACATGGGTTGTGTTAGGGTAGCTAAGAAAAAGAACAGGTGCACGTATACTTGCATGTACACAAATGCTAGGAGTTTGGTAAATAAATTTGATGGATTTGTGATATTGCTCAAAACATCAAAGGCAAATATTGTTGGGATATCAGAGACGTGGTGTCACACAGCTATAAGGAAAGCAGAACTGGAATTTGGGGAGTACAACGTCTACAGAAAGGATAGACTGGATAGGAAGGGAGGAGGGGTTATGCTATTAGTTAAGAAATGCATAAAATCCAAGGAAGTGATGCCAGTCGACATTGCTGGACAGTGCAGTGTCGAGTCAGTTTGGTGTAACATAAGCATTGGGAGATCAAAATTGAGAGTAGGAGTGTGCTATAGGCCTAATGACTCTGACGAGTATAATAAGAAACTGTACAGGGAAATAGAGTGGACCAGTAAATCAGAGAGTCTTATAATGGGGGATTTTAATCTCCCAGATATTGACTGGAATTTGTGGGTTGGTCACTCACACACTAGCAAGGCTTTTGTGGATTTATTGGGTGATTGTTTTCTACTTCAGCACTTCCGGGAGGCAACTAATATATATTGTTCAAGGTTTAGGCCTAAATGGATGTTAGATGAACTAATGAGACATGGCAGAGAAGAAAAATGCATGGGATACATGTGACACAGAAGCCTATGATAGATATAAGCTGGTCTGTAACCAAGATACAGAGGAGGTTAGACAGGCAAAGGCAGATTACGAGAAATCTTTGGCAAAGGATGCAAAGAAAAACAGCAAAGAGTTCTTTACTTATGTAAACTCTAGAAGGAAGGGGATGAATCTGGTTAGTCCACTTGATATCAATGGTTCAACTGTTAATGATCCTGCTCAGGCAGATAACAAACTAAATGAATATTTTGCATCGACATTCACACGAGGATTTATTCAGCGAGGGGAATGCCAGAGGTGTATTCAACTCTGGCAGTAAGAGAGATAATCTTGTAATAACTGAGAGTAAAGTAGAGGAGAAATTGTCGAAGATAAACACAAGAAAGGCACCTGGGGTGGATGGGATCTATCCAGTTATATTAAAGGAGGCAGAAAAGGAAGTAAGCAAACCCTTAGCCATAATTATGAGAGCTTCCTTGGAGTCAGAGGAGGTACCTATAGACTGGAGATGTGCAAATGTGACCCCAATTTACAAAGGAGGATCAATGGCTGACACAAGTAATTATAGACCTGTGAGTTCTGTTCCAGGAAAATTAATGGAGGCACTGATTAAAGAAGCACTGCAGGATCATCTAGACAAGACTTCAGTTATAGCTCAGACACAGCATGGTTTTGTTAAGGGAAAGTCTTGCCTGACCAATTTGATTGGATACTATATGCAGTCACAAAAGAATGCAGGGAATAACTTTGATATTATATATTTTGATCTTAGAGAGGCTTTTGATACTTTTGCACATGGAAGACTGTGGCACAAATTGGAGCTGTGTGGCATTGGAGGCAAATTGCTGCTATGGATAAAGGGATGGTTGAAGGGGGAGAAGAGAGAGAGTGGTAATCAATGGACACTGCTCAACGTGGACTAATGTTATTAGTCCACGTTGAGCAGGAGTCCATCAGGGTTCAGTGTTGTGTCCATTTTTGTTTTCTGTATTTATAAATGATATTGATAATGGTATACCAAACTTAATGTCCAAGTTTGCAGATGATAAAAAGGTTGGCAGGGTTGTTAAGGACACTACTGTCTCTATGCTGCTGCAACATGATCTGGAAAGGTTGAGCTGATGGGCTGAGATGTGGCAAATGAAGTTTAACATTGACAAATGTAAAGTACTACATATGGGAAACAGCAACCCCAGAGCAATGTATCAAATCTGTGGTACTACACTGACAGTGGTAGAGAATGAAAAAGACCTGGGGGTAATTGTGCAGGCAGATATGAAGTTCTCTCAGCAGTGTAGATGGGCTGCAAGAGTAGCTCATGGTGTCTTGTCAATGATATACAGGAATTTTTCTAGCAAGAATTAGGAGGTGATTATTCTCTTGTGTAAGGCAATGGTCAGGCCAAACCTTGAGTACTGTATACAGGTCTGGAGGCCTCATTTCAAGAAGGATGTAGAGCTGCTTGAACGAGTACAGAGATTGAGCAACAAGATTAGTGAATGGAACAAAGGGTTGCTCTTACGAAGAAAGGCTTAAGTTTTGCAAATTACAGAGTCTGGAGACTAGGCACTGGCGAGGTGATCTGATAGAGGTGTATAAGGCTTTGAATGGTTTGAGCATGCTCAATGCCAATGGGATTCTTCATCTTGCTCAGAATAATCACCTCAGAGGGCATAAATTCAAATTGAGGAAGGACGGATGTCGGATAGATGTGCGGAAATTTGCCTTTGGTCAGCGGGTGGTTGGTTGGTGGAACCGATTTCCGTCACTTGTTGTTGAAGTTGATAGCCTAAACAAATTTAAGGCTCAACTGGACAGGTATTTCGAACGAACGGAGGGGTGAAATGGGAGTGGTGTGTTTTTTTTTTTTTTTTTGGCTGATGCTGAATAAGCTTGCTTTCTTGCATCATGTGCCTCTACTAATGCTAATGCTAATGTATTAACTATAATATCAATAGGTAAAAAAGACCGGCACGGATAATGTTTAATTAGCCATCATGGAGTAAAACAATGACATTAATGATAAACAAAGACGAATTAAACCACAATAGAATGATAACACAATAGAATGATAATGCAAAAGAATAATAATAGGTACTCTGTTCGTACCCATGCATTGCTAAAACAGCTACTGGGACAACAGAAAAAGCTAGAAAGAAATTAAATAAAACTACTATAATAGAATATTAAAAATAAAATGCGAATTGAACCATCATAATACAAAAGAATAATTATGTGTATATATATATATATATATGCGTGTGTATATATATATATATATATATATATATATATGTGTGTGTGTGTGTGTGTGTGTGTATATATATATATATATATATATGTATTTATAATTATTGATTAAAAATAAAGAAAGAAAGTTAAAACACAATAACTGTAACTAATATGTAAATAATATTTATGAGTCAATGCAGTTGCAAGCAATCATGCAATACACCCATAATGTCTATAATATTAAGGATAATATAAAGAACCATTAGAATAAGTAAATCAATCTAATAATAATACCATCAGGGATCTAAGAAAACGCAAAAAAAAAAAAAAAAAAATATATATATATATATATATATATATTATCGCTTTTTACCGACAATCTAGATGACTTCAACTGGGGCCAACCACCCAGAATGAAGGCAAAAAACGACAAGAAGTTCTCTGTTTCTGTGATGATCAATATAAGCTAAGTAATTTAAATCTAACCAAATATAAACCAGAATAAGCCGGATGTAAATCGAATATAAATAAATCGAAAGAAGATAATAAAAGTTAAAAAAATTTAGAAATATTAGAATGAAAGGTAAGAAATATAAGTAAAATATAAATGTAAGCATATATTAATCATTGTTGACCCGACAGAGAACATAATTTAATGATAACAATAAGATTAAATATATAATACATACTACATATTGACCATATCTAGGACATAATGTAATAGTCGTCAAAATAATATGTGGTGCCCCCTATGTGATGGATACGGTAAAAATAAATAATTAAATTAACGCATAGAGGAACATGCAGATAGTAAGAAGAAAAACTAAAGGAGTAGGAATAATAGAACCTGAACTCCATAAAGGCAAAAAATAGTGGTATAGATAAGAAATAGTTTCTCCTACGTCCTCGGATTGCCCTAATAATTTCGGAGAAATAAAAGTAAAGAGTGTAGAACAGTTTAAAGACATTACAAGATATAAGTTAATGGATGATTTAGATATACATAAAACTATTAATTTACGTAATGACTTACTGCCTATTAATAACTTACATATTAATATCAGATTTAGATATTCTAGACCATTTGGTCTTAAAGCGTGTAACTATAAATCAATAGCTACAAACCTTCACAATATTAACATCGGAGGAGATATATATTTGCCACAAACCTTCTTTTCATAGGTACGTGGATCCTAACCATAATCACATTATAACCGGCAATTTAGATATAATCCCATATCCTGAACTTATATGTGTGTGTTAAAACCCAGAGATATTTTATCACTGGGTTTTAAATTTCGACCTAATTTACCTGTTAATAAATCTAATAAAAAATTGTTATATCTAGATTTACTTAAATACTGCATAAGATCAGCATACAACCATAACATTCCGGTGGAAGCATACCACATGTGGCTATTTACAATGCTTAATATCATATCAAGCAAATATAATCAATTGAAATTCATACAGGATAATCTATATAATACCAAATTAATAAATAGGCAGCTCAAAGATATACATGAACATTTTGTAATTACTCCCATTGACAAAGCTGCTTGCAATTATGCAATCATATGTAAATCATATTATATAGAAATTTTAAAAAATGAACTACAGTCTAGCCATACATATAAACAGATAACATCTTCTTCTAATATAATAATCAAAAAATTAATTGCATTACATAAAAAATTAAAGTTAAAGTATAATAACCTAAAATATCCATTTATATATGGCATACCCAAATTTCATAAAACACCGATTGCTTTTAGATTCATAACATCATGTAGAGATAGTTATGCTAAATTTCCCGGAAAAATGTTAGAAAAGTTACTTAAACTTATATTAAATAACTTAAATAAAACTATTATAATAAATAATAACTTACCTATTATAAATGCTCTAAAAAATAACAATATTTATCAAATACAAACATTTGACTTTAACAGTCTATTTACGAGCATTAATCTTGATAACTTAAAAGTCGTCCTCCAGAAACTATGTTTAGAAAATAAAAATGCTATAAAGGTTGATTTAACCTATTGGGATTCTCTAATAAAATTATGCATCTTTAATAATTATGTATATGACGGAACATTGTTAAACCTACAAGTGACTGACACCCCTATGGGAACTCCAGCATCAAGCATAATCGCAAACTTTTATCTACATTATACAGAAAGAGAATTCCAAGATAACCTACTTATATATAGATATGTAGATGATATATGTGTTTTTAATTGTCCACATTTTGTCCAGGATTACAGTAAATTGTATCCAGTAGAACTAGTTAGAAAAAACTAATGATTCCAATACTATAGCAAATTATCTGGATCTTCATATAGAAATATTCCATAATAATAATATAGTCGTAAACATATATAATAAAAGAGTTGCATTTAATTTTAACGTAGTCAGCCTTACAAACTGGAAATCTAATATATCAAAATCAGTGCATGCTAATATAATTTTATCGCGATGTCTAAGGATTGCTTATATCTGCAATAGTAATAAAAATTGTTCAGCGGGCTTAACAGCGTTGTACGGCAGGTTGATCAATAATAATTTCCCTATCACTTACCTGAAATTTCAGGAAAGCGATAAACATAATTAATTTCAAAAATTTGTTTTCTGAACCTATTGTTTCAATATAATTTTCAATATAATCGTTATATTTAGTGCCATGTATATATGTAAATAGGATACACTTTGCATTCTTGGTGTCTTACGGCGTAGAAAACTTGTACCCACCGGCTTGCAAATTACAGTGTATCATTTTTTTTTTTTTTTTTTTAATATATATAGTTAAATTCATTTAAATTTACTGAAGTTCACGCTGAGATAACATGCAAATTCAGCTAAGGGTCCTACTATAGGAACGGGTTTGCGATCCCGGGCATACCCGAGCCACAACTTATATCTTGTAATGTCTTTAAACTGTCCTACACTCTTTACTTTTATTTCTCCGAAATTATTAGGGCAATCCGAAGACGTAGGAGAAATTATTTCTTA